>NC_056750.1:686428132-686747289 GCF_019279795.1 Protopterus annectens
TACTGCAGTGAGAGTTTTCACACCTCAGTATGTGTGTGTGGGGGAAGGTCTGTCAATTTTTTAGAACTACAAAATAAAAGTCTGCTATTTACCTACTTTAATATGCTGGGAGTAGCTAACATCTATTTATAGCAAAGAACAAGCTCTGACAGACACATAAATGAGACTCAGGAGAAACATAGAAGTAGCTCCGTTACAGAAGGGCTGTGTGTTAGATGACTGTGCTTCACAGTCCTGCCATTCTGTCTTAATGGCATGAGAAAACATCACCACTTCTTTGTGTCTAGCATAACTTGCATAAAAAGGACTTGAAGTGCATTCTGGGAAGAAGGAATGAAATCAAGAAAACAAGATCACATTACCAAGGTAGGCCACATCATCCGCCATTTTGATGGAAACACATTAAACTTGCAAAAGATGCACTTGGAGTGATTTTGAGACATTAAAACAACACTGAAAACTAAGATATAATGAAAAAAAGCATGTGTGAGTTCTCAAGTTGATCTTTCTTTTAAGGAGTAGTACCGTTTTTCCTGTGAACCAGGTTGGTATCTGTTCTGCATGAGGATACAAGTAATTCTTACTCAGAGCTAAATGTTTGTATAAAGATGTTAATACCTTCAGCCAGACATTAGGTACTGCATCTGGGCCCGAGATTTTCCATTTAGGAGCTTTTCTTATTTTGTCTCAGTTTCTCTAGTTATTATGACAAACCATTTCATATCCTCTACATTAGAGCTCCTTGTGAGCACTATGGTCCCACCACTGCCAACAAATATGTGATGAGTGGTGGTCCTGCCACTGCCAACCAATAAGTGAAGTCCCTACACTGGGCCAGTAATCAAGGAGCCTGAATCCTCACCACTGACCCTTGAGAGGGATGTGCACTTGGAATACAAAAGGATACACTGAGTATTTCCACATGCAGACCTCTCTATATTAAGCACAATTTCCCTTAAGAGCACAAAGGGAATACACTCAGCCTGGGGTCTGGATTTCTCTGCATCTCTCTCCCTCCAGGTCCCCAATAAGACTCCCCAATAATACAGCAGCTGTAAGTTTAGGTCCTCAGTTGAGTGTCCAAGCCAAGACCCCCAGTACCCTGTCAGTAAACCCAGTGCTCCATGTCCCTGCCCCAAGTAGCTGGTGCACACACAGATTTGATTCTTCACACACACACACACACACACACACACACACACACACACACACACACACACACACACGCACAGAAAGGCTGGCACAGATTTACCTGCCGTGTTCCCTTCTGCCCAGAGTATAGGGTAGCTATCACTGCCACCAGACATTCCACACTTAGCTACTGTAAGGCCCTTAACAAAGGGTGTCCAATTATACTGTGTACTATTAATACAAATTGTAGTAGCTGACCAAGACAGCTAGGCCTTCTGGAGTGAACCCCACAATGTCACCAAATAAGCACTCTCAAAGGTTAAGTACTTTCTACAAGGACCAGCCACAATAAAAGTTTTAAATATATTTAATAGGAAATAAAAGTACATGAAAATACTGAATATATATTCACAGTAAACCACAGAGTTCAGATCAAAGGAAATACTGAAAAGAACATTGATGGACAGACTCAGACAAAGAAAAACACTATCTAAACTAAGCTTCACTATATTCCTGACTGAATCTAAAATATTTACTGTTCACTAGTTAAGTTACTTACTACCACAAGGCAAGATGCTGTGAGTGAGGGTCTTTCTAGTCAGGCTTCCCAAACAGAATACTCAATACCCTGATATTTCTTCTTGCCAGATGTGTATGGCAGTTCCTGGGGCCTTCCCTATTTTTACTGAGCTAATGGACAAAGCTTCTTCCACTAGACCCAGCATCTCCAGTCCTATTCAGCACTGTGGGGTGTCTTTTAAGGGTTCAACAGTACATTTGCATTTCCCCTATTTTTCTTAAAGTTAACCTCTGCTGTGCCAGTATCCTCTATTAAAACATACATATTTAATTCAGCTAAGATGATACATGCACATCTCTTCATTTTAGCAGGGTGCACTGTTGGTACATTTCAACACAAGCAAAGCTCACAAGTACATTTTCAGCACAAGCATCTGTACAAAATCAGTTTTGATATACAAATGACACAGTTCTAATACATTTGTAACACAAGCATCTTGTATAACTCAGTTTGATATTCAAAGGACATATAATTCTTTACAAATCCCCAGCTGGCTATGCTGGTACCTGCCCATATCATCACACTCCTTACTGTTTTTCAAATGTTTTGACCCATTTAACATCCTTATATTCACCAGCATCTTCATAAATGCTTCTTCAAAATGTGTCCATTTCTTTTTTCGGTCTTTCTATGCATTTTATTTTCTAGCTCTCTACAAATGCCGTCATTAATGAACTGCTTTATTTTGTATTTTTCCTTTATATTAATCTGCATACCTTCTAAGTTTTTTATGCCTGTGTCAATATTTTAGTTTATTATTGGCAGGAGTGTATGATAAATTCTGGTCTGTTTTTTAAACTGTGCCTTGCTTTCATCACATCTATCTTTAATATCTGATAATCTGTTCATTTTCTGTATTATTCCAATAGTGACACTACTTGTCTATATTGCTTTACTGTTTCTCTATTCAGTGCTTCCATGGTAGCATTTTATTTGTTCCCTTCCTTTCCTTGGTTACTCTACTGTTTTGTGGTAACACTTTATCCATTAATAGTTAAGCTGCACAATAATGCATTCTATTTATTTCTGTAACATCACATGAATTTTTAATAGTCCTAATTACTGTGTTCAGTCTTCTAACATTTTGTTCTCCTTGACTTTGTTTTGTGATACATTTCTTTCATCAATCTTAATACGTCCATCCATTGCTGTTAAAGCAAGCAGGTCTTTCCTTAGCTCAGTCTTCAAACCAAGAGAATCATCTTCGCTCTGTTTCTTGCTAGTATTTTACAGAAAGTTCCAGATAATCATCCTGTGACACATACTCTTCTGCTGCATCATATGGAAAACTATTGGCCAATCACTCCACATTACTTGTCAGAGTTGTCACTGTCTCCTGCTCCTTCTCTTCCTATGCAACTTCAACAGGACTTCTGATTTCCTACAGAAAGCTCCAGAGCATCACAGTTTGGCAAAGCTTCTTCAAATGCTTCCTGCTCTGTCTGCTGCCCCTTAATCTGGGGACCATTTTTCTATTATGCTGTGACACTGCCTAGGTTGGATTCTTTACATTAAATCTTTCACTTCACAGATGATCCATAACTTCAGTTTCTATCTGCTTAATGACTACCATGTTAATTCTATTTACTACTTTGCCCTTTGTGTTTCTTTTTTTTGAATTGTGAAATTTTCCAGATCTGCATACCTGCATTTTTTTTTTTTATTTTGATTAGTTTGGCTTTCTCCATTGAGCATATATATCAATATATCAGATCTCTTGTCTCTCTCATGTCCATATTTCGTTGTTACACCTTTCAGAAAACTCTGGACTTTATTTACCTTTTCTTCCTTCCTCAGTCGCTTCTTTTTCCAAGCAGCCCAATGTTTGTCTATATAATGATGTACTTGTTGATTTGTTTAACAAAAAAACAAATTTTTATTTGTAACTTTTGACAGCTATT
This sequence comes from Protopterus annectens, assembly GCF_019279795.1. Lineage (NCBI taxonomy): Eukaryota > Metazoa > Chordata > Ceratodontiformes > Protopteridae > Protopterus > Protopterus annectens. The sequence goes on from NC_056750.1 coordinate 686,431,745, forward strand.
TCCTCTCAGTCTTTCTGAATAGCCTCCATCTGGTAATTCAGGTCTTCTCATGTAATATTAGCAATAAATAAGTTTCCTTATGTTCAGTCGTTGACTTTGTCTTCTCTATGCCTGTTTTATGACCCATTATTTTTTATGGTTTTTGTGGACCACTCCTTACTTCTACCACATGTGAGTCACCCTCCTTGCGAGCCTGACCTAAACCTGTGACCGGAACTTTTCCATGGCCGGAGAATTCTACACTGACTTTTTTCCCAGTCCTGGCACCAGTGTGTACACAAGGATTGGGCACAGTTTTATCCTGGGACCTTTATGTCCATCCATTTTATTTAATTGACATTTCTCCATGATATATAAAATATAGTCTATATATCAGTGCCATATTGCTGAGATTTTATGAAAAGGGAGTCTACCACGTGAAGGTACTCACACCAAGGCTTGAGGACGAATTCAGTACTAACACTACTACTCACCTTTTCTTGCTGATTTCATCCCCTTTGCACTGTCTTGTCACCATAAGTGCTGCACTAGTGGTTGTGAACCTTAGACAGCACCAACAGAAAAGACTACTCCATGTTTGTGTATTTATTTAATTTATTTAAGGTTAACCAGGTAAATAAAATAACCTTTGTGGATACTCCAACCATGGCTCAGGCTGCACATACAAATGCAGTGCAGTGGGACAATTACTTTTTTCCAAAGATACTGGCCACAGGAGCAAAAGCAATATATATGAACAATTTAGGGGCTGCTAGTCAGTTAGCAAGTCTTTCAGAAATGACAAGAAACTGGACTATATTGAGTAAACCCATGCAGAGTCAAGGAGAGCATGGAGTCTTCAGAGTCAGAAACCACATGGAAAAAATGGACCCCCAGGGCCCTGAAACTTTGATGCAGCAACACTAAAACCTGTGCCAATACACCCCTAAAACTTGAAAATCTGCATTTCCTTAAATACAAAAATGTTGACCAACTATCCCACATAACTCCAAGTGACTTAGCAGCAGAACTATAATACTGAAATCCATTTTCCTTTTCAATTTTGTCTTTTTTTTTCTTCCTTTACTGGAACTTCCCTAGACTGGTCACAGCACTAAATCATGAACAGCTGAAGCCATCACAGACCTCCTTCATGATCCCTGTAATTAACATTACCTCCTTTCACTGTGGTCCTGGTGGTGCTCCATAACAATGTAGCATACTGACCATCAAAACACGGATATGCTGTTATGTTACCCAGTCAGTAGATGCTGCAATGTCTTGGAATGACAAAGGTACAACAAATGTAAACCTTAGCCTCCTCCTCTCCCTTCTGCTCTGAATGAAATTTTCAGTACTTAACCATATGTTAGCAACAACTTCTGTCCACTACTGTCAGCAAGACAAAGTGTGATTTGTAAGGGGGCTGGTTTCCACGACTCATTTATCTTACAGGTTTATTCTTCTTAATTAAAAAGTTAACATTTAATCCAAACCCTTGGAAAAGGCTCAGAAAATGTACATTTGGCATACTGAAATAAGGTACATTTAATCATAGCAAACTCTGCATTTCACTATAATTGAAGACAAGGTGGTGGGAGGGATGGCTATAGGGGCATCAGTTCCCCATACGTAGTGGTATTTACAATAAATTACACTTTGTTTAAAACAAAGATGTATATACACAACAGTAGTAACAAACATGTATATGCACAACAGTAGTGACAGAGATGTATATGTATATATATATATATATATATATATTATATATATATATATATATATATATATATATATATATATATATATATATACATATATATATATATATATATGTATATATATATATATATATATATAGTGCAAGAGAGAAAAATGGGGTAGTGTGATAGCTTAAACACTTCAGTTGCAGGAACCTACTTCTCATCTCATTTTCTTCTACTGACATGGAAAAGAGAATAAATGCCACAACAACAAAGCACCAGGGACCCAATGTTAATGATATTAAATCACTCAGTTTCCTGCTGCATCTGCTCCAAAAGGAAAGCCACAAATGAGGCAAGTATGCGGCCCAGTTCAACCTCCAAGAAACAAAGCTGCTGTCTATTGATTGATCCTTTTGTCTCCATTTGTGAATCTCCCTGAGCTCTTTGTGATCATGAGTCATCCACACGGAAAGCAAGTATCGCACCACTATGCCAGTAAACTGCTGAGTCAGGTACTGAATTATGTAGACAGACTCCTTGCCTTGCCTGTAGAGGAGGCAGTGTCTGAAGGAAACAGCAAGCAATTCTTCAGCGGCTGATAATGCCATGGCAACCTCTGTGGGACAGATTAGGACAGGGGCACAGCTGAGATTTTTAAAGTTGTATGCACCTTTCAGAATGTTCTCTTCACCTTCACTAAAAGTGGACACCCCCACCTTATCACAGATAGCATGTTTTGGATAGTTCACCACTCTGCTACTACAAGAAAATTCCCCAAATGACAGCGTTGAGTTAAAAAAACAAAATTGGTCAACAGGCCTTCTAAAAAGCCAGTAATGACAAAATATTTAACTTTATTTTTAAATATGTTTTAATTTAAAAGTTAACATCCTTTTATACAAAATAAATTATTCTAAATGGTGTACACACAGGATAGTTGGTATATGACTGACTACGCCCATGGTTTGCATTAAAACTGAAGTACAATGCAGACCTGCTCAGTTTTATCAGTGCAGCTGGTTATAAAACTGGCAGATTAGAATTTAGAGAAAATAAAAGCAAGAGTGCTGTATGGAGGAAGACAGCACAAGATAAAGAAATGTGAATCAAGACTGCTGCCAAAACTTCACTTCCCTTTAATCCAAGTGCAATTTCCTGAGGAGCCAGTACTAATATATATTCCATTGCCTGAGAGCCTGGACCTTAATCGAAGTTCCAGCTCTGTTAAGCAGAATCTATTTTTAACATTTCATGCCAGGTTTGCAGATTCTACTTCCTCTGCTGGAGCACCATGTGGCAACTCAACTTCTGCACTCTGTTTATGACCTGTAGGTAATTTAGCATGGGGACACAACTGAAATCCTATGAAATTTTACCCTTGTCTTGTCAGAAAGGAAGCTGTTTTGTTTTTTAAATGCATCTCTACTCTGCTGAATGGCTACATTTATCATTTTGTGACGAGCTACGCATTCAGCCAGTTACCTCTTTCCCCCCTTAGCCATAATATCCTCTCTGTCACCAACATGAATACTGCACATTATGACCTTCTGAGGGAGAACCCGCATCGACTTATGTACACTTCTACAGTTCTGTATATGAATTAATTACAGCTGCTTTCAAGTATAAAGAACCAGGAATATTCTAAGCTCTCATTCTGTCTTGCAGCTGGACAATGTTGCTTTCACCTTTGGCGTCCAGTTTTACCACGGATATCAACAGCTGCCATCCCTACAAGCACACAGCATCATATTATATTATCAGATGACCTGCCCTGATGTGTCATACAAGTCCAACAGGACATCAACTCAAAGGAACTGGAAAAAAAAACCCTACATCAAAATACAGACAGCTTAAACAACAATTGCAGAGAATCCCCACATCTTTTTATTTTCCTTTTAGTTTCATTTGCTGACCAGTGTAGTCTGGGTGGGCTGTGAGCCCCTCTTCAGCAGGGTGCTAGGAAGAAGTGTGCTACAAAAGCTGGCCAGTTTTCATTGACATGATACTTGCAATTTATATCAGCATTTACTGATCTATTACTCCACAGACAGGACAGCAATGCATATACATACATCTCAACCTCTTGGAACAAGAAATCTGGACAGAGCCACAAATAACGGGAGTCTAAGCAGCAAAGAGAGAGAGACAGATTTTAAGTATTGCTCTTATAAATTTAGAAAGTTGCTAGAATAACAGGCTTTCCATTATCATGTATTTTCTGAAGGATATGAATTCTGAAACTCAAATGTCTGTCATTTAATGAGTTCAATCCCCAGTGATTTGACAGAAAACTACAAATTGTATGAGGAAAGGACCAAACATATGAGCCAAAAATATGGACAGTTGAGAGGTATGTATATAGACTACATAACAGACATCAACAATCAGAAAACTTGTGTACATCTTACAGTCTGTAGTCTCCACAATTAGTTCAGAGATAGCATATATGTGTGTGTGTGTGTGTTTGTGTGTGTGTGTGTGTGTGTGTGTGTGTGTATATATATATATATATATATATATATATATATATATATATATATACATACACACACATATACATACACACACGTACAATTTTACATATATATATATATATATATATATATATATATATATATATATATGGTCCATATCACTTAATTGAATCACTAATGAGCCAACACCTATTTGTTGAACCTTTTTTTTTTATCGAAGCCGCTAATCACAGAATGGCAAACCAAGGGTTGGCCACCATCTGGAACTTGCTCTTTTCTCCCACTGCAGTATGATCTTGGAGTTGATACAGTTAGTTAGGGGGGATGTGTGGGGGGGCATAACCCCACATCTGAGTAGGTTTTAAATGTTATGATTTTTTTCACAGTCACTTGGTTAGCCTACCATTGGTATGCCCTAGGTAAAATGTATTAAAACAGCATTCGATGATTAGCAGCTTTGATAAAAAAGGTTTGACAAACAGGTTTTTGCTCATTAGTGATTCAAGGAAGTGATATAGACTCGTATATAGATTTTATATATATACACCCACAGAAACACACACAAGCATTATTGAATAGTTTTCATATGCAACCATAGTGTTTCACAGCATGCAGAGTTTTATGGAGCAGGTAACACCAGTTAGGTGTTACATGAGCAGCTATTTGTGGACATTAGAAACTGCTTTACGTTAATTTTTGGTATGTCTGGGCTGAGTTTGTTCCGATTTTAACGTATGCCGAGTACAGGCATCTCCATATTGGAGATTTTTGTAGATGGTTTCACTTATGTTATAGGAGATAACAGTAACTATGCAACCCAACTTCACATCTAGACATGCATATACCTTGTAGAATCAAGTAACACCAACCAGACTGTTCACTCAGCATTTAAAAAGAGATCAAGAAAGAGTTGTAATGAGGCGATCAGCAGTGCATGCTGGAAGAAGCGGGAGAGAAGGCTTCATAATCTCTCATGTTTTAAGTTCAAGTAAAGATATGAAGGGTGGGGCTCCAGATCAGGGATGAGCTTTGAGTGTTTCATGAGTGATTTAGAACTGGTAAAGACATGTAAAAATATGGGGTTAGAGACCGCTTTTAATAAGCATTACTTATGCCAGCAAACCATAGACAAGGAATACAGAATATAATGACTGGTTACAGCAATAAACAAGAGAAGAGCTTGGAACTGATAAATGATAGCAAGTGGTCTGACAAAGATCATCTCTTCAAAGTGAAGCCAAAGTAGAGTAAGGAAAGATTGATGGAACGTGGGACAATGACAAAAGGGGTGGAAGTTGGACAGACCATTGTATCAAATGTTTAGCAATGACTGAATGACAGAAGTGACAAAGAGGGAAAGTGGTGATGTACATAAGAGAGATGTGAATTGTGACATCAGAAGGCAGGCAGATCACCTTCCCATGGAGGTTGTGAGGGAATGATGAAGGTCAGTACTTAAAGGTAACTACTCTAACAGTTAAGACTCAGGAAGAGGACAGCCCTGGTGAACTGCTACAGAGTATCATCCCGGTGACACATCAAGAGAAGATTAGAAGCAGAGGGGAGAATAAAGGATATGGTGGACTATTCATATGGATAGATGAATCTTTGAACAGACTACATGATCCAAGCTACAAAGAAAAAGGCTGGAGGTGATTAAAATCTTGGACCATGAGGGGTTCAGCCAGTTAATGCAGGACTGTAACAGAAAGTGGAGAATTCTGGATGTGGTTCTAACCAAGCAGGAGGGACTCAAGGACAAACAAAAGAAGGTACTAGGGCACTGTTGGTCTCTCACCACTACTAGCAAATATAGTGGATGTTCTCAGTGGTTTCCATGGCTACAAGCGTAACAAGAACCTATGAACCTACAGTAGACAAAACTTCATTTAAATTCTGTTGCCTTCAACCTGGGTATTGCCTGAAAATAGTTTCTGTGTTTTAATTTTCTATGTTATAATAATCTTTTTGATGTATATGAATCTGTTATTCTCTCCCATATTTTTTTCTTTTCTTATATTACTAGGTAGAGTTGAGAGTCTTACAAAGATAACACATGGGTTGACTTGTAACAAAGTTGTTGCTAAACAATAAAACTACATCTTAGTTAGGTTCTCTATATACAAGATGGTTGTGGGATATTTGTTTAAATGGAAGAGATGCCCAGTTATATTGTTTTTGGACAATTTGGGTTGGCTTTTCCTTTTAATAGTTCAAAGAGATGTTCTTGCACTGTCTGATTTAGGTTTCTTCATATATGTGTTTTGTGTGTGTGTGTGTGTGTGTGTGTGTGTGTGTGTGTGTGTGTGTGTGTGTGTGTGTGTGTGTGTGTGTGTGTGTGTGTGTGTGTGTGTGTGTGTGTGTGTGTGTGTGTGTGTGTGTGTGTGTGTGTGTGTGTGTGTGTGTATGTGTGTGTGTGTGTTTGTGTGTGTGTGTGTGTGTGTGAGAGAGAGAGAGAGAGAGGTAAAACCCTGTTGAAAAAGATACTGATCCTAAGCAGTTGGGGGAGTCCAGCTGTCAGATGTTCCAAAATAACACATCAGTCCCAAAACTGTATCACATTAGGCCTGCTCTCTTCAATGCCAGAAGTCTAATCAGTCAATTTCCTAATCTTCAGATGGTTTACATCCATCGTCGAATGTGCATAGCGTCGACACTTTTATACGAAATCCGTAATGCTAATTTTTCAGAATGTCACAAAAACACTGAACGTCAACTTTTCCGACCATTCCACACCTAACAAGTGCTAACATTGGTCAAAAAGGGGGTGAGATTTTGCAGTTCGGAATATCAGTGTTCAACATTTTCAACAGTCAGAGTTCGGAGTTTGCATCAGTAGTGTCGATGTGTGATCGACATTTTGATGGTAAACCTCTTCAGACATTCTTGCATTTAGAATATATCCATGTTTGTGTAGCTACTGAGACTTGGTTTAAATATTCAGTGTTCAATGTAACATAATCCAAACTCTGAGACCAAGCAGGCCATTTAGGAGTTTGCCAACGCATAACCCACAATTGCCAATATGATCTAAACTCAAAGCTCTAAGCTCTCAGCAACTTGTATGTACTTTGGCAAGGAGTTTCATAATCCCCTAAGCTCCATGGTGAAAATAAGAGCCCTTAATCTAACTTCAGGGAGCCAACAAACAAGTTACTATTCCTAGTATTAGTATTACTGTTAGGAAAGGGTGATTTTTTTTAAAGACACACCAATTTAGTTTGTGTAGATGTGGGCGGTGCTGAATTGATTGACAGTAAGATAGTTAACCTTGCTGGTTGATATATTTTTTAAATGCTGTTCTAATTCTGGGAGCAATAAAAATTTTAAAAAGTTTGAAGTGAAAAAAAAAACTGTAAAAGTTAATGAAAGACGCCTACATACATTATGCAAGGGAGCTATTGTCCCATACCTCTGTCAAACATAGTTTTAAGTACCATTGCCTTGTAGTCCTACAGAGTGTGGGGGACAGAAACCCCCCTTGCTTGTTGTGTGCAGTCATCTTTCACTCGCATCTTCTTAAAAAATTGTTTATTACAAGCATTCATTTCTTGACAAATAAGAGATATTGAAGTCTAATCACAGTATCATCCCATGTCACACCAGGGGCGGGACTTGCTACTACACATCCTGGTATGTCCTAATATAAACAATCACCTAGAAAAGTATATACCCAAGGTAGCAGCTAAGATGGCATTTTTTTAAACATTTAGAACATAAAATTAAGTCTCACCTTAAAAGTCTCTAGCTAATAGAATATATCAACAGATGTTCCATTATTTTCCCTGTATCCCATTTGGCTTATCCAAGAAATCTGTCGGGTAAATGTTTTTTGAATTTGACTTCGTTTCTTCAATTGTAATAAGCTGAAGCAGGAAAAAGATTAATTGCATTCTACAATAGACTTAAATGCCAAGATAAATAAAGGAATCAAAACCTTTTCCTCTCTAATGCTCTTCTCATCACAACTTTAGTGTGAGCATCAAATTAAAAAAAAAAAAAAAAAGGTCTACCAAGACCTTTCTAACTCCCCTACCTATCTGGTTACTGTAGAACAGAGTGTATGTAACTTTAAGAAGCATTTCCAGATGTAGGCATGTGCATATAAATAGTGAGCACGTGCAGGCAGCAGTGCCATTTTGAGAGAACAGCTAGTGTGGTAACATGTATGAGTATGGTAGTCAGTCTGTTTATAAGTTTAAGTTACAAAGCCTCATTATTGATGTGTTTGTGTGTAATAAAGCTGCTTGAACTGAACCCAGAACAGCTCGCCTGTTTTATCCTGACAGGATGAGCGACATTGTGTCAAAACCATGACTGAGAAAGCAACTTCTTCAAGCCATGAGGTGCAGAGTTGAAGGTTAAGGCAGATTGAGCTGGTTAAGTGAAACAGAGCTCAAACGATCAAAAAGGGCCAGAAACAAACGTAAGGTAACCAGAACTTGCATAAATGATTTGTTTTGCAAAGAAAATGAAACAGATCATAAGGCACAAAACGCATTATTAATTAAACAAGTAGTGCAAAATGCATTATTAATCACACAAAGGGCACAAAACGCATTATTAAACGAGTAGTGCAAAATGCATTATTAATCACACGAAGGGCACAAAACACATTAAACAAAATGTTTCAAACCACAGTATTTGAAAAAAAATAGCAGAAATATTCATGAGGCTCAGAATTGCCTCTGATTTGCATAACGAGCATGCTTAAAGCAAAACCAGCACAAGAAAAGTACAATGAGCATAAGAGGTTAAAAGGGCATAACAAGTACAATAAAAGGGCAAAATAAGCTTAAAGAGCAAGGCGGATGGCATGTTTTCTTAGTAAAAGACCATGTTTTGGGCATAAACTACTATTTTGCATTGACCAAAGCCATTCAAAGCATAACTAGAGTTTTCAAATTATCTCAGAGTGTACAGAGTGTTTGCAGTGTGTGCTTTATTACCATGCAATTATTTCAAAGATTTTGCTGCATGTAAAGTACAGTTATATTGCAAAGTACAGCCATTTTGAAAAGTTTCTCGTGCTGTGTGCATTTGTTCACAGAGTGCCTGCATTTCAAAGTGTTTCTTGCACTGTACAGAGTTAATTTGCAAAGTACAGCCATTTTGAAGAGTTTCTATGCTGTGTACAGTTTATTTGCAAAATGCATACATCTTGAAGTGTTTCTTACTCTGAGCTTTTTCCACTGTGTACAGTTTATTCGCAAAATACAGTCATTTCAAAGTATTTCTTACACTGATAAGGAGTGGTTTCATAAAGTGCAGTGATTTTAAAGTGTTCTTGTGCTACGGAGACTTATTAGGCAAATTACAGTTATTTCAGAGAGTCTGTTGCGCTATTGGACAGGATTACAAGTACTGGAATATTTATGTGTGTGTATATTTGTACATAATTTCAACCACTTTCACTACTGTGTGTTGATATGGCAGAGGCATTTTGTAGACCATGTCCACTTCTGTTTGATCATAATATATCAGAGATTTGTTGCGTATTTGAGCAGGAATACAATATTTTTATACAAGCAGCTTTTTCTGACAAAGATGCACGTACAAGGGCATTCATTTTACTTAACTTAGCTGGGCCAGAAGCCATAGAATGTGTTCATTTGTGTATGCACCATAAGTATATGCAGGAGAAGGGGAAAACCATCATGTCTGTAGTACTGGCTGAATCAAGGGAGGACCCTGAGTGCTTAAAACATAAATTTAGAGAAATATGCAACCCCCAGACAAATGTTACATTGGAGAGGCACTTATTTTATACAAGAGAACAAAAGCCAAGTTAAACTTTTGCAGCTTACATCACTGACTTGAGAAATGAGGTTAAAACGTGCAGATTTGGTGATTGGAAAGAGGAGTTAATAAAGGACAAGCTAGTGTGTGGAGTTAATAGTGCAGTAAGCAGGATTTTGCTTCGTGACAGTGATTTAACGTTAAGCAAAGCCAAAGAGATTTGTCAAAACCATGAGCTCACAGAAGGGCACACAAGTATGCTTGTAAGTGATAAGAGCATGGTTTTAATAGCCTCTAGAGCAAATGCAGACTGCATGCAGCATGTAGCAAGCAGAAACAGGCCTAAGCACATAGCAGCTGCAACCCCTGCGGGTCTTCCAGGGAAACCTTGTAACTTTCTAGCAAGTTCTAAGACTAGCTCAGTAAAACAGGCATACTCAGTGCAGTATAAGGGTGAGTCAGCAAAACCCAAGTCAAGTCTTGTTGTTAACTGTCGTAATTGTGGAGCCAATCATGAGTCTAAAAAAGAGAAGTGCTTAGCATTTGGTCAACAATGCCACAAGTGTAAAAAACGGAACCACTTTCAAAAGTTTTGTAAATCAAGCAAGCCTCATTTAGTTAAGAAAGGTCACTCAAAAAAGCAAGTTGATCATGTAGAAAGCTGCATCACTACTTTCTATGTAGATGGTGCATCAGTGGCCGGTGAAAAGGTTAATGCAGTAAATTTGTTGGCAAAGAATGAAGTATTTTGTACTGTCCTTTTCAATGGTAAACCCACAGAGCTCAAAGTAGACACTGGTTCAAAGTTTTATGTAATGTCAGCAGAAACATTTGCTAAACTGAGGGTTGTTGAGCAACTTAATTTGGCTAATTGTGTGAAGCTTGTTGCTTATGTAGGTGAACAGATTCAGACCAAAGGCTCAGTAGTGCTTTTATGCTATTCAGTTGGGAACAGTTACAACTTCCAATGTAATGTAGTCAGAAGACCTGTGCAGTCATTATTAGGTCTCAGCCAGTTTAAGAATGAAACCGCTTTCTTTTACCAAAGAAGTACATCATGTAAGCTTATGTCCCAGTTTCAGTGTTACTGATGCTACCTTTTCAGAGTATGCTGATGTTTTTGATGATTAGCTAGGCAATCTTCCATTTGTGTACTCCATGAAAATAGACCCAGAGATTAGTCCAATGATCAGACCAGCGAAGACAGTTCCAATAGCTATGCAGGACAAAGTCAAGGTCCAGTTAGAATGGTGCAGCAAGGTGTGATTTGTCCAGTCACAGAACCAAGTGAGTGCATGTCTTCCATGGAAGTTGCTCAGAAGAAAAAATCAAATTAAATCAGAATATGCATTGACCCAAGAGACTTGAACAAGTCAGTAAAGAGACATCATCCTATGCTTACAGTCTGGGATCTTGCCACCCTCATGCCAAATGCCACTCTTCTGTCTTGGATGCAGAATGCTCATTTTGGCAAGTAATGCTTGATTGCAAATTCCCCAGGATGCCTTTTGGAATAAATTCTGCCAGTGAAGTCTTTCAGTGTGCAACAGAGAAAAAGTTTTCGGGCCATCCCTGTGCTACAATAGTTGATGATTTACTTGTTGGAGGCATTGGTGAAGCAGAGCATGACAGGAATCGCAGGAACGTTCTGGACAGAGAGTGTGAAATAAACTAAAAGGGACAATCCCAGTGTTTAAAATTAGGGTCAGAGTAAAGCTGACAGAAGTCACCCTTCCAAGCAATTAGCCATTCTTGAGATGCCAGCTCCAGACAATATCCAAGCCTTACTGCATTTTCTTGGTATGGTTAACTATTTGGGCAAATTTATCCGTGACTTTAGTGAGTTATCAGCACCTTTATGAGAGCTGACATGCAAACATGTTGCATGGTTATGGTTAGACCACCACCAGAGAGCATTTTATAACCTCAAACAGCAAATTGCCAACCCTCCTACTTTAAGGTACTATGATGTCCACAAATCAGTAGTTCTTTCCTGTGATGCTTCAAAGTTCGGTCTTGATGCAGTTATTCTTCAAGAGGGCAGACCTGTTGCCTATGCATCTAGAACTCTTACCCAAACTGAGATACAGTATGCTCAAATTGAGAAGGAACTTTTGGCAATTGTGTTCGGATGTTTGAAGTTCCATGATTATATTTATGGCTGAGCCATAAATCGAAACTGATCAACCACCTCTAGTCACTATTTTAAAAAAGCCCATCTATTCAGCTCTAGCAAGACTATAAAGAATGATGCTTTGATTACAAAAGTAAAATTTCAAAACAGTCTATACAAAAGGCAGACTTATTTATCTGGCTGATACCTTATCTAGATCACCCAGAAATACCACAGAACAGCTTGATGCATTGAATTTTCACTTTGATGTCATAGAAGTGTGCAATTTTTCCACCACTGCACTTGATGAGCTGAAAGATCATACAAAGACGGATCCAATTTTGCAAAAGCTCAACCACTTCATCAATGTAAGATGGCCATCAAAACAATCTTGTGTACCACCAGAAGTGCAACCTTATTTTCCATACAGAGACGAGATGTTGATGGAAGACGATATAATTTTCAAAGGTCCCAAAGTTATTGTTCCTACTTCCTTACAATATGAATACATTCAGATTTTGAATCGTGGCCACACAGATTCTGACTCGAGCAAAAGAAGTGCAAGAGGACTAGTATTTTGGCCTTCTCTACCCAAAGACAATGATAAAGTGTTTTCTTCTTGTTCAGTATGTAATAGTACTAAACCACATTTGCAAAAACAACCACTTCATCTAAGCCATATTCCTGAACTGCCTTGGTCAACAGTAGCCCCTGACATATTTGAGTGGAACAATCTGCATTACTTAGTGTTGGTAGACTCATTTGGACTGGTTTGAAATAGATTTGCTACCTAACCTGACGTCCAGTGCTGTTATTACTAAGATGAAACATTATTTTTCAGTCCATGGTAGTCTACACAAAGTTATTTCTGACAACAGTACCCAGTTTACCAGTCAACTGTTTCAGAGATTTGCAAAAGAGTGAGACTTTATTCATGTTACTAGTAGTCTTGAATACCCACAGTCATATAGCCTTGCTGAGAGTGCAGTACAGAGTGCAAAGCAATTACAACAGAGGTTAAAGTGTGACAATATCGATATCTTCTTGAATTTACTTAATCTCAGAAATATACCCTGTGACAATCTACTTGGCTCGTCTGTTTAGAGACTTCTATCTAGGCAAACCAGAACAACCCTGCCTATCAGTTCTAGTTTGTTGGTGCCTAATGCTAAAAGCAACAGAGCAATCAAAGCCCAGCTTTTTAAAAAGCATTCTTCTCAGAAGTCCAACTATGATAAAATGAGCAGATGTATTTGTCCATTGAAAGGAGACTGTGAGGATGCGAAAGGCTTTGATCAAATTGGTCAAGTGAGAGGTTATGTGCCAAACAGAGATCCTACTTAGTGGAATATGAGGGTACAGAATACAGGAGAAAGCGCAGACATCATCTTCCTGTATCAGAAATTATATTGCAGCATTGTACCTGTGATACAGACTCGAGATCTCCGCGTAATCCTGACAATGTTCATACCTAAACTCAGTATCCCTTCCCATTCCTGATGATGTCCCAGATGTCCCCAGAGTTGAACATTCCTTGAAGACAGTCCCCGTTGCTAGATCCAGTTCTGACTTTTGTGTTGCACGATCAGGTTGTATTTCTAGATCTACTATTTTACATTTGTTTACCAGGAAAGTCCAACTGGACAAATAGTCTTTTTTCAGCATGGGCCCAGGCAGAAAAGCACCATAAATAATATCAAGTACGTCACATACGAATGAAACACATGACAAAGCTACATGTCTACAGAGTTGCACAATATAGTAAAGAAGAAATGAATATAATGTAATTATAGTTTTTCTGAGTCAAGTTATATTCTAAACATCTGGTAAGCACTGCTGAACGAGTAAATAAGGAGAGGAACAGACATTACTTTCTGAAGAAAAATATTACCCTGGAATGGAGCAGGAGCAAAGCCAGGTGTTAACCAGGTGATTTTGTAAAGATGTTTTGAAATCAGCTATTGAAGATTTGTTAATGAGGTTGGTGAGTAGGGAATTCCATCTTCTGGCTATATAGGTAGAGTATAGGGATTCACCTGCAGAGATATTGGCCTTGGAGTCTTCTAATCGTTGTTTGTTACTTGAACGAAGCACTCTATTCCCAGAGTATAGCTGGAGTTCATTTCTTAGGGCAGGAGGTTTTTCTGGGTGATGTAGAATCTTATGGGATAGTGTTAGCTGGTTATACAGAAGTAGACTAGGGAATTCTAGCCATTGCAGTTGTTTCAGAGCTGTACAATGGTTGGTCTTATAAGGAGAGTCAGTGGCAAATCCAGCAATTTTATTGTAGCATGTTTCTGGTTTTGAGATATTAGCTTTTCTTAGGTTAGTGAGAATTGGAGAGGCATATGTAAGTGTAGAGAGGAGGTGTGTGCAGGCTATTGTTTCCTTGGTTGGTTTTGTCAGGAAAGGTTTGTTCCTATGTAGAGCCCTTAGTTTTTTGTGGACTTTTGCTATGGTATGGGCAATGTGAATGTTGAATCTCAAGTTACAGTCTATTTCTATGCCTTGTAGCTTAGTGTGGGTTACAGGTGAGATAATGGTGTTATTTTTGGATACTATGTTGAAAGGTAGAGAAGGTGGAGTGTATCTAGTAGGGTTGAAGAGTTTTGTTTTATTGGGGTTCAGAATTATCTGATTGTCAGCTAGTCAGGATTCAACAGATAGAAAGGATGATTGTGTGAGTGCATGAAGCTCTTGTATGGAAGCGACTGTACAGATCAGTGTGGTATCATCTGCGTCCTGAATGATCATAGCATGAGGTGCAGAGATATTATGGTTATTGGTAAAAATAGAGAAAAGTAGTGGCCCCAGGATGAAGCCTTGGGGAACACCTAGTGTTACTGGGAGTAATGATGAAGTGTCAGTGTGCCACTGTACTGCTTGTTGTCACCCTGATAGAGAACTTTGGAACCAATTAATAGTGGATGCAGAAAGATTAAGGGTAGAAAGGACATTGATAAGTTTATTATGTGCTACCGTATCAAATGCCTTGGAGAGATCTAGAAAGAGAGCCGATACATAATTACTGGTTTTATATTTGTTTACAGATTCTGTGAATGACAAGAGGGCAGTAGTAGTGCTATGAGAGGGGTGAAGCCCATGTTGTGTGTTAGCAGGAAGTTTGTGGGTGTTAAGGTGGTCCACGATTTATATGGATGCACCTTTCAAGAATTTTGGCTAGAGGGGCGAGGATTGCAATGGGGCGATAATGTGCTATTTCTTTTGAAGTACCACCTTTGTGGAGAGGGATTATGTAAGGAATTTTCCAGGTATCTGGCACTAGACATTCAGCTATAGATTGGTTAATAAGAATTGTTACAGAATAGGCTATGGCTTCAGCAGCAAGTTTTACAAAGTCAGGTGGTAATTTATCTGCTGCTGAGTAGCAGGTCTTAATTGTTTAGTAGTTTTTTGATTATCACCACTGGTACAGGTTGCAGAGAGAAGCAATTGTTGCTATTACTTGCATTACATGTTGTAGAGAGGATGGGAGAAGGCTGGGTTTTGGTTAAGGCAAGAACGGATTCTTGAAATACCTATTAAACTGAGTGGCTATATTTTCATTACTGTCTATTGTGATTGGGGGAGGTCTACTAGTTTTACCAGGTGAAAGAACATTGTTGACAGCAGACCAGAAAGTTTGAGGGTTCTTTAGATGCTTTTTTCTGTATGTTATTTTTTTCTATTTGACCTGCTTTTTTTTTTACTTTGTTTCTGAGTTCCAGGTATTATGTTTTGAAAACATGAGAGCCTGTTTTATGCCAATTAGTCCAAGTTTTATCTCATAGCTTCATTAAGGACCTAGTTTGTTTAGTAAGCCAGGGTGCATACTTAGATTTGACCCGTATTGTTCTGGCAGGGGCAGAATTTAGGATATTTAGGAATACCGAGTTGAAATATTGGACAGCATCATTAGGATGGAGGGTTTTAAGTGGTCCCCATATAGAAGTTTTTAAGGCTGTAATAAATTGGTTAGGATTAAAATTGTTTATGTTTTTTACCCAGCAGTAGGTTGCTGGTTTGGCATTTTACTAGAAAGGTAGGATGATGGTCACTCAGGATGTCTGGTAGACAACCAGATTGGCATGGGGGGGCTGGTTTATATATGAGAAACCAATCTAGAATGGATTCTCACTTCTAAGATTTATCAGTTCTAGTTGGTGAGTGGATAAGTTGACTAAATCCATGCAGACTTATGTGGCTGATGGGATTATTCAAGGAACATGTTAACCATATGTTAAAGTCTCCCATGATGAGTGTTCCATGTGAGAAAGAATGTGTCACCCAATTAAGTAATTTCTCTAGAATACGCATATGGTTGCTTGGTAGAATGTAGCAACCTACTATAAATAAATTTTCTGGCATTGATTTTTAATCTGGCAAGTATTATTTCAGCTTTGTCAAGAGAAGGGGTAGGTAGCTCACGAGTTTCAACATTAAGCTAATTTTTAAATAATATAGCAACATAACCACCTTTTCTATTTTTCCTCTCATTACATAAACTATTGAAACCAGGTGGTAGGATTTCATTATTTGTGATTTCAGGCTTTAGCCAAGTTTTGGCTAAGAGAATAATATCTGGGGTATAGTGAGAGAGAGCGGCATGAAGTTCATGGACTATTTCTAATGCTTCTTATATTAATGTTTAGGACAGTAAGTCAGTGGGTTTTCTTGCTGCGAATAGAGTATTTTGGTACTAGGTTGGAGAGGCAGGTGTAGGGGATGGAGGACCAGGATTGGGATGAATATCTCCTCGGAGGGATACCTTAGCTGTTATGTGGGTAGTGAGTTGTTTGAATGTGATCATGCAAGGTTTAGAATAGTAATGTTCTGGTATGGTGTAGGTGGGGATAAAATGATATTTGCATAGATTGAAGATAGCTGGGTAGAGAAGAGAATTGAAATGGGAGGATTTAGGGGCAATAGAGGAAGAAGTGACATGGTGGGGTGTTGAGTTAGCCAGGTATGTATGATATGTGGTAATTTGTGCAAGTAATGAAAGAATTGCAAGGACAGTAACACCTTGTAGTGTCATAATGCGTGAGGTTCAGTTATAATAGAAGGCCAGGGAGAGTTATGCAGCTGGGAATTCTATTCACAGGTGGAGTTGGAAAGATGTGTAGTATATAGAAGGAAGGATTTGTAAAATGATGCCAGGAGGAGTGGAGGGATGAGAAGTAGTATGTGTTAGGGACGTGGAGTGGTATATGTAAGAGTAGAGTGGGAGAGTGAGGGTGATATTAGAGGTAATATAGGAGGAGAGGGTGGGGTGGAGGTGGAAGTTGAGATATATAGAGAAGTGATGTGGTGCTTTGTGATTTGATGTGAAGAAGGAGTGAGTGTGGTTAAGGCGTATAAGTGTAATTGATGTGGGGGTGGATGGGAATAGGGTAGGGGTGGTGGAGTGAGCCCAAGTGTAGCGAAGGCAAACTGAATGTGTTGCAGCCACTAGTCAGAGGAGCTGCCAATTACAAAGAGACTCAGTCAACTGGGAATGCAGCCCCAGGTCAGTGCCTCCGACTGAAAAGTATCTGGTTAATGTGGTTATCTGAATATAGAGATAAGAGGCATGATAGAGAAGTGAGTGAGAGAAGTAGGAAGACTCATATAAGGGGTTGTGCAAGTTTTAACCAGAGTACTGTAGTTAAGTTGTGCTAGCTGTTCGGGGGGATGATAGAGGAACAGGCTAGTAGCAGCTAAACATGAAATACTATAATTACTGGTAAATGGAGTTGGGGGATACAAGATTAGTTGTGGCTGTGTATCAAGTTCAAAGATGCCAGTAAAGAAAGTGTGGGGGGAACAAGGCTAGAGGCAGGCTGCTGTTCCCAGTGCACACTATCAAGCAAATCTTTTTGTACACAAGGAGGAACTATGAAATAAACATAACTGTAGACATACCGTTTTATGGTCTGACAGGCTTGGGCATTGCAGGCACTTTTTACTTGATAGGGAATTAGGTCCCCACTGAGGTGGTTCACAGAGACAAAGCCCTCTTGGAGTGGAATGTTCCGGATGATGGTATTATATAGCAGGCCGTCGGTAACAAACAGAAAAACTGTAGAACTGTAGGGAAGAAGATAGATAAGTGGACTGTGTAGATCCTAAAAAAAAAAAAAAAAAAGAATAACCTGATGGTATTATCAATAGTATTCTTAACTGTGTAAATGTCCTACCAGTTACAGTTTTCAGATGTTGATAACATGCAGCTAGTAATACAGTTTCAAACACAGCAATCAATGCAATAGCACCTATCACAAACATCAAATACATTCCTGATCAAGTGGTAAACTGAGATAGCGTTTCAGAGCATGTATCAAATTCTATACACTTAGTTCCACTACCTCAATTATGAACTGGAATGGAGAGAGAAAAAACATTACAAGTCTGTTCTGTTGTTGTTTTATTTTTATGTGGTTAAAGTTACCTGAATGTGCACACTGGGGAGAGACGCCATGTATGGGAATCCTACGGGAGTGAAGATGCATTTGAAAATGGCACCTTAGATGTAGGTATTTATTTATAACCTACATTTAGGCACAGAGGGGGAGGAGGATATCCTAAAATAGGAGAGGACTCCGAAAATACACAGCAACCTGGACATGATTGTTTTATATGCATCTCATTTTGTATAACTGCATGTCAGTGAATTAGTTCTGTATAATTGCATGTTATTGAATACTGTCATTTCATTTATGAATCATCTCTCAAAGAGGGAGGATGTAGAAGAAAGCCTTTTGTGCCTTTAAGAAGCATTTCCTGATGCAGGCACGTGCATATAAATACAGAGCACATGCAGGCAGCAGTGGGGTCTATATTATATAATCGAAGACTTAAAATGTCGACTCACCTTTAGTCGACACAAAAACCTCAAACCTGCAGTTCATCAAATGGCCAAATAACTGATTTCTTTCCAAGGGAAAGAAATTGGTAGGCCAACAGTAAACACAACAATAAAAAAGAAAAGTGGGGAGCTGTGCCCCCCACACCCCTCCTAACTAAATATTCTAACTCCGAGATTGCACTAGTCGGGTAAATGACATATGTAACGGAACATGCAACCAATTTCTTTCCCTTGGAAGGAAATCTATGATTTAGCCATTCGATGAACTGCAGCTTCGACATTTCTGTGTCGACTAAAGGTGAGTCGACGTTTTAAGTCTTCAAACATATGATATAAACCCCAGCAGTGCCACTTTGAGAGAACAGCCAGAGTGTTAACATGTATGAGTGTGGTAGTCTGTTTACAAATTTAAGTTTAAGTTACAAAGCCTCAGTCCTGATGTGTTTGTGTGTAATAAAGCTGCTTGAACCAAACCCACAACCGCTGGTCTGCTTTATCCTGACATACAAGAGAGAGTTTTGATTATAATTACACTGTGCAGGGCATATGAATACCCAGTGTTTTTTTTTTCTGAAGTCATCATGGTATATTTTCTGGCATTAAACCTAATGCCACTGCTGGCAGAGAACTGAAGAATGCTATCCAAATAAATTTGAAGTGCACGTTGTTTAGTGGAGTCACCCATTTACCAAGTTACATATGCTCATGAGATGGAAATACAGACATTAGCAAGCCAAATATTAGTGGCCCCAATACTGATCTTTGTGGGACACCAATACAAATGCCATTTTTATAGACAATTCTTGATCTTTACCATAAATTTCCTGACAACCAGTTATCCAACCAATTCACCACATTTTTATTAAAACAAGAAACATCTTTATTGAATTATCACTTATTGTCATGAGATAGACAATCATGTATTTATAAAATGAAAATAAACCATACTGACATTTTCAGTTGCAATTATACATCAACTATAGTCTTCTACCCAGTCATGGTCATTCAGACATATTAAATAGCTCATTCAAATCCTGCCTTCCCTTAAACCTCATTCTTCTTCCAAAACATTCTGCATGTACTTTTCCCACAGTTCCTTTTTTTCATATATAATTTGCTCCTACCCTTTTCTAAAGGTCTCACTTCAATTTCTTTTCTCTGTTACTATATTCACTACTTCTAGTATGGTTGGTTTAGACGTAGATTCCCATTTTCTAGTAATTTTTATTTTGACAGTCACCGCACAATGTTTGATTATGTAATCATAACATTTAATATGACATCATGGGGCACCAAGTCAAATGCTCTTGCAAAGTACAAGTAAATTATATCAACAGCGAGACCAGGGAATTGGTGTCCTCAAAAATTAGACTAAAGGGGCGTGGCCAAGGATGAACACAGGATAGCAGCAGATTTCTTCAGCTCCACCAACATAACTATACTGACAGGAAATAATTACTTTAAAATTCAACTAATGTAATAATTTTCTTTCTAAAAACGTTTGGAATATCAGTATCTTGAATAATATCTAAAAAAGAAAGAAAATTTAAATAATTTTCCTGTCAGAAATCTTCTTGGAAATTTCTCTTTCATCACCTCTGTTCAGAATGAGTTCCAGTAAGGCTAACAGTCAGGATTCCAGCATCAAGAAAGAGCTTCAGTCTTTACTATCAACTATTCAGCAACTAACAACTAAAATGGACAGACTGGATGTTAAAATTGATAACTTTATAGAAAAAACCACAAAACAAATGGATTTGTTACATCAAGATTTACAACACCAGAAAGCTCAGATTACAGGTATAGAAGAGACTCTTAATGATATGGACAACAGAATTCAGGAAGAAGAAATTAACATTGAATTTTTATTGAAACAGAACACACACCTTCAATCCAAACTAGATGACTTGGAAAACAGATCCAGACGCAATAATATAAGGATTTTTGGACTGCCAGAAAATATAGAAGGTAACAACATTACTTCCTTTTTTAAATACTTGGCTTCCCAAAACTTTAGATCTGTCAGAAGCATTTTCTTTTGGTATTGAAAGAGCCCATAGGTCTTTATCTAATTCTAATATAAATAAAAAGTATCCTAGATCAGTTATTGTAAGATTTTTATCATCTTATGACAAGGAGATGGTATTAAAATCTGCATGGGCTAAAGCACCTATAAAATTAATGAGGCAACTGTGCGTTTTGACAATGACTATTCTTCCTTGGTAATAACAAAAAGAAAAGTTTTTTTGCCATTAATAAGAGAGCTTAAGAAAGCACAGTTTAAAACTCATCTTTTGTTTCCTTCCAAACTAAAAATCTTTTTACCGGATGGCCCTAGAATTTTTGAAGACTTGGACTCTGCTTTGCTGTATATTAAAAAAAATAAAATATTAGATAAAATAGAAGATATGGAATGGGCAAGCCCTTCGCTAAAGAGGATGGCTACAGGAACTTCTTGGAAGACTTCAGAGAAGCAAAAAAGACTAAAAAACAAATGACATGTTCTATATTCCTTTGAACTCTATAATTACAGTTAGTACATTTTCAAGAAAGCCACAAATATCTTAAGGATTTATTCAAAGTTATTTTTTTGTATGCAAAGAACTGATTTTGTTTTATAAATAATCAAACTTTCTGAGGAACAAATAACCTGATATGAATCAACTTGTTTCTCTTTGTGATAAAGAGACCTAAGGTTAGTAATTTGTTACATTTCCTTTCTCTTCTTGTTTTAAATAATGGCATTCTCTTTAAGCTAAACATTTAGTGAGGGGTGGGGGAGGGCAGGGAGAGAGGTTTGATGAAAAATATGAAATAAGGGGAAAAATAATTTATTATTTCTTTAAAATTATTTATGCTGTTTAAATACTGTTGCTAAATATTATACCATGACTTAATTGCTTAATACATGATTTCAAATAATATGTCATGATATAATTGCAGTTAACTAGAACTAAAGTAGTTGAAAGTAATATGTCTCATGTTCTACTTTATTAAAACAAACAGCAAGTAAAATATCTTTGTAGATACTCTTTGTAGGTCCTTTTTTTTCTCTCTCTCTCTCTCTTATTTATAAAGTTATATGCTTCTGATAATACTGATATGTGTATGTAATAAGATCTGAATGAGAAAATGAAATGGGGCATATAAAAATAAGTTGTGTTTATGTTAAACAACTGTAGGCTTGGTTTCACTGTCATAGAGACTGTAATGACTTGTAAAGTGCTTTGAGAAGGTTTTGCACTGTTTAGATCCATTTGTATTACAAAATGAATGTCAGTCACTTGCTTTTATTAAAATTCCCACCAGAATGTTATGGGAGACAATCTGGGATGTGGGTTTCCTCGTGAATAGTGTCCTCAAGTCGTTTTAAAAGCTTCAACACTCAGAATACACGCAGAGAAGCTGAAAGCAGCCATTTTGAACTTTGACCCCTGATTTCACACTGACACATCGCAAATTCAAGAAGTAAACTGTTTCAGGAAGTAGAACTGCTGTAAATGCGATTTTGTGAAGAAAAACAAACTTTATGACATCTAAATGTGAGTTTTTCTTTATAATAACTTACGTATTTAAGATGTAACTTATAAAATATAAAAGTTATAATGATTTTAAATGACTTAATATGCCATGGTAAACAAATGAGATATTTTAGAAGGCATAGAAGGTAAAACACATGTACACTTGTTTTTGAAAGCTTATATGACTGCTGCACTTTAATGTATATAGATGCTTATGATTTAAAGATATGTAATGTTATAAATCATTTGCCTTGACTAACAGACAAGTATATGTATCATTATGATTATATTTCAGAAGAAATTATCATGTGACATATTTTAAAGCTGCAGTTCAGATATATAAAATACAGATGGCTTTCATCACAATGATTTATGTATAACTAGGAATCAATATTGCTGTGCAGTATGTTCTTTTAACTTATGCATGAGAATAATTATTTTATTTAATTGGCAATAATAAATATGAGAAGGAAGCTTTTGGTGCAAGTAATTTAAAGTTTTAAAGCCTTTAACTGTATTACTATGGCAGAATGTGGGAATACCCTAATATAAGTAATGTCTGAGTCATAATAGCCTAAGATAATAAATGTTATTGAATTCAAATAAGCATAAACATATAATAAGAACTTATTCTTACAAACTTTTATTAAACTGCCATATGGATATTCCCCCTTTCTCTCTCTCTCTCTCTCTCTCTCTCTCTCTCTTCTTTGCTCCCATTATCAAGATTGTTAGAATGCTATTTTGATTATGAGTTTATTATATAGAATAGATGTACATAGCTATATTAGTTGTTTCTAAATGTTTTATATGTTTATATAAAGCTGTTATATAAATTGTTTAGCCTTGTTATAGTAGATAATCAAATTAAATGAGGTTAACTTTAGTTAATAATAGTTAGTATCAAATTAATTTGGTGGCAGCTGAAGTACTGCTGCTTAGGATAGGGGGATAACTTGAGTAGTATTTGCTACTCAAAGTTGGAGTTTTCAACTCCAGGCTGGGTGCAATGTTTAATCCAAACATTATTTTCACCTGATTATTGTTGTGTGTATATAGTTTTGACATCCACATCACATTTTATAAACTCATTATCACTACAAATAAAAGTGAAAATTACACAAAATTCCATAAGATTTTCATTAAATACAGCTATAATTAATGGAACACCTAAAGGAGGAGACATAATAATACTTATTTTACTAATTGTTATTCTGATTATATGTTTTATATGTTTATAAAAGTTAAATGGTATCTCTAAAAGGAATTTCTTTAAACATTAATGGATTGAATAACCCATGTAAAAGGGCAAGTTTAATGAGATATATTAATTTGCATAGAGCCAATTTAATATTCCTTCAAGAAACACATCTCCTGAAAAAGGATATGGATAAATTAGCCACTAATAAATATACAGTCTTAGTTAGCTCAGAACACACACAGAAAAAAAGAGGAGTGGCTATCTTATGGAACAAAAATATGCCCATACCTAAAACTATTAAGTCTTATAAAGATGATAAAGGAATGTTCTGTATGGTTACAATACAGATTAATGGGAAAATATATACATTAATCAATGTATAGTGGATACCAGGAATTGGCATTAATACAGTGAAACACCATCTCAATAAGATTATATCATTTTCTATAGGAGATATTATTTTAGCAGGTGACTTTAATTGTATCCTGCATGAAAAAGATACTACTACTATAGGAAAAAGGAAAATTACATCTAATGCAAAACATTTAAAGGATTTTATTTATTAAGATAGATTTTAAATCATTACCATACACTTTTTTTCTAACCGATATAAAACTTATTCAAGAATAGATAGAGTCTTTATTTCTAACCAAATGGTAACAGACTTAATTAATTCCAAAATCATTTCATGTCCTATATCAGATCATAATTCAATTGTCTTTGAATTTATGATAAAGAGTACTTATAATGTTCAGATCAAAAGAATACCAGCATACTTAACTCAACTAAAGGACCATAAAGATTATATACTTACAGAGGTGCAACATTTCTTAGACTTAAACACTACACCTGATGTCTCCATTATTTACATTTGGGATGCTCTAAAATCATATTTATATGGACAAAGTATCAGATGGTATAATAATAAAAGGAAATCTTGGGACAAGGAATTACTAGATATTCAAAGCAAATTAGACTCCTATAAACATAATAATAAAGAAAATATTATGGACAAAAAAGTTATTGAAAAAATAAATAAATTAAATGAGAAATACAAAGAAATTTTAAGCCATAAAGTCAAAATAACATTAGAGAAATATAAGTTTTTGTCTTACTCAATAAGTCCCAAATACTTACATAGACTTAAAAATAAAACAAAAAGGCTGAATAAACAAAATCATATCAAAGAAATTTTCTCTCCAGGGAAAAAGAAGAATGTTTCTAATTTACCAGAAATATTAGATGAATTTAGAAATCACTTTCATAAAATTAACCACAATAACATTAATATGGATTCTAAAGATAAAATAAATTTATAACTACAAACATGAACAAAAAACTTAACAACAGACTAAATTAATAGATAAAAATATTTCATATACAGAGGTTATTACACAAATAAACAAACTTAAATCAAACAAAGCATCTGGTAATGATGGTATTATACCAGAGATTTATAAAATTCTTCCTAAAAGTACTTATTCATTAATACATAGGGTTTTTATTTCAGCTCAAAATGAGTTAACAACTCCCCCATCCTGGCAATACACATTTATTTCACCAATTTTAAAACCCAATAAAGACCCAACCAGATGCACTTCATATAGACCTATTTCATTACTTAATGTTGACTATAAAATGTTTATGAGTATTTTTGCTGACAGATTAAAGACAATCATTCCAGGTATAATAGATATAGATCAGACAGGCTTTATTATAAATAGAAATACTTTTGATAATATAAGGAGAACTTTAACGCTACTTGATTATGCAAACAGGAAAAAGAAAGACTTAACACTTATTAGTCTTGATATAAGTTCAGCTTTTGACTCAGTAAGTTGGGACTACTTGTTTATCTTATTGAAGTGTACAAATTTCTCTGATGCATTTGTGAATTTAATTGAACATCTATATAAAGGAGCATTGGCTTACATTAAGATAGGAACATATGTCTCACAAAAAATACCCATATTAAAAGGTACAAAACAAGGGTGTCCACTTTCTCCACTGTTATTTACTTTAATAATGGAGCCTTGGGCTAATTTGATTAGAAACAGCACTGATATAGAAGGATTTGATATAGATGAAAATACAATATCTAAAATTCAGCTTTTTGCAGATGATGTTTTAATTACGTCAGCAGGAACTAACTCTTCTATGCAGTCATTATTTGATAAAATGACAGATTTTAAAAATATCTCTGGTTTGATATTTAATGAAGAAAAAAATAAAATATTACCAATATACACACGAAAAAATGTCCTCACTAATGATTTTCACAAATACATACCCAACTCAGGTCAGATAACTTACTTGGGTATAATATTAACTAAAGATATTAAATCTATTATACATAATAATTATAGTAACTGTCTTCATAATATACAAAATATTTTCAATAGTTGGAACAATATGTTTTTTACCACGGAAGAGAGACTCACAATTATTAAAATGATAATATTCCCTAAGATATTATACTTAATACAATCACTAATACTCCCACCTACAAAAATAATTATTAAGAAATTGAATTCACAAATGTTACATTTCTTATGGGCACCTAATAGACCTAGGATTGCATTAAAGAAACATATTAATAGCTGGTCTCAAGGGGGCATCTCATTTCCAGACTTTAATTTATATACTATCTCTTCTATTATAAAAGTTATTACTTTGTTAATAGATCAGTCATATGTTGCAAAATGAAAAGATTATTGGGAACTAATTAGCATTCACTTCATGAAAATATCATTAATACATAAAAATACTATTGTAAATAACCCCATGTTATGGTTACTAAAAGAATTTTGTACTTCATCTATTACACCAAAATATATAGCTAGTTACCCATTAAATATTATTATTAGATATCGTAATTTTATATTTATGCATCCTAAATATAAGGAATGGAATTTTATCCTATTCCCTATAATGTATACACAAGGTATTCTTTTATCATCCACCTCTGAAAGAATTCTTCTAGTCACAGAGAATGATTTAAAGTATTGGTATCAGTTGCTGTCTGACAATAAAGTAAAAAAAATTAGACTTCTTAAAGCAAGAATTTGATTTGAGAGAAACATGTTGGTTAGAAATTCAGACATTTAGACAACATCTTATTAATAAACTTGATTTAATGTCTTTAACAGTTAAAGAATCTGTCCCAATTCTGATTGATTACTTGATATTAAATTTACAACATAAGGTTTCTGACAAAGGTAAGCTCTCACACATACATAAAATTATTAGAGAAGAAACTCATTACAGTTCAGATACTTATTGGAATTATTTCATTTCCATTAATGGTGAAACACCAAAACAACAAGATAAACAATATATATTGGAATCTGCTTATAAAACTACTTATTCCATTAATTGGAGACTTTTTACTTGGAAATTTTTACATAGATCTTTCTATACACCTTTAATGATGAATAAAATAAACAATAAAGACAACTTATGTAAGAGATGTAATGTAGAAATAAATGCTGATTGGGCACATATGTTTTATGACTGTATAAAATTGATGGAATATTGAATGTTAATCAATTATTTTTTGCAGGCTCTTTTCACAGATAATTTTATTGTCTCTAAATCACTTATATTATTTAACACTCCTGATCCTAAAAGTGTTAAAAAAGTTAAACTTCCCTTATTATGGTCTATTCTAGCAGTGGTTAGAAAAATAATAACCAGAAATTGGATTTCAGATACTCCTCCTTCATTTAATGAATTTAAAAATGTTATGACTGAAGTGTGTCATATGGAACTAATGACAATAAAGTCAAGAACTACTAGAAAAATGTCTTACTATACTATATGGGATACTTTACAAAATCTGTTAAAAAGTCTTAGTTTCGTTAGTAAGACATTACAGTTTAATCAATTGATTTGATTTGTAGTGGATGTCTCTGTAAATATTTTGGTTGTTTTATCAAATGTTATAACTATTTACATTTTAATTGCTTGTATAAGATTGTTATGATATTTATTTTGTATGTTAAAAACAATAAACTTGTTTTTAAAAATAAAAAGGCAGATAGGGGAAAAAAATTAGACTAAACAGGAGCACTCAGCAAAAAAAATGTTAGAATATATCAACAGCATGCTTTGAATAATACTGGATAAAGTGACAACATGCTCAAAACATTTACCATGAATACAGGTCAAGCTAATTGACTTAAAATTATCAGTGAAGTGGAAGTGACCTTTGGGAACAGCTTGGCATAAAACCATCTTCCAAAGATTTTTGAAATAAACACAGTAAGCAGAAAGAATCCATTCAAGCCATCAGGGCCTGATGCAAAGTTTGATTTGATGGATCTCACTTTAATGTCCAAGTGTGTTGGTGTATTACTCTTGATTGAAGGAAAACAAAAACAAAGCAGTGAATATGTTAACTAATGACTACTCTTTTAGGATCTGTTACAATCTATCCATAAAAATGATACAAGTAGTAGAATTTATTTATTTATTTATTTATTTACATTTGTTGACCGGGCTAGTCTAGCTGGATACATATCCCTTTTCAGTAGAGGCCCGAGGAGAAAAGCTCCAACATAAGTAAATTAATACATTCAAAATATTATAAAAAAATTAGTTTTACATTACAAAATAAGACATGAAAAAAAAATTGTGAATAATGTAACGTTTCATTTGAGTAGAAGTAATAAAATAAAAAAAAATTAAACAAGTTTTAATGCTTTAGTAGGGTTCATGTGAAGTCAATCAAAACTAAAACAATTTAACATTAGGAAACATGTTATAGTGTTGTTCATAAGATATGGGAGGGTAATTGATTAAGGAAGCAGGAAAGTAAGAACCAGGGGAGGGGAGAGATGAAAAGTAGATTCAATCAGGCTTTGAGCAGGGGCAAAGCCAATGTATTTTAAGGTGGTCTTTAAGATGTTTTTTAAAGATTGCAGAGGATGAGAGTGAGGTGAGTGTATTTGGAAGTTTGTTCCAGATTCTACCCACAACATTGGAGAAGAGGGAATCGCCTGCTTTGTTATTAGAAGGGTTGCAGGCAATAAGAAGTTTATTAGCTGAGCGTAGTGTAGAAAGATTTTTATAAGGGGAGATCAGATTAGTAAGGATGGGAGTATTAGAGGGATGGTGCAGGATTTTTGTGCAATCACAAGTTGATTGTATTGTAGTTGGTTTTGTAGTTCTAACCATCTGAGTTGTTTAAGGTTAAGGCAGTGATGAGTTCTGTATGGAGAGCCATTAGCAAATCTGGTTATGTTATTGTAGCTAGTTTCAAGTTTGGTGAGATTATGCTTAGATAGATTGGTGTAAATGGCAGAAGCATAGAAAAGGGTGGAAGTAAGGTGAGTCTGGGCTATGGATTTCTTAGCTAGAGGTGTAAGGAAGGGTTTTATTCTATACAGGGAGCCTAATTTTTTATTAACAGTTTTTATAATATTATTAACATGGGCATCGAAGGTGAGGTTATGGTCAATAGTTAGTCCAAGTAGTTGGGCAGTAGAATCGGGGGAAATGCAGGTTCCATTGTCAGAGGTAATAGTGAAGTGGAACTGAGGAGATTTTATAGTGGGAGTAAAGAGTAGTAGCTTAGTTTTCTTAGGGTTAAGAAGAAGGCAGCGTTGTGTGAACCAGTTTTCAACTGTGTTAAATACATTTTGTGTAAGGGTGTGGAGAGAGGAAGAAGATTTGGCAGTACAGATAAGAGTAGAGTCATCAGCGTATTGTATACAGGTAGATTGTGGAAAAACAGTATGGAGATCATTAATAAAGATGGAGAAAAGAAGAGGGCCTAGGATAGAACCTTGAGGAACTCCAGTGCTTACTGGGAGGTATGTGGATAGATTATTATCCCAGAGTACTGCTTGTTGTCTGTTTTCCAAATAAGATTTGAACCAAAGGATTGCTTGTGGGTCAAGAGATTGGGCTGTTAGCACATTGATAAGTAGGTTATGATTGACCATATCAAAGGCTTTGGAAAGGTCAATAAATAGGGCAGCTGAGAGACAGTTATTACGATTCCTATTTATGCAATCAGTAAAAGTTAAAAGGGCAGAAGTAGTGCTATGAAAGGGCCTAAATCCATGTTGGCAGTTAGCAAGCAAGTTGTTTTGGAGAAGGTGCTGGAGTAGCTGATGGTGAATACATTTTCCATGATTTTGGCTAGTGGGAGAGTAGAGCAATAGGACGGTAGTTGGAGATCTCAGTAGATTTACCACCTTTGTGCAGAGGGATTATATGTGAGAATTTCCAAATAGAGGGATGTAGGCTTCAGAGATGGATCTGTTTATCAGGATAGAAACAGGGTATGCTATGGCTTTGGCTCCAATTTGAAGGTATTCTGCTGGGAGGCAATCAGCAGAGGGAGTGCAGGGTTTGAGTTTTTGAAGGAGTTTGCAGATAAAGGAGATGGGAACAGGTTGCAGATGAAGGGAGGGAAGGGACAATTTGTGTGTTGTGTAGGAGTGGGGACATGGGAATTAGAGTTTGAGTTAATGTTTGAATAGTTTCAATGAAGTAATTGTTAAAGGCATTAGCTATTTGCAGAGGATTACTACTTGGAATAGAGCAGGGGGAAGGAGTTGTGGCATGTCCTGGTTTGAGAAGTTTATTAATGCCAGACCAGAATTTTTTAGGATTATTGGAGTGTGAATGTTGCAGGTGGGAGTAGTAGTTTTTTTTGTCTGCGATTATATCCTTTTTGACAGCATTTCTTAGTTGCTTAAAGTGTAGATGATCAACAGAGCTTTTAGAGGTTCTCCATCTTGCCCATATTTTATTTCGAAGAAACATTTTTTCTTTGGTATTTTTTGTGAGCCATGGGGCTATTTTTGTCCTGATTCTAGAGGAGCGGAAAGGAGCATGGTTATTTAGAATATGAAGGAAAGTAGAATTGAAGTAAGAGATTGCTTCATCTAGAGTAAGTAGTTTCAGAGATGACCAGTTACATGCATTTAGTTCATTAATAAAGTTCTCAGCATGGAAATGTTTTTTAGAACGATAGGTGACAAAATTGTCCTTTTTTGGGCTATATTTCTTTTGTTTAGTGATAAAGGTTAGCATGTGATCACTAATGTCATCTGGGAGAGATCCTACCTTATAGGTATCTGGGTGACTATTTATAAGGATCCAGTCAAGAGTAGATTCTTTGCTATTTGGTTTGTGGATTCTAGTGGGGAAGTTTATTATTTGATTGAAACCAAATAGATTAATATGGGTGTTAGGGGTGGGGGAATTACATAAGGTCCAGTCTATATTAAAATCGCCTAGGACAATTGTTTCTTGTGGTAATTGGGCAGAAAGGCTACTGAGAATGTTTTCTAGGGTGCTAATATTACTTCCTGGAGGGATGTAAGAGCAGACAATATAGATTGCTTTAGAGCTATTCAATTGGAGTTTGATAGTAAGGGTCTCAGCATTGGTATTTGAGGGAAGTGATACATCATGTAGTGAAACCAGAAGATCAGATTTGAACAAGATAGCTACACCGCCACCTTTTTTTGATGTACGGTCATATCTTAATATATTATATCCAGGGGCGGGTATTTGTAGGTCATGAGTAGAAGGTTTTAGCCAAGTTTCAGTAAGGCAAAGGATATCAAATGGATAAACCTGAAGGAGAGCATGCAGTTGACTAACTTTGTTGTTAATGCTACGAATGTTAAGATGTGCTATACTGAGAGAGTTCTGAATTATGAAAGAAGAGGTAGCATTATTAAATGATGGATTCTGTAGATTGGTATTTGGTAAGGGTGGACCAGGATTGGGATGAATATCTCCACCTGTTAAAATGTTTATGGTTTGAATGGATGAAATCTTTAAGTATTTATAGTACTTGGGTGGGGATAGCTTATTGGGGAGGTAAGAAACATGGGTGTTCCTATGGAACTTGGGAAGCAAATAGGCTGAGGTAGAGGTAATGTTACTATGAGAAAGACTGAGGGAATCTGTGATGGGGAGTGTTTGTAGATAGGTCACATTGAGCTTTAGAGAGTAGTGTTCAGATGCAGTGAGAGAGTGGGTTAAGGATAGAAGGAGAAATAAGGAAGAGGAGACAAGACAGTTTTCAGGGAAGGTTTGAGAGAATGGGCCATTGGGGAGTGGAATATAGAGGTTATATACAGGAGATAGGAAGCTGAAAATGTGGATCAAATGTAGGGAAAGATATAGGTTAAGAGTTTAGAAAGATAGTTAGAAAAAGGGAGAGGGAGTATAAGATAAATAAATAGGTGTAAAATAAGTGATTATAGATACTGATTATGTGTAGAAGTAGGTAAGGAGTAAGCTGAGGAGTGAAGTCAAGAGGTATAGTTCTAGTAAAAGAGGTGGAGTGGAGAAGAGCAAGAAGGGAGGAGTTGAGAATTATATGTTGAGAGTGATTGGGTAGGTAGGAAAGTGGGTGTAACTTGCTAGGTATAAGTGTAGCAGCACTGGGGGTGGGTGGGAATTGGGGGTAGGGTAGGCGAGCGGAGTGTGCCCGTGGGGCGAACGGAGCGGAAACAGCAAGTAGAGGGAAACAATCAGTGAGCAGAGCTGCCCAGTTAGAGAAGGTAAGCTGGTGAGTAGCGTCCAGTTGAGCAGGTAAAGGTCAAGACAAAGGCAAAGAAGATGAAAAATATATACCTTACTAGTCTTCAAGGGTAGAAGGTGAGAGAAATGCAGGTTAGGGGGAGAGAGTGGGAGTGTGGGGAATAGTTGGGGAACAGGGCAAGGGAGGATAAAATAGGAAAGAGTAGTGTAAAGAGCTAAGCTAGTACGAATGGAAGGAGGGTAAGGATTAGGCCAGGGTAGACTGACCCCTAGAGTTCAAAGGTGGTATTACAACAGGTGTCTAAGGGCAGAAAAAATAACTCTAGTTGGGAAGGGTAAGGTAGGCAGTAAGGGAAGGAAGACCTTAGAAAATACTGGTCTTAGAGAGGAGTCTGGCTGCTAGTATTCCTGACACAGAGGCTAAACAAATAAGTTAGTACACTTATAAAAAAAACAGAGCTGAGAATAGCTATCAGCAAGGTCAAGTGGTAAGACGTACTTTGTAAAATGCTGCTAAAGCAGTAGTAAAGTATTGGGACAGCACAAAAAGTAGATCCAAATTGGCAAAGCTTGAAGTGGATGAGGGTATCCTTAATAGCCAGGGAGTTCCTCAGTTCTGGGTATTGGATAGAGAGCTAGGAGGGTAAAAGGTAAGGAGAGAGGGTGTTAATAAAATGAGGCAAAATAACAAGTAGCTCTAGTATGTAAAAAAAAAAAGTAGATATGTCAACTGTTTAGGATTAGGAAAAGTACTACCAAACAACTAATATAATCATTAGACTAATAGTAATATTCAACTGTGAACATAAAAAACACTTGCACTACTAAGGCTAAGTTAAAAGCATTTAGACTGTCAGTAAAAACAGTCTCTAACATTGAAATATCACATAGGTACAGGCCTAGAATAGAATAGAATAAGAAGCTTAACAGTGGATATCAGTATAAAGCAGTTTGCAGTGGGTAATATGTTCAAAAAGTTATAACAACAAACGTTAGCGATGGAGCCATTAACAGGTTACAAATGTCAGGAAAAAGAACAGTCTCAAGCAGCAGGTTATGTAAGGTGAGATGCTAGGGCTAGGCAGGTTCCCAAAAGCTCATAGCAGCCACTTGGTACATTGATAGTAAGTACCACAGAGGGTAGGCAAGATACCGCTTAATGGTAAAGATTCACACTCCAAAGAACTGCGCAACAACAGTCCACGTGGGAGATGCTAAGAACCAAGTAGATGCTAACGCTTTACAAAAACTCATAGTCCAGGACCTAAATTAGATTAAAATTGTTTCCTACACAGGTAGTACTAAGAACACATAGCCTTGTAAGACAACAAACAAATCAAGTGGTCGCCAGCGTTTTTTTTAAAGTCTCAGAGTCATTAAATTAATTGAATTGAATTGTTTCCTACACAGGTTGTATTAAAAATACATTCCTTATAGGACCATAAACAAAAACATGTGGTCGCTAGCGTTTTTAAAGCTTGGCATCGCTAGTGTTTATAAAACCTCAATTTCCAGGACATTACATCAAACGTGATTGTATTCAACACAGGTTGTACTAGCTAGCGTTTTTAAAGCTTGGCGTCGCTAGTGTTTATAAAAACCTCAATTTCCAGGACATTACATCAAACGTGATTGTATTCAACAATACAGATGTTTAAACAGTGGACTATTTGGGCTAGTGAGTTCTTATAATCCTACTTCTTTGTCACCATTTGCTCTCCAGTTTCCTAAAAACTCTTTTTGACCCATTAAATCTTTATTTTCTATATTAGGGCCTTTCTTAAACTTCCTCCACAAATATTTTATCCTTGTCCTATGGAGTACCAGATCCTTAGATCACCATGGAGGGAGTTAATTCTTATCAGTGTATTTTTTTTTACCCAATAGAACAGGCCTGTTAAAAGCCTGTTAATCAGATCATGACTAAAATTCCCCCAGAAATGTCCACCTTTCTTTAATATTCTTCCCTTCCATCATAGAATACCATTGCTGAGCCACTAGCCCATTGTTAATAGTTGCAAAATCAGATCTATGAAGTTTCCTGGTGAAGTCATAACCACTGCAGTACTGGCTCACTAATGTAGCAACTTCAGAATTTATACAAAGGCAATCAAATGTCCCAGGAGCAGGTTAACAATTTATACAAAGGCAATCAGCTGCCCCAGGAGTAGGTTCACAATTTATACATAGGTGATCAGATGTTCCAAGAACAGGTTCTGGAGTACAGCATAAAACCTGATGCTTATTGTTGAGTCAGATTTCATCAGGAGTTTCATTTTCTCTGGCTGATTCATTAATAGAATGAGAGTTATTAATGTTGTAGAGTATAGCATTTTGTATAATCACAGTAGTTCTGGTAAATGGTAAACTACGGACAGCCCCATGCGCATTTATATCTTCTCAGTAAAATTGCAGATACTTAAATGGCTGCGAAAACATTTACCACACCACAGATCTTGCTCAGACTAAACTGTGGGGACCATGTGAGAGAGTAACATTCCATTTCACCCTACCATTAATTAGCCTAATCACCAGCAGCTTGAGGTTATCCTTATATCATACTGCAACAGATGTTGAGACGAAGGTTTAGACACCCCTCCTTTTTTTGTTGGTTCTTAACTTATGTTGCCATTCAAGATGAGGTTAGAACAAATGTTTTATTTCTAACACCGAAATGAGTTTCAGTTATAAATAAAATATCCATTTCCCCAGGTCTCCTTACTTTTAGGCCATTTATTTAGTTGCTCATGTTCCTACCATTAAAACAATTCAGGCTTTTCAAAACAAATTACTTTCCTCCTGGGGTCCATCCTAAAAAAGATTTAGCCAAGTTGTCAGAAAAATGCCAAGTAAACTATTCTGCTGGTGGTTTAAGAGCAAATTATCCCCTCAAACATACTCTGCTTCTAAATCTTCCCATAGGGTAATGACCTCAACAGAGTTTGCAAAATTCCCTTCTAATACAAGTTATTTCTCTAGCCTGGCATTTCTGACAATGGTTTGAAAAAAATATCATAAAATATCAGTTCAAAGCCCATAATCTGGCTTCTTCTTAACCTCTGTATTGAGAAGTTCTTTGCTGATTCCATCTCCACGTTATTCCCTGCGGTAACAATGATGTCATACCTTAAGGATTTTCTGTATTGCAGCTTTATAGCATCTGCCACGTCTGACATTCTACTGCCTATCAAATGAATATTGTATCCTAGGGATAATATTTCTTAACACTCTCAACCAGTGGTGGCTGGTGACTTCAAATCAAAGGGGGGCTGCAGGAGACAGTTGAATGGGTGGGGCCAATGGGAAGGGTGTGGCCAACTAGAAAGGGGAGGAGCTATTCTCAAAACCACAAAAACTGGAACTTTAAATACGCTGCCCTGGGTGCCAAACTGTCATTATGAGAGTCCAATCAAGACAAAATGAAGTGTAGAAGAAAAAAATATTTCATTGCATTGGCTGCATGACAGCTTATTTAATATCTAGATGGAAACAAGGTTGTGAGGCATGAAAAAATAAATTACTTCTTAAATACATTACTGGAATGCCAGTCAAAATCAAGTATAAGAAAAACAAGCAGCACTCAACTCAAACCACTTCTCCTTGCACTTTCTAATTATAATTTATATTCATCTTTATTAAACTACCAAGTAACATGCTGAAAGTAGCAATCTCTGTGATACCTCCACTTGTAAAAATGTTTCTTATCCAAAAAAGACCTGCTGCCTGACAACAACTATCTACTTGTTTCATGGGGAAAACAAGATCAAAGTAAAAAATGAAACACAAACAAGAAACAAGCTCAAGAAACATTGCTTTAAGGATTATTGTACAGGTAATGGACCACACATGATAGACTGGCATTCTGTTTGGTTTACAGGCAAAGCCTGCCAATATGACTGCAAGTCTCCAACAAATGTAATGAGCTTCTTAAAATAATGTAATCTTGTTCTTTATTACAAATACTGTCATATGCATTTCAATACCCAAGGCTTATACATTATCTAGTTATGTAAGTATTCTCTGCATGGTAACAACAGAAAGGCTTTCAATGTTAACAGTTAGCAGTATGCTTATTAAAGCTTACAATCTCAGACAAGCTTACCTGATGGTCATTAAAGCATTGCTACTTAAACACAGAACAGGCACTTTCTGAGTAATAATAAGCATAAATCAACAGTATAAAAATATGACAGAAACCAGATCATTCTGCAAAATCAAGGACAGAATAAAAGTAGTATTTGTGTCTACCTTGGATGGGGGGATACTCTGCACATTTACACTGCATAACTGCTCCTTGCCTTGCTTGGACACATACAGAGTCACTACATGGGGGAGTGGGGTGCAACACGTCACAATTTGAAACGTCTCTGGCTGACTGTGATGGCCCTGATACATTTGTCATACCTCTCAACCTCAGAGCAAGAAATCTGGACAAAGCCATACATAAAAGTGGGACAGAGGCCCAAAAATAAGGACTCTTTTTAAATATTGCTCTTATAAATTTAGAAACATAATAGAATAGTAGGTCTTCCATTAGTATGAATTTTTCTGAAGGGTATGAAATCTGAAACTCAAATGTCTGTCATTATTTTCTAACTTCAGTCTTTAATGATTTGCCACTAATTTGCCAATAAAACACAATTTTATGAAAAATGGACCAAAAATTTGATGCAAAAATATAAAATAGCCACACAATACAGCTGGGAACCTGTCAAAGAAGGGACACTTTTTTAATATTAGTACTGCTAACTTGAGCAGCTGACAAAATAAAAGAATCTACATGCATTTCTGAAATAAAAGAAATCTATAACTCTGATTATTAGTTATTTCTTAATTGTAAACCCTCCACGTTTTCTTTCAAAATTGCCATTTTGTGGCAGGATTATTAGGGGAACAGCAACATTTTGAGCCAAAATTGGGGACAGTTGAGAGGTTTGGATATGCCTAATTCTATAAAGCAATTTATTTGCATGGACCTCTCAACCTGTTAATGCAGGAAATCTGGACAAGGCCAAATATACTGGGGGAACATATAAACTACTAAAAATTGTTGTATAAACTGAGACAGTTGATAGAATAACAGGTCTTGCTTTAGCATGCATTTTTCTGAAGGTTATGAAGTCTGAACTCATTGTCATTATTTAGTGACTTAATTTCTAAATTATTTTCCAGAAAACCACACATTTTATGAGGAGCTAACCAAAAATAAGAAGCAAAAATCTATTCATTCTGTTAAAATCTGGACAGTTGAGAGGTATAGTTCAGCCGGGGCTGTCATTGAGTTTGCCACTCTTACCCCTCATAAAATCATGGTCGAATGGAGCCTCCCCCCTGCAGCCATTCCAATGAACCATTACTTGGCTATTTCACCCCATTTACCATAAACATTAATGTGCATGCTGCTTTACTTCTACAATGATTTGGACTTCATTTGAAAGTTTTATTTTACATTTTACAGCACAAACACTAAAACATCTGCTAAACAAAGCGATGCAATCTGACAGTGAAAACAGACTTATTAGCATTAAAACTTGTCTGCCCTTGAAACTCACATTCACTGAAACAGCACTGAAACCCACATTCAAAGAAAATACATTTTGCCAGTGGTAGATAAAGATTAACTTTGGGCTGTTTTTAAATCATAGGCCCCTTGCACACGAAACATACATGTGTTCTTTGATACACCTTCCTGATTGTATTAAATTATATTCCTTGTACAATATAGTGCAGTTGTTAGAGGGCGTTTTAAATTTGTTGTTTTGAACATTTTTCCAGTAAACAATGAAACAAAATGCATGCACCAGTAATGACAAAACTGCCCAGTTCAGAACATTTCTATCATAAAAGTCTACTCAGACTTCAACAGTCCACCAGTATCAGTAAATATGCACAATCTATGAAGAAGTAAAAGTCATCTAAATAATTCCACATTAAAGAAATCTGTAACTAATGAAGAGGTTGCTGCTAGCAAACAACTTCATATTTCATTGTTTCATCTACAAATAAAGTGCATGTTGCCCTTGAGGAATAAATTGCCTATGTTGCATTAAAAAATGATAAGTTAGTAATATTGCAATAGGGAATGGATGGCAAACTGATAACACGTTCATATAGTTACTAGGTATCTTCACCAAAAAGGACTGCAGCATCTACCCCCTTTACAATACAATACAGTTATTAGTAATGCATCTACCTACTGTGGGAGTAGAACCCACAGCCTTCTGCATCAAAAGCAAGTACACTACCTGTTATCCTATTAACAATGCAAGCAGATTCAGCATAAGCAGCACTAAACTTTTGTTCCTCTACAGCTCTCAGCTTCTTGTAAAATCTACTTGACACTCAGCTGTATCTCTGAACTTTGCAGCACAAGAAATCTGGAAAAAGCCAAAATTTAGGGGGGGGGGGGCAAAAGACCAAAAAACAGGGACACGTTTTAAACATTGATTATATAATGTTGGAAAGTTGCTAGAATAAAATGTTGTGTTACCACCATAAATTTCACTGCCAAGTATTGAACCCAGGACCCTGTGCAAAATAGTCAGAACAACATACCACTATGCCAAATCATCTGTTTTATGAAAGTGAGGAAGACTGAAACTTAAATGGGTACCATTTAGTGAATTCAGTTCTCACTATAGCTGTCAACATCTTAGCACAAAAGACCTGAACAAAGCCAATAATGGGGGAATACAGCTCCCAAACATATTCAGTGAATTCAGTTCTCACCATAGCTTTCAACCTTGGCACAAAAAAACCTGGATGAAGCCAATAATGTGGGAATACAGTCCCAAACATAGGGACAAATTTCAAATATCCATCTTATAAACTTAGAAAATTGCTATAATAGGTTTTGCATTACCATGTACTTTCTGAAGAATATGAAGTCTGAAATTCAAATGCTTGTCATTTTTATTTAACATTTGTTAACCAGGAAAGTCTGACTTAGAACAAAAGCCAATTTTCAGCAGAAACACTCCAGACACATGTCTTTGTAAGATGGGAGGATACCAGAGTAAACCCACACAAACACAGGGAGGACATGCAGACTCCACACAGAAGGCACCCCGGCCAAGAATCAAACCAGACAACCTGTAGCTGTCAGGCAACAATGCTACCACTGCACTACTGCACTACTGATTGTGTTAAGAAACAAAAATACAGATACCACAGATTTTATGAGGAACAGAACAAATATGAGGTAAAAATCTGCAAATTTTTATAAATGGTGGTGGGTAGGGAATTCAGGCTCTTGCCACTTGGCCTCAAGGTACAGGGTTCAAGCCTTATTCTCTACCCACCACCATGTAGCAAATGGGGCATTTCACACACACACACACACACACACACACACACACACTGAAGCTACATTTCACTGCTAAAGGCTATTTGGGAGGTTCATCCTCTGCTAAACCCGCACCAGTAATGCTAACTTTAAAATGAGTTATACAAAAAGTCAGATTATTTACTCTGGATATCCACTGAAGTCGGCAGCACTCCTTTACCAGTTCTGACATCCCTTCACATAGTCTGTCTACAACTGGCTGCCTGCCCCATATGCAATAAAAGATATCAGGCTGCTTAATTACTTATATAACTAGCTCTGATAGTAAGGAAACTCTCCATCAGATGTCTTATCTTTCCTTACTAAAGCAAGAAAAATGACACTTCATATCGGCTTAACATTGCAACCATGCATCAAGTAACTGAATTAACAGTTATATCAGTGCTAAAAATCAAAGTCTCATTAGCACTGTGCACTTCAAAGCAAATTCATTGAAACTTCAAACGTTTACTCTCTGTGCACCATTTACTAGATACATCATGAAATTCTTTATGCTAGGAATATGTCAAATGATTTTCCCTTCAGATGGACTGACAAAATAAAACTGACTCATATCTATAAACACAACTTCATGAGTAGCATGTGCATTCCAGTGTACTTCTTCAGAAAAGATATTCAAGTTGGATCTTAGTAGGATACCCTACCAAAAAAGGAAAACATTCTGATGTTTCAGTAGGTCAAATCTTTCATGTTTCAAGTAAGGTTAGTATGTCACTAACCAGGAAGGTTTTTTTTTTAAATGCTTTGTAATTGTAGTTGTCTGCCACCTGTCAGGACTTAATAACTATGACTATAAAAGTGCAGTTGATTGCTTGGGATGCGATTATGATGTGCAGTCTTATTCTCCTGGGAGAAGGGGAAAGGACACATGCTTTCTAGTTAGAAAAGTCTGTGGAATAACAATGCTGGATTATAGCACATCTATCACAAATCAAGATATTTGTAAATAAGTACTGCCTTCCATTTAAAAATCTTGCATACCTGATGAATAGCAATTGTGGCTTTAAGAAAGACTATCCTCATCAGTACAGCAATGATGCAGTAACAGTTCTGAAATATGTTAACAAATGTAAGCCGAATAACCTTGAGAAATGTGCAGACTTAGTTTCTGAGCTGGGTTCTGCTCACTTGTTTGACATCAGACCAACTAGTGGTGCTGCACTTCATCCAGATCTAATTTTCTTTTATTTACCTAGGAAGATTTAATCACTACTGCACCGACTGATGTAACTTGGGAGTTGTGGGACTGCAGGCTAGGGCTGCATTACAACCTGAAGCAGATGACCATGCCGTGACATAACTAGTTACAGAACTACTGTATTCCCAGTGTTAATGCTATTTTTTTCTGTTTTTGTTTTTTTTTTCAACAAGAGTACACCTCTTTATACTGCTAACAAGCACCTCTTAATCTCCCTCACATTAACTTTCTGCAAGTATCCTGATCATTCCCTGATGGTTCCTCCAATTGTATCTCCCAACATAGTGATGCTGAAAATCTGAATGTCCCAACATATATGGCATAGTTGATAGAATTATGTTTTTCTGTTGTATACATTTGTGTTAGAAAAACCTGAAACACATCTTTTAATAAATCGTTTCATGTTATGACTTAAACTTGACATTTGCATATCCTTTTTTACAATAAGAACTGTACTTATCTCCCTTATAAATGAGATAACATAGTTTTGACTGCCTGTTTCTTTGAACTGTGATATAGTACATGGTGTCCTTTTCATACACACTCAACAAAGGGACATCTTTTTTGTATCATACTGTTTTCTACTGCTTTGTCTAGTTGTGGACTTGTTTTTCATCTTATGAAAGCAAGGTTGCAATGTTGCACAGGCCAGATGGATTATCATTACTGACAGTCTTCACTCACATGTTCAAGGATCACCAGTCTATTACTGCCCTAATTACAACAATACTTACTTTAATTCTGCACCTTCACTCTGTTCTTCTTTTCTTTCTTCTTCTTTCTTCTTCTTTCTTCTTGTTGTTCTGTTCTTCCTTCTAGCACAGCTGACAATCCACCCAAATAAAAAAAAAAAAAAAGTAAAATAATCCAATAAAAAGTTTAAAAAAAGGTCACGACAATCCACAAGTCAAGCCGACAACTGACTGATTGATTCTCGCTCTTTTCCCAGCTCATGATAAAGCCCGGGAAGAGAGCGACAACCAATCAGCAGCATTTAGCCCAGCAAGCACGTCATGACGTGCCTGCGGACGTCGCAGTCCGAGCCCCTTCCAATTCTATGCGGTTTGGAACTGCATAGACTTCTGGGCATCACAATGATGCCTTCATTGACTCCACCGGGCTGCAATCAAAAAAAAAAAATGTGTAAAACCGCCGCAACCCGAGGCGGTTACAGTGCGCATGCGCGTACTTCCGAGTCGCGGACTCGAATTTTGTTTTAAACCAAAAAAAAGGTATTTTTTTTTTTTTTTTTACATTTTGATTGTCTCACTGTGTCACTTATAATTTAGCTGAGGGGGCTGCAGTCTGGCAGTCCGATGCCATGAGCCGCCCCTGCTCTCAACACAGAATCTTCTCCAAGTTAGTACTTGATTACAGTGGGTACTATGGGGTGAGCCCTTAACGTGTTCATTATCGCTCTACATATCTTACTGTTACACTCTCTAAAACTCTTTTTTTTTGTTTTTTTTTTTTTTTTCTTCTAGACTGCCTGGGATGGTTCACTACCATCATTTGGACAATTTCACTCCATGATCTTCTGTTATTTGATGCCACACAATTGGTCTCTAATCTGGAAATTGAAGGTTTGTCTATGGAACTGGATGTCTTGAGGTGATTTCAAGTTTTCCAGTGGGGCTTCAGAACTTTAATTTTCTCCTTAGGGGATAAAAGTTATTTTGATGAATGTTAATGTTGCATCTTGTAGGAGTCAGAGATTTTCAACCATAGGATACAAGGTTATCACAAAACGCCAACTTTAATGAACGAAGCTTTCGGGTACTCTACCCTTCATCAGCATATACAAACATATTCTAACAACATTTATATAGAGGTTCAGTTAATGTCACATGTTTACACCAGCCACTAAAATCACATTAATAAAATTTATATAAAGCTAATTAGTTTTAAAACGTACCATACATTATATTTTGCGTTTTGAAACACAATAATGTCCATTTAAGCCATAAAACTAAAATAAAAACGTTAAAAATATTCAAAGTATGCATTTATATAAATCCTAAGCAAATCTATTCATCATAAGTTATCATACTGTCATTTCACTAGCACTGGTTTTATACTAATGGCATTGTTAAGGCCAGGATTCACATCTGCCTGCAGTCTTATTATCCATTGTAACTCCCTAACTTCCAAGGCATTATTTAGATCACCACCCCTTACACCCAAGTCAACTGTGTCTATGCATCTAAATTTAAATCTATGTGTAGTTTCTTCCATAATATGCTTATATAAAGCGTTAGTTTGAATTTTTCTATTAATTTCTGACTTATGCTCGACCACACGATCTCTAAGTCTTCTAATTGTCTTACCCACATAGAATTTTTCACAGTTATTGCAGGTGGCAAGGTATACTAATTGAGATGTATTACAGGTTGCTCTGCATTTAAAAATATAACTAACATTAACATCTAAATATAACGTATTTAGATGTAGAGATTTATATAAAAAATCAGAAACTTGAAACTAGGATACATAAAAAAGACGTACAGGTGATGCGGTACTTGAAAAGAACTAGTATGCACCCGACACATATCTATAGGGGCATAGTAAAGTCTCAATTTATAAGAGTGAGTAGGTTGACAACTGAAGATGAATTATATAAAAAAGGAATTTAAGAAAGGAGGATACTCAGATATCATGATAGACAAATGTATTGAGGAAATAAATAAAGGTAGAAATCATGAATATAAACCAGTATTTAATTCCACAGTATGTGGGGAATCAACCTTAATAACAGTACAAAAAATGACAAAATATGATGAGGTTAGATATGTAACCACATATAATGGATATAGTGGTGTGATTTGTAAAATAATAGAAAAAAACTGGCCAATTTTAATGGCAATGCCAGAAATACAGAAAATAGCAGGATTTAAACCTAGCTTTGCTTATAGAAATCAACAATCATTAAAAAACATCTTGTGTTACAAGGATTTTTCTAAACAAGTATGTACATCACAAACTAAACTAGGAACTTATAAATGCTACAATTGTAGCTGTTGTGATGATATTTTACAATCTAATGAACCCTTTAGACACCCGATAAGTAATGTTAGTTATATTTTTAAATGCAGAGCAACCTGTAATACATCTCAATTAGTATATCTTGCCACCTGCAATAACTGTGAAAAATTCTATGTGGGTAAGACAATTAGAAGACTTAGAGATCGTGTGGTCGAGCATAAGTCAGAAATTAATAGAAAAATTCAAACTAACGCTTTATATAAG
Source organism: Protopterus annectens (assembly GCF_019279795.1). Taxonomy (NCBI): domain Eukaryota; kingdom Metazoa; phylum Chordata; order Ceratodontiformes; family Protopteridae; genus Protopterus; species Protopterus annectens. The sequence continues at coordinate 686,475,628 of NC_056750.1, forward strand.
CATATTATGGAAGAAACTACACATAGATTTAAATTTAGATGCATAGACACAGTTGACTTGGGTGTAAGGGGTGGTGATCTAAATAATGCCTTGGAAGTTAGGGAGTTACAATGGATAATAAGACTGCAGGCAGATGTGAATCCTGGCCTTAACAATGCCATTAGTATAAAACCAGTGCTAGTGAAACGACAGTATGATAACTTATGATGAATAGATTTGCTTAGGATTTATATAAATGCATACTTTGAATATTTTTAACGTTTTTATTTTAGTTTTATGGCTTAAATGGACATTATTGTGTTTCAAAACGCAAAATATAATGTATGGTATGTTTTAAAACTAATTAGCTTTATATAAATTTTATTAATGTGATTTTAGTGGCTGGTGTAAACATGTGACATTAACTGAACCTCTATATAAATGTTGTTAGAATATGTTTGTATATGCTGATGAAGGGTAGAGTACCCGAAAGCTTCGTTCATTAAAGTTGGCGTTTTGTGATAACCTTGTATCCTAATGTTGCATCTTGACCACCCTTCAGTTTACATGGGTGTTTTTAATACACATCACAACAGTATTACCTAAAATTGTTTGACAATCTTTGTCTTGTAGTTCAGTATTAGAAGGTTCTCACTTGTTAGGTGAAATGATATTGGACCCTCATTTTCTTTATTTGAAGGAATCAGTCCCCTTGTGTACTATATCACTACAACATCTACAACAAATAGAATTACTTTCCCCCCAACCTTGCGTTTTCCTACTGTACATTTTGAACCTGAGGCATTGGGTTAAACTCAACTAAGTCACTAAGACAAAACTCATTCCTTTCTTCTATTCTACCTTAAATTCAACACACATGGAACCTATTACATTTTTTTAAATCTGAACTTGGGTAAATGCTAGGCCCCCCCCAAAGAAAAAGCACCACCAATGGGAATAAAATAAATCTTTGCAACTCCTTGACAGAGGCAGCTACTTCTAGACTGGCTGCCAAGTAAGGTTACACACACATGTGCATCTAAAACTGTCTTAACACACTTCATCAGGAAAGCAAATCAAAAAGAAATAAATAGAAATGTCTCCCTTTATCCTTGAAAGGACAAACAGTGTGCACATTAATAAAATAAGAGCTTCTATAGAGTAAACCTACTGCCCCCACATCACCAGTACCAAGACAATTGTGTTGTTCTCCCAACAAAGGTGGAAGAAATAGCAGGGCAGCTACAAAAAAAAAAAAAAAGAGTTGTCAAGAGAGTACTTTATCCATATCTAGGTTTTGCCCTTCTCATGTCTTCAGATCTAATGGCATATGTGATAGTCTCTCCATATTAGTGTAGGAGCATATCATCAGGCAGCTCCCTATGGACTCAAACTGAATTAATTGAACTACAGATCATACATTAATCATCAATTAACAGCATATTAAATAACTTCTTGTTTCCCTAATGACCACACACAACTCCTCAGTGTTCTAAATTACATGCCTGTTAACAAAAAATCCATTATTTTGGTCAACTAACTACCCTTCAATAAACTGTGTCATCAATACATTGCAGGGTGTGCCCATAAATTCTTAAATTATATAAACAAACTCCCTTGAATAGTTGGCAAGCAAACCTACTAGGGGACACATCATTTTTAACACATTTCTTACAAGTATGGCCACATCTTGTATGACTACTCTGGTATCTCCTTACTGAGTGAATTCTGATCATAAGCTAATCACTCTCTCATTTAAACTGTCAAAAGTCCTTAAACTCCACTGAATTCAGCAACTACAGATGAACTAACCTCAACCTACTCTATGGTTAAATATCTAAATTAAATCAGAAAAATAGTGAGTGCAGGAGTGAAGCAGAGTCCAATTGTTCCAAAACAGCTTTTATTCAAGGTATAACACTGCAGTCAGATAAGCGCTTTCACTCGAAATGAGCTTCATCAGATCACATAACTAATACCCATACATCCTATATATACATAGATGATAGTCACTACTAGCCTATCACATACAATACCTAATCTAAAAGCAACACAGTTGTATATGCAAATAAAAGAAGTATATACATAAATAAAAATAGAAAGAGCATATGTATAAAAACATGTGTATGGGAATACATATATAAAAAAAGAGACATATATGCATAAAAAATGTGTGTAAAATACATATATTTAAGCAGTTAAAAACACAAACACCTATACCCAAATACAATATACATAAAAAATGTATATGTATATATATATATACAAGTACCTATGTACTTGTATGGGGATCCCTAAAATCTAATATTCCTCCGTTTCTTGAGTACTGGGTTTATAGAGGCTCTCTCATTCAATCCAGAGCCCCTATCTGCTCTCAACCTAATAATCCATTTACTCTCTCTATCTTCGGTATGGTTCCTAATGTCACCTCCTTGAATGCTAGGCTTAATAATCTCTAAGGCCCTGAATAGAAAGTGGTGATCCCTACCAACCTGGACAACATGCTTAGCTAGGGCATTGTGTAAGGTTCCTTTCCTTATATGATACACATGTTCACGTATCCTTTCCTTAAACCGACGATTCGTTTTACCAACATAAAACGCACTACAAACCTGGCACACTGCCAGGTATATAATATGAGTGGTGTCACAAGTTGCATCCACCTGAGTACTAAAATTAGTCTGTAGATCAGGATGTACAAAAACCGTGTTATTGTCTATAAAATTACAGTAATTACAGTGCCCACAGGGTTTGCTATAGGTGTATTCAGAAGTGCGTCCCTGCTTCTTAGAATAACAAAGCATCCTTCTTAGGTTGAATTTATTCCTAAAAATAAATCGAAGTTTATCCCCTACCACCTTCCTAATAGTCTCGTCAGTACAAAGGACTGACCAATGTTTATTAATAATGTCCCTCAAGACAGAGCAATCAGAGGTATAAGGCAAAGGAACTTTAACCTCAGGATTCCTATCACAAATATCTTTCTCAACAGTTACCCTTGGTCCAAAATAAGGGGCTGCTTTATCAACTCTAAGTTCATTAATATTTGCAAGGTTAGATTCAACTTCATGGGAACTATAACCTCGTTCCACCAATCTCTGTTTCAAATTCGCTACTTCAGTTGTAAAACCTGTATCAGTAGCATTCAAGCTAGAGGTTCTCATCCCTTGTCCTCTAATGATGTTTTTAAAGATATGTTGTGGATGCATACTAGTGCGCATCACTAGTGCTTCAGCATGTGTAGCTAATACAGGCTCTTTTTTTTTTGTAATATTTCAGGATATATATTGACACAACATGAGGTGAATCTGTTTAATAAAGGTCTTAACTTTATTCCCAGTGGCCATAGTAATTTTGCTGATATGGTCATAGATATGAGAGTTTTTTGTCGCAATGTAATGCTTAAGCTGTTTTTCCCCGGTAATGTTAATACTGGTTTGGGAGGTTCCGGTGAACCACCGAGGTTTAAGAAATTGAGTAGTTTTATACCTCCACATCACCCTCTGGTTGAAGCTTATTTAAAATTGACAGAGGATGAGCTATATGAATATTTTAGCAGGAATGTCCATAGAAGGAAGGGCAATTTAACCATATCAGAGAGGGAGAGTTTACGTAAATTGCAGGCTATACAATCTATAACTATAAGGCCAGCTGACAAAGGAGGGCAGATAGTTATTATGGATACTGACCACTACTTTACTGCTATGTGTGCTTTGCTAGATGATCAGTTTTATATAGTAGTGAATGAGGGGATAGTCCGGAAAACTATCTTATATGCAAGTGATACCTTGTTGGATATGTTTCAAGGAGGGGTTATAGATCAGGAACTGTATGATTATCTTCTAATTAGAGCTCCTTTGATTCCCATGATACAAGGTCTTCCTAAAATACACAAAGATAATAGGAATCCACCAATGAGACCAGTTGTATCTGGACAAGGTTGGATTACTGAGCACTTGTCAGTTTATGTTGAGTAGCATTTACGCCCTATTCTCAACAATAATCATATAGTACTTAGAGATTCTAAACAGTTTTTGTTAGATCTTTATGACTGTTTGAGTAGTTCAACTGATACAGGTAATTTAATGTTTGTAACTTTTGATATCCAGTCATTATTTACTGTTTTACCGAATGATTTAGGTATTGTTTATATCACTAATTATCTATTTATGCATAGTGATTATTCACCAGTACAGATAGATTTGCTGGCTCATTTTCTAGAATTAATTCTGGAGAATAATATTTTTGTGTTTCAGGACAAGTTTTACCAACAGCAGGGTGGTGTTGCTTTGGGTACGCCGTGCGCCAATAGTTATGCTAACATGTTTTTGGCGCAATGGGAACATGAAGTTCTATTTAGAGTTAATGAGTTTGAACAACATGTGGTATTCTACCGACGTTTTGTAGACGATGTTTTTGTTTTATGGAGAGGAGATATAGAAGGACTTGTTAAATTCCACAATATAATGAACCAATTAACAGAATATCTAAATTTTACTATGAATTATTCTGGATATAGGATTGATTTCCTGGATCTGTTTGTTGAGCGAATGGATAGTGGTTTAATTAATACAGGGGTTTATCGTAAACCTTGCCATCACAATACATTGTTGATGCGCACTAGTATGCATCCACAACATATCTTTAAAAACATCATTAGAGGACAAGGGATGAGAACCTCTAGGTTGAATGCTACTGATACAGGTTTTACAACTGAAGTAGCGAATTTGAAACAGAGATTGGTGGAACGAGGTTATAGTTCCCATGAAGTTGAATCTAACCTTGCAAATATTAATGAACTTAGAGTTGATAAAGCAGCCCCTTATTTTGGACCAAGGGTAACTGTTGAGAAAGATATTTGTGATAGGAATCCTGAGGTTAAAGTTTCTTTGCCTTATACCTCTGATTGCTCTGTCTTGAGGGACATTATTAATAAACATTGGTCAGTCCTTTGTACTGACAAGACTATTAGGAAGGTGGTAGGGGATAAACCTCGATTTATTTTTAGGAATAAACTCAACCTAAGAAGGATGCTTTGTTATTCTAAGAAGCAGGGACGCACTTCTGAATACACCTATAGCAAACCCTGTGGGCACTGTAATTACTGTAATTTTATAGACAATAACACGGTTTTTGTACATCCTGATCTACAGACTAATTTTAGTACTCAGGTGGATGCAACTTGTGACACCACTCGTATTATATACCTGGCAGTGTGCCAGGTTTGTAGTGCGTTTTATGTTGGTAAAACGAATCGTCAGTTTAAGGAAAGGATACGTGAATATGTGTATCATATAAGGAAAGGAACCTTACACAATGCCCTAGCCAAGCATGTTGTCCAGGTTGGTAGGGATCACCACTTTCTATTCAGGGCCTTAGAGATTATTAAGCCTAGCATTCGAGGAGGTGACATTAGGAACCATACCGAAGATAGAGAGAGTAAATGGATTATTAGGTTGAGAGCAGATAGGGGCTCTGGATTGAATGAGAGAGCCTCTATAAAACCAGTACTCAAGAAACGGAGGAATATTAGATTTTAGGGATCCCCATACAAGTACATAGGTACTTGTATATCTATCTATATATATATATATATATATATATATATACATATACATTTTTTATGTATATTGTATTTGGGTATAGGTGTTTCTGTTTTTAACTGCTTAAATATATGTATTTTACACGCATTTTTTATGCATATATGTCTCTTTTTTATATATGTATTCCCATACACATGTTTTTATACATATGCTCTTTCTATTTTTATTTATGTATATACTTCTTTTATTTGCATATACAACTGTGTTGCTTTTAGATTAATTAGGTATTGTATGTGATAGGCTAGTAGTGACTATCATCCATGTATATATAGGATGTATGGGTATTAGTTATGTGATCTGATGAAGCTCATTTCGAGTGAAAGCGCTTATCTGACTGCAGTGTTATACCTTGAATAAAAGCTGTTTTGGAACAATTGGACTCTGCTTCGCTCCTGCACTCACTATTTTTCTGATTTACATTTTTTGGTTTGGAGCGTTTTGGAGCGTTTATCTGGGCTGGTGGCAAGTTTCTTTGGTTGTAAATATCTAAATTAGTTTATAACTGCACAACCCCTGATTTTCATAAAACAGCAAGCTTCACCAAGAAATTTTACTCCCATTTAGAAAAATGCATAGAGCTAGCAATCCCTACTAGAGCCAAGTATGATGGAAAATTCAAAAATAAACCACCCGAGGGGTCCACCACCATAGATAACTTCTACAATTACTGAAAATCTCCTTAAGCTATTCAGCAGATCCAAAACCCCTCTTTTAAAAGGAAAGAGCAATCAAAAAAGGTTAGAAAAAATTTTAAACTGAGATCCACTCTAGGAACCCATGAGGGGCTCAAGACTATAAAGTCATCTTTAGCTAAGTTATTAAGTAAAGAAACGATACTATACATTACTATACATTCCTCTGAACCTACCCATGATGACACCTACTACTCTCACTCAACAGACATTGACAACATCCTTACAAACAAGGTTAGTGCCAATTTCACCCCATGGCTGCAATCCAAAGCCCCAAAATACCAGAATCCCTTAACCCTCCCCAACTAACTCTAAAGATAATTAACTGCAAATGTTAACCAAGACCAAAAATATCTCCCGCATGGAAACTGACAACATACCTGGTTGCTTAATAGTGTTAAGCATGCCCTTACAGAGCCACTCTTTAAATTGATTAACCCAAGTTTAGGTCTTGTCACACATTTACTGGCACACTACAGTGGTGAATCCCTTTATAAGGGTGGCCTTACAATTGAGCCAATGAATTTCATATCTATAAGTATAACAAGGTTTATCTGTAAAGCCATTGAATGCATTATAACCTCAAATGATGGTACTAAAATTATGAGATCTAACACCCAATAGTTTGTTTTTGTAAAGGGTAGATCCTGTCTACTGAATATAGTAAACTTCTTTGAAAAGGCTATGGAGGCTGTAGATGGTAATCATTGTGGTACACATATCTTGACCTGGCCAAGGCTTTCTATACTATTCATCCTGCTGGTGTCATACAAAAGTTAAATGCTTTAAAATCAACCCATATATGGCAAGACAGATAAACCAAAAGACAGTACCAGCACAGTGCAAGTTGCATGAAGGTGTCTCATCAGAAGGTATGAAAGTAACCAACACTGTCCCACTGTGCTTTGTGTTTGGACCTCCATTTTTTTGATATTTGCATCTCAGGCCTCCATGCGAGAACAAAGACCTCTGGTTAATAAAGTTTGTAGATGATTAGAAACTGGGGGTTATGTCACCGTAGGACAACCAAACTACTAAAAATGGGTTCAAACTAAATGCTAAAAAGTGCAGCATCACTTTTAATAGAAACCCCTCCTTTCATTATACTGTATAGACAACACACCAATACAAAATAAGAATGTATTTACGGACCAAGGAACTTGGGTTGATCACTCCCTCTCTTTCAGATAATATATAACAATGCCTGCCTTGAAAACCACCTATTCAGTCCAGCTAATTGCCAAAGGAATATCAACATGGTCTAAAGAGCTTATCACATCCTTATAATTGGCATTCATTGGACAAATTAATGAGTACAGTGCCCCTTTCAGGAATGTATTTCACTAAATATTTAGAAAAAAAACAAATATTCCTTAAAAAAACACAGGCCTAAGGTTGCTGAGCTGTCAGGAGAGTCTGGCCCTTTATTCAGCATCTTAGACTTTTTAAGGGAGATCTCAGTCCAGCTTACTAATCCATTAGAGACCAGGATGTTCAAGATTCTCACAAGTCCAGTGGCTACACCAACAAACTAGGAATCTAAATCTTCACCAAAAGATAAAGACATGATAGAGAGAGAGAGTTTAATAGCCCGGTGACTTCTTATTCTCTGGAATAAAACTCCCCTGCATGTTGAGCAGTGCAGCAATCATCTTCTTTTAAATATAATGCAGATGCCTGGATTTGTTTTCACAAATTTGGTTAAGAAATGCTGGCACGGCCATCCTGGAGAAAGGAGGTGAAGTGTGAGGGAGGGTACTGGTAAACCATAAATGGTTATAAAACTTTGTAGCCTTGGAGTATCTATGAATGGATGAATGCTCAGGGTAATCGACATTACAAACAGAGTAGTAAAACTCAGACTGTATAGGGCCTCACTCAAAAGCTGCAAGCAATTATGGAGGCCATAGAAGGTGGTGGACATCAATCAGCTAAAGAGTCCAAAGGAAAGTCACCAGCAGGGTGTGCTGGATGGAAGAGTATGACAAGGGTCAGGAGGAGTGGAACTCTTCATACCAGTAACAAGAAAAAAAATAAGATGAGCATAATACAGGTGTTGGCAAGATGTGAAAGGCTATTATGATCAAGTCAAGGGATGGGAGTCACATGTAAGACTGTGGGGACCAGCTACTTCCTGTAACTACAAAATTACTTCTTCATAAAATCTCTTGTGGAGCCAATGCATCAACCACCAACACAGGTGATGAGTGAAATTCATGGGGTCATTCAAAACTACATGAGACAGTGGGAGAAAACGTGAGGGAGGAGAGAGGAATAAAACAGGAGGTCTGAAGTAAAATGGACTACAGAGGCAAAGTGTCATCTCCTGCTGTCATACAAATGTTAGGTAATGTACTTTGCATGTGCTTTCAATTAAATATTTTCTTCCTGGGTAACAAGATATAAAGTTAATACTGTGCTATTAAACATGCATTGCAAATTTTAAATCTGACAGATGTGAAAGAATTCTGTGCAAAAGAGGTGAAAATGAAGTCTATGTTCTATGATTTATTTAATGATTTCCTATTACAACTATATTTTTCTCTCTGCTTTCTGCTACCTCACTAACTGCTCTGTGGAAAATCTGCACAAGAATTCAGATCCTTACTATTTATAGTGATACCTACTGGTGTTTAACAATACTAACACATAGTTCTCCAAAATCAAGTGACTGAGCACATTTTTGAAAAATGAAAAATGAAAGTGAAATATTTGATGAAGTAAATCTTTGGATGATGTCACACGTTTTAGTCTGCAACTTAGTATATGGATATGCAAGTGTAAATATATGGCTATGTATGAAATGAGGGTCTATATTAGATGGGCGACTGTTCAGATGTTCGAATCATAGATGGTCGACATCATATGATTGAACGTCAGAAAGGTTGAAGGTGAAAGTCAACGGCTTTTCACACGCAGAATTGGACATTTTCCTTTTCTGCACTGAAGTGCGTTCTCGGAGTTGGTATATTTAAGTAGGGGGGTGTGGGGGTGCGGTAAGGTAAGTTTTTTTTTAAATGTTATTATATAGGTTGATGTTTTGAACTTCGCTCATATGAGTTCACTCATGTGAGGTTCGAAGTTTTGAAACTTCGACTATATAATATAGACCCTGAAATGAACACAAGTTTGCCATTTAAGAGATATGGTGCATGGCAGTAAAGTGCTGCTTCAGTGGCAGCTGTAGTTTTGGAACTAGAATAATCAAGTACAGAAGAGAATTGAAACAGCATGAAATATTTGTTTTATTTTTTACAGGGGTTACATGAAATTTAACTAACCAGACTTGAAGGCTACCAAGTGTCAATCACCACTTTCATATTGTTAAGCGTACTGATTGTCACTTGAGTAAGAGAAAGACCTTGCAACTGTTTCTTACACAGCAGCATTTTTTCATTGTGATTGACAACTATGGCTTTTCATGCCTGTAGTTTTGATATAGTAGTCTTGCCAGGGTGTGTGTGTTTGTGTGTGTGTGTGTGTGTGTGTGTGTGTGTGTGTGTGTGTGTGTGTGTGTGTGTGTGTGTGTGTGTGTATGTGTTTTCAATTGCCTCAGCTTGGAGGATTCATACCAGACTATGTTGTAGGTTCAGGAAAGTTACAAGACAGTCGAGTCAGAAGACCATGTTAACCTTTCCAACAATGACCACTACACTGAAGTCTGTTCTTATTGGTGCATGATCTGAAACAGTTATTGGATGTGTCAAAGTTCTCAACTAAATGCACATGTTCCTGTAAAATATAATTTGCCTAGTTTAGCCCAGTTATGTACCTTGGGAAGTATGTAAATTTTCTCTGAAGTCCTACTACTGAATTCATGTCTTCCATACAAAACACTGACATAAATTTCTTCACAAATCTACCATCCTTTGTTCCATTTCCCCTTTTAGGCCACCCAGATGTATGCTTATTGTTGCAAATGAAGTTCCAATCCCCACCTACAAGTAATATTCCTTATGGAAAGCTGATTATTTCTCCCAAAAAAAATTTAAGCTGCATAATAACCATTTTAGGTGGAATATAAATACATGCCAGTGTAATGCTCATCTGTTGCCAGTAGTCTCTTACTACCACAAATCTGCCATTATCTTTTTCCTCCCCTATTATTGGAGATCCTCTAGTAATTAATACAAGTACTCCTCTTTTCCTTTGTCTATAATATTCTACTGAATATACATCTGTAAATCCTTTACCAAATTCACATGCTCATTTCTTTCCAAATCTGTCTCCTGTAGCATTGCAATCATCACTATGCCTGTCTTAATATAATTATTTTCCTTTTTGTATATACCTGTGAGGCCATTCACATTCCAAAACAATATGGAAAGTGTCATCATAAATAGCCATTATTCCCACCTCTTATATATGACAGGTTTTTAAAATGTCCATTTCCAGCTTTTGTGATGCATGCACCCACTGTTGTTTGGAAAGTTGATCCTTTACACTGTGTTTAACACTGGAATCTATATCACATTTTACAAGACACTGTCTTAATGAAAACCATTAAACCAAAAATAACCCCCCCAGAACATCCTGATAGTCTATAAGCATTTTGTCTCCATGGAAATGCAAGAGAAATAATGTAGTCATCAGCTGTAGGCTTCTAAAGACAAGTTGATACATTTATTGCTAAAGGAAAACTTTTCATTATATTCAGTGTTCTCTTATTTACTTGTTTCCACTTAAAATGTATTAGATTAAGCCAAGGGTCTTAATCCAGACATTAACCTATGCTAAAGTAAGAGAAAACATATCAGCTCTACATATATAATGATCTATATACTTTCCCAATTATAGTCTTAACTTAAACATGCTTTTTCTGCTTTTGTTTTGTAATGCCTACATTTAATACTAAAAAAGGAAAAGAAGTATCTTTTTACTTTAGTATCCTTACCACATGTGAGAGCAATGAAAAGTGTTTTACAATAAAACATACAATTTATATAATTTAATGGTTCATAGAAATAGTGTTAAGATGCATTTTTACTAGCAGTTACATTTTTCCTTCTTGTTCCCCTCCCCTCAGTGCCCTTCGAAATATTAATGACACAAAGTGAGGCAAATGCCTTTTAGTTCCCCACAAATTTAAAAGTCTACAAAAGTTCACTCTTTCCACCCTTTTCTCATACAGCCATATTGCATAAATGTGATGCTTTGCTGTTTCACAATTGTTGCTGGTCTTTTTTCAGTTCATCTCAATCTCCCAACTCCAGGATCCAGTTAAATTCCAAGGTACTCCCAATTCTTCTAGTTAACTCTTGTGCTTCTCTGAGGCTCTCAAGCATTTTCCTTTGGAAGAGTGGAAAAGTTTCACTGGCAAAGTCTGAGTGCTTTATTGTCAGAAGAATAAGCAGCAGAATCCCCTTCTGCTTGATAGCTCACTTTTTCATTGACAAAAGTTTATATTTCCTTCTTAGCCTATTGTACACTAAAAAAGACTTTGATCCTCCAGGAAAATTCTGATAACAGCTGGATACACCATCTTGAATTTCACACCTGCCTCTTGATATTCCCTAATTGCTGGAATAAATTTCTCTTCTGCCTGGTGTATGGTGAATTTTTCACAAATACTCAAGTCTCTCAGCTTTTAATACCTTGCCCTTTTGCCACAGTTTTGTCAGGATTAACACTTTCTGCTGGTAGGATTGTCTCTCTACTAATTCAGGTCTTAGCAGCTTTATCCTGGCCAGATGGTACAGACATGGTGTACCCTTCAATTAATAGAGCCTGCAATGAAATACCAGTCCAGCTGCTTATTTGTACTTTCATAAAATGAATACAGTCTGTTCCTTCTATTTTTTTCTGGTACAGCAGAAATCTCATATTTTTCGTACTTAGTCTGTCCTCTATTTCTATCATTTTTTGAAACCTCTCTTCTTGAGAAGTCTCACACTCAGCCAGCCTTTTCATTTCACCCTCTGATTTTTGCAGTTTTATCAGCTCATCTAAATATCCATTTAAGGCTTCTTCCATTTTTTTACCAGCCTTTTGTTGCTTGAGTTGATGTTCTTTGTTACTTTATTTTAATCAGCTCTGAGGACACAACTTATTTTTTCCTCTAGATTACTTGAAGGTACATACATATATTGCACCAAAGCTGGAGCCTGAACTGCATTTTGCTGAACAGTTGCAGGATTCTTCCCAGTGTTTTCTCTTCAACCTGAGGAAACCCAGATATAAAAATTGTCTTTGCTAGAATACAGGCACTTACTAGCTAGTAAATGAATGTGACCCAACAAGGATGGATCCAAGAAGACTAAAAACTGGTGATCAAACGAGCAGCCAAATGAGAGCCAAAGTAGATGAACACAGTTTATTCACACAAATTCCACAAAAATGAACGCTACTAATGGTACAATTGCGTTTTCGTATTACCACTTCTTCAGATACAATAAACCCACATTAATCATCTCATTTATATGCTGTGACAATGTTCAAACTAAATTTGCTATTGGACAACCAATTACATTCATTAATAATAATGACAAAAATGTTTTAAATCAACTCTTTGTTAAAATTACTGAACTCATCCATTAAAATAAAATAATATTTATAACATACTTTATAAACTTTTAAAATCTTGAATTAAAATGTTCTTAAACAAATATGTATCAAATTGATTCACTGTCTAAATATTCTATTATAAACACAATACATTACTACCCTCTGGTGGAGATATAAAAAACAACATGTCATTTATAATATTACAGTTTAGCAGATCTGAGCTTTAATACTGATGTAACAGACAACATGTCATTAAGTCCGGGTTCCTTGGTGGCTTCCAAAATTATTTGCCAATATAGTTCCCGGTACTCTAGTTTTGCTTCCCACATACCTCCCCGTATCTCTTTTGGCACAATTTACAGAACAAAAAAGAGAAAATTTGCTTGTGTACATGTTAGCTTATGTCGATACAACGCATTTCTGGAATTGGCCTTACTGATTTCATAGTGATGTTCATAAATTCTAGTCCTTAGTTTACGTTTTTTTTTCTGACGTAAAAGGAAGCACATTCCTTACATATAACTAGGTAAACCAGACCACTGCTGTTGCAGTTTGCATACCCCTTACTCATAATTTGTCTGTTTCTACTGGGAATTTCAACTGAAGAGGCATTCATAATATGCGTACATTGGGAGCAAGCTCCACATTTATATGTACCACACTTTATATGGGTACCAGTGTACCCTTTTCCACCCCTATACTCAAAAAAATGTTTAAAATTCATCCTCCTTCTGTAGGTAAACTGTAAATGTCCTAATACTGTTGGTGTAATGTCAGTGATTTGCATAAATTTGTCCCATTCCTGGGTAACTACCCTTCTTATAATATTTGAATCCCCATTATAATCTAAAATAAATGAATCCTTTTGCTGATTTGTTTCTTTACGGGAAACCAAAGTTCCAATAGATGAAGGTTCACTTATATCTTGACCCAAAATGGGTGCAAACCTACCTTTCCTACCTACGCTCACTTCCTTGATTAACTGCTGTATTAATTCCAATGGGTAACCTCTGTTAATAAATATATCACTGATATTTTGACACTCCGCTATATGATCTGCTTCTTTTGAAGTCATTATGCTTACCTTAACTAACTGTCCCTTAATAAGACTTTTCTTTTGAAAATAGGGATGTCCGCTGTTGAAGTGAAGGTATGAATTTGAAAAGGTTTTCTTTCTAAAAATTTTGGAACAAACGCTTTTTAGATGATATTTGTCTATTATGGATGGATACTGAGGAAAAGCTTTTTGAATTTTTGAACTATGTACAAAGTACCACTAATTTTTTGAATTTTACTCATTTTATGGACAAGGACATTCTTCATTTTTTGGATGTTTGTATTTCAAAGGAAAACAGAAATTTTTGTTCCAAAATTTTTAGAAAGAAAACAGTACACCAACAATATTAGGACATTTACAGTTTACCTACAGAAGGGGGATGAATTTTAAAATTTTTTTTAAGTATAGGGGTGGAAAAGGGTACACTGGTACCCGTATAAAGTGTGGTACATATAAATGCGGAGCTTGCTTCCAATGTACGCATATTATGAATGCCTCTTCAGTTGAAATTCCCAGTAGAAACAGACAAATTATGAGTAAGGGGTATGCAAACTGCAACAGCAGTGGTCTGGTTTACCTAGTTATATGTAAGGAATGTGCTTCCTTTTACGTCGGAAAAAAAAAAAACGTAAACTAAGGACTAGAATTTATGAACATCACTATGAAATCAGGAAGGCCAATTCCAGAAATGTATTGTATCGACATAAGCTAACATGTACACAAGCAAATTTTCTCTTTATTGTTCTGGAAATTGTGCCAAAAGAGATACGGGGAGGTATGTGGGAAGCAAAACTAGAGTACGGGAACTATATTGGCAAATAATTTTGGAAGCCACCAAGGAACCCGGACTTAATGACATGTTGTCTATTACATCAGTATTAAAGCTCAGATCTGCTAAACTGTAATATTATAAATTACATGTTGTTTTTTATATCTCCATCAGAGGGTAGTAATGTATTGTGTTTATAATAGAATATTTAGACAGTGAATCAATTTGATACATATTTGTTTAAGAACATTTTAATTCAAGATTTTAAAAGTTTATAAAGTATGTTATAAATATTATTTTATTTTAATGGATGAGTTCAGTAATTTTAACAAAGAGTTGATTTTAAAAAAATGTTTTCATTATTATTAATGAATGTAATTGGTTGTCCAATAGCAAATTTAGTTTGAACATTGCCACAGCATATAAATGAGATGATTAATGTGGGTTTATTGTATCTGAAGAAGTGGTAATACGAAAACGCAATTGTACCATTAGTAGCGCTCATTTTTGTGGAATTTGTGTGAATAAACTGTGTTCATCTACTTTGGCTCTCATTTGATCACCAGTTTTTAGTAAATGAATGTACTAAAGTGACCAAGTTCCTGGCCCTTGTCTTTCAGTTTCCTTTTTCACAGTGGGAGAGCTGAAGTTAAGATGTTGATTAATGCACAGTCATCTTGAAAAGTCCACATTTCTTGAATATATTGATAAGCTGGTTAAACTTTATGTGACACCCCGCCACTGGCCCAGTAAGCAAGGAGCTTCAATCCTCACCACTGGCAACAGTGGGGGGACAAACACACTAGGAGGATGACAAATATACACACAGTAAAGTGCAATTTCCCTTAAGAGCACAGAGACCACAGTCTGGGGCTGGTTTCTCCCTGTTTCTACAGATCCCCAGTAAGACTTCCAACTGGCACAGCTGTAGGGTTGAGATCTCAGCTGTGTGGCCAAGCCAAGACTTCCAGCACCATCTCTGTCCAGCCAGTACTGCGTGTCCCTGCCCAAGTAGATGACACACACTGAGATTTGATTCATACACACACACATGAAATGCTTGCACAGGTTTACAAGCTATGCCCCCTTCTGTCCAGACTATAATGTAGTTTTGACTCCTTATCAGCTACTTTAAGGCCCTTAACAAATGGTGTCCAATCTTACTGGGTAATGTCACTATCAATACAAATGTTAGTTTGACTAAGAGCAAGTATATTAGGAGTGGCTCACAGTGTCAAATAAATATGCAACTTCTCTAACTTAAATATCTCTCACAAGTATCAGGCATAATGACAGGGTTAAATATATTTAATCATAAATAATAAAAGAACAAGAAAATACTCGGTAAATAATCACAGTTACATTAGAGTTCAAAATCACAGGAAATATGTAAAACCTTGCAGGCCAGTCTCAAAGAAAAACATCTAAAATTAAGCTCAGCTATATTCCTGACTTAATCTAAAAGAAATTACTGTACCCTAGTTAACCTACTTACAGAGCAAGGCAAGGGTGGTGAATGGGTCTTGTTGACAGTCAAAGACAAAATACAGAATGCTCTCACTCTCTCAGAGTTTATTAAATTAATATCTCAATTACTGCTGGGTCAGCTTGCAGGATGACATCATTTCTTGTCATCTGACTTCAGCTCCCAGACTCTCAACCATTGATTTTAGCATCTACCTGCGAACATACATAGACATTAGATATTTTGACAAATTGTGGCAGTCGTAAAATAATTTACATTCCTCCACACTTAAAGACAATACAAAAACTTCTCTAGTACAGACATTCTGTTCTCCTGTTGACTGAAACTGAAAGATAACATCCTTTTTTATGTAGTTATAAAGTAATTAAAGTTTTCAGCTATTCTTCTGAAGTTAACTTCTTGTGTTTCAGCTCCCATTGTTAATATATACATCTAAACAGTTACAATAGTGTATATACATTTCTGCTCAGTACTTTACAAAATCTCTTTTAACACACATCTATAAAATATGACAGACAGTTCTAACACATTTGTAACACAGGCATATGAATCATGTTGATATTCACAAATGACACAAAACCATTTACAAAATTCCAGATAGCTGGGATGGCATTATCTCCATCTGTCACACTTCTATATAAATCCTATTAATATTCATGAATGACATATTTACAAAATTCCAGACAGCTGGGCTAACAGTATCTCCTTTTGTTACACTTGACAACCCAATTATAATCTATATACTGCTCTTTAAAATGGCAGTTATGTTCTTCTCACAGTGGGCTTGGTGATCTAAGAATTATCATCTTTGAGGCACAAGACAAGACGAGCGTACACTGTAAAGTCCAACAAGGTTTAATAGCTGAGTAAAACAAGTTTACAGCAATCAGTAGTCCGGTGCACACTCCGGTAACTGCCAAGCAATAAAAAGTTAAAAACGATCTGGCTGCAGAAGTCACAAAGTGTAAAGTGCTTTTCGTTAGGAAACATGTTACGCTCATCTTGTCTTGTGCCTATTAGTTTTTGGACGATTTTAGTTTTTAATTATCAACTTTGAATAAACTCTGATGACACAGATTATCCTAATGCAAATATTTGTGGTTCTGAAAAATAGGACACATCAATAGAAAGCCAGTCATGCTTACTCCTTTTTTTCGGCTGCTCCCGTTAGGGGTCGCCACAGCAGATCATCTGTTTCCATTTCTTCCTGTCCTCTGCATCTTGCTCTGTCACACCAACCACCTGCATGTCCTCGCTCACCACATCCATAAACTTTATCTTAGGCCTTCCTCTTTTCCTGTTACCTGGCAGCTTCATCCTTAGCATCTTTTTCACAATATACTCTGCATCCCTCCTCAGCACGTCCAAACCAACATAATCTTGCCTCTCTGGCTTTGTCTCCAAACCTTCCAACCTGCGCTGACCCCTCTAATATACTTATTCCTAATCCTGTCCACACTCATCACACCCAGTGCAAATCTTAACATCTTTAACTCTGCCACGTCCAGCTCTGACTCCAGCTGTTTCCAACCCATATAGCATAGCTGGTCTCACTACCCTCTTGTAGACCTTCCCTTTCACTCTTACTGGTACTCGTCTGTCTCAAATCGCTCCTGACACTCTTCTCCCCCCCTCCATCCTGCCAGTCATGCTTACTACTGCTTTGATATGTTCACTATTTAAATGGATCATGTATTAGCGCTGTTGCTTGATATGTTCACTATTAAAATGGATCATGTATTAGCGCTGTTACTTGATATGTTCACTATTTAAATGGATCATGTATTACCGCTGTTACTTGATATGTTCACTATTTAAATGGATCATGTATTACCGCTGTTACTTGATATGTTCACTATTTAAATGGATCATGTATTAGCGCTGTTACTTGATATGTTCACTATTATGTTCACTATTTAAATGGATCATGTATTAGCGCTGTTACTTGATATGTTCACTATTTAAATGGATCATGTATTAGCGCTGTTACTTGATATGTTCACTATTTAAATGGATCATGTATTAGCGCTGTTACTTGATATGTTCACTATTTAAATGGATCATGTATTAGCACTGTTACTTGATTCATTTCTTTGTTACTGCATTTGTGGGACTAAAGCGCTAATTGCTCTGTTTTACTTTACTGCTAAACTTCTTTGTGGTTGCATGCTGGTCAGGTTCTGTTCGGCTTTTTATGTTATCTTTTTAGTCAGTACTGCATTTAACCTACATCTTTCTGACTAGTAAACATCCCTTTGTCTCAAGTCTTTACATAGGAATCCAAAATGTAAAACGCACTTATTACATTATGATGGAATGTTCTTTTGCAGGCTAAATCTGTCAGTGAAGGTGTCTTCACTTCTATCTTGATAGCTAGTAGCAAACATGATGCTTCATGGGTATCAGTGCAGAATGGAAGGGTGCCTTGCTAATGCGCCCACACAAATGAACTTCCAGCCACAGAAACTCACCATTTCAAGGCTGTGCTTTTTTGATTACTAGTATGTAACATGAAAAGAAGGCATACAAATGGTCCTTCACAGACAATACCTTTTGTCAGTTTTATATTTACAATGTTTCTCTTGTTTTATTGTTGCTCTTATTTAACATCTTCAGAATACATGAACAGACGGTCTAGCATACTGACCTGGCACAGTATAATCTATTTTACTATCACTATGAAAAGCAGCTGTATTCAGTCATACATAACCCTTTGAGATAAATGAATGTGCAGATTGGATTTTGGCATTAAGTGCGCATGTGTGTGTGTGCGCCAACGTCAATGAATAAAGATAAGAAAACAGGGCGGACCTAAGAGTAGTGGCTTAAAAAAAATAACCACAGACATGGCATTCATATAAAAGCAGCTATTAAGGAAACAGCTTGTTTGCCTTAGTACTAGGAGATCTTACTTTTCTATAGCATTATTACAGGACTGTGGCATCAGTAAAAAGCTGGAAATTAGTGAGAAGAGCCAGTTGAATGAAGCTGTATGACAATCTTAACTTGCATTTTGTGACTCACTAAAGGAACATATCTGCAGTTTGAGCAAAATGAAGTTTTCTTCAGGCCACACAGGAAAATAAAATTTTGTTTTAAGATACTGCCAGTCCTGGGACTGTGGAAGAGTTTTTTTTTACAGTTTTCTCCCCAGGGCTCACCATAATGACACTGCTAACATGCCAGTACTGCCCAATACACTGAATCAAATCCATGCATCAGCAATTTAATTAACCCAGCTCTGTACTGTAACTCATGTGGGATACCCACTCTGTAACATATGTTTAACAAAAAGACAGAGTACAAAGTTCAGCCCAAAGACCCCTGAGCAACAAGAGTTTGTGAAATATATTTCAGGCAACTTTGCAAAAGAACAGAGGCTTGCTCACATGAGAAAATAAGTTAATTTTGCTTCTTTTCTCTGGCTAGTGTAAGGACTGGGTTATTCCAAAGTTCCTTCCTCCTGGAAGACTAGGACAGAAAAATATATACCATTATACAGTTTTATATTTGTTTTCACAAAAATGTAGCTGGACAAAGAACATTATATTTCATGTAACTACCGATTAAGCATATTTCGGAGCAAAGGCTCTGTAATTAGATATCTGTGCTGCCCCACTGGGGGTTGACCAAAATATCATACTACTTAACTGTAACTAACAATATAAATAGATTAAAATTAATGTTGAGTAATGTGAAGAGTTTAGGTAAGATACACCCAACTGGAACATCTGGTATTAAGTAGACTTGATATTGTAGTCATCAGACAAGATTAAAGGGCTGAGAGAGAACTCTTCAGAATTGTGTGATACACAGAAGAAACAATGCTAATTATTTCATGCATTATAATATATACTAGATATGTACGAATTGTTCAGCCTCACTAGTTTTTGTGGTTATATCACTGATAATCCTGGCATATTAGAGTTACAGTTTTTGGCAAACGCAGTTCTCATTGCAGAATCGCTTATAGACCATGCAGACAAAGGATCAAATAGCTTACCCAAAAAGTTCCTCTATGGTAGGTATGCACTCTAAAAGGTTTGTGTCCTGTCTGAAGGAGGATGCCACCACTAGAAGAGAATGTAAGGAAACTGTATCGAAGCTAATGGACAAGCAATCTTGTAGTGTGAGGATCACAGCAGTTACAATTGCTTATACACCAAACTTCTTGGGGGTGGAGTATTTTCCTTGATTGGGCCACAGTGAAATGTTGAAATGGTATGTTTTTCTGTTCCCTATTGGCCAGTGTGGGGTTGCAACTATCACTGATTTGCATATAACCTATAGGTCATCAATCAGGAGGAGA
This sequence comes from Protopterus annectens, assembly GCF_019279795.1. Taxonomy (NCBI): domain Eukaryota; kingdom Metazoa; phylum Chordata; order Ceratodontiformes; family Protopteridae; genus Protopterus; species Protopterus annectens. The sequence continues at coordinate 686,496,027 of NC_056750.1, forward strand.
CCTTAGTCTTATTTAAGTGCCTATTGCTGGCTAACTTACATGGGAACATAAGGTTCAACCAGTTGGAGGAGAAGGGCTTGCTCTTAATTTGCATGGTGCTCCAATGTGGACCAGGCTCCCTGTACAGCCAGTCTATTGAATTTAATACAGTAGTTAATCCTCACATCAAACAAATGCTAAAATGTAACACCAATAAATCAAAACTGCAAACCTACTACCATATTACAATGCATGTCTAAATGCATTAAGTTAAGGTTTTCACTCTGTGGGCTTTATCAGGTCCATTCTGATATATTGCTTTCTATATACAAATCAGGGCGTGCCTTTTCTCACAGAGATCAGATCATAAAAGCCTATAGGTAATCCCTGGTAATACCTTATCTAATATCCAATATGGGCCTTCAGCATAATGATGAATCAAGATTTTTAGTATTAGTCAGTTCCTCAAGGCCCACACCTGCCTAGAGCTTTTACTGTGCCCATTGTTATGTGAATCATAAAACACCAAAATCATGGAAAAGCAGTATCAAGCAATCTATATGTCAGCACTTAAAAACAACCATGCCTGCTTTTATGGGGGCATATAAAATGATGGATTAACCCTAGACCATGTATGCTGTCAGTTTAAAATAGTTAAAATGCAGTAGTAGAACAAAGTCATTTAAGTGAATCATTCGTATCAAAGTGCCTGAGCAAAGCCATTGTCCATTTTGCAAAATCCATGAATTGTCTGTTCAGAAATGTCCACAGAAGATGTCCATATACATTAGGGACTGTTCCAGAATCTCAAAGGAGTATGTTTTGTCTCACAATTTTCTAAACACTAGCATACTCTTAATAGAGCAGCTTGCATTTAACCCAGGTTTCTTGTATGCATTACTACAGAAACTTACAATAGTTTATAGAGATGTAAATTAATTCATCGACTGACGGATAACTTTGGAGGGGTAGTCTGGTCATCCTCGCCTGTACAGCCAGAAGTAAAGATAAAACATAGCTAAACATGTAGCTGTATATCTCAATTTACATGGAATTGAACAGACATACAGTAAGTAAATACACAGCCAGGCATTCAGTACATAAACAGAACCACACTGAACAATTGTCATAGATTTAAAAATAATACTGGGAAGGATGGAGGGAAGGAAGTAATTCTGAACTTGAACAATATGATTAGAAATTTAGATAAAAAGAGGCATATGGTAGCCACTTGGTACTTAGGCTTGCCATCACTGAATTGTGATACAATAAAATTTAGTGAATAAGAAGAAAGAACTGGTTAAGGATCTCTGATGAGTTATAGACAGCTGTTGTCAATGATAAAGCAAATGCAGTGATCTGTGTCGCCTGGAAGCTTATGTAATAAAGCAGCTCATAATGGGAAGCATCAACAAGCATTGTGATAACGTTTGTAATCAGTTCATCCTACATCATCATTTTAAGGGCTGAAAGGAAGGGTTGTTTGTTGCCCTTGGGTGTTTTCATATTTTGAAACAGTTGATTTCACTGAATGCAGTACCACGGAGTGATTTATGACAGTAGGTAGCTGACCAACCCGAAGTAAACCTCAGATGTGGCACAAACATTCTTAAAAGCCATTTAGAGCCTACATTTTGTTTTGCAACTTACAGGAAACATTTTTATCAATCATTATCTACCAGAGGAATTGTCCTCTTTGGAAAGTTCACATTTATCTTTGTTAATTTGAAAGACATACTCCTTTATGCCCGTTAAAGAATGTCTTCAATTTATTCTTGCAATTTTCATCCCATGGGTGTTTCAGTAGGCTAAAAACTACAAGAAAAACCCAGACAAGTACAATTTTCACTGTATTATATGTTAAACCTACAGTAATAGAGGCCCATGGGAGATAACCAGCTACGGACAGTGTTTCAGCTACATTGTTTCTGAATAACCTAACCTTTCACAGAGGGAGTGACCATTATATCCTTTAAGATTCATGTGTTCTTCATTGGCTGCTACATAGACTTGCCTCCTCTAAATATACCAGCCTTCTCTATTTCTCCATGACATAAATTCTGTTAAATGCAATAGCATACACAGCTCCACAGTGAGCAGTGTATTCGCCAACCTCAGCAATAATCATGTCACCCTGTCTCCCGCCAAGAGCAGAACCACTAATTCTAGCATTTCAGATGGGGTGCAAGTTATACATAGCCCACGCAGATTTAAGCATCTGTGGCCTGGAAGGTGTTGGACCTCTAATGTGTAATGCTGAGGTGTCATATCCTACCTGTACAATTTTTTATTACAATTTTTCTGCTGGCAGAGTCCCGGTAGAGGGGCATGTTCAGTAATAATACAAAGTCTCTTTTTAACAAGTAGCATTTTAAGATGGTGGGGGACCATTTTATGGCAAGGCATTCTCACTCTCTGCACTATCATCTGTTAACATTGCTGAATTAATGCAATGGTCATCCCCATCTGTAACATCAGACAAGATTATACCCATGCCTACCTCTGAGGTATCTGAGGGCGCCAAGAATTGCTTGGAAAAATCTGGGCCTATGGTAATGGTACTGAGCACAGCATATCTTTTAGGCAATCATAGGAAGCTAAGCAGTTCTGTCTCATTTGATTGTGGAGATATTTACAATATGAAAAGGATGATAATATAAATGAAAAGTACATGAATATAAATGAATAGTACATGACCAATAATTAACTCTTCAGCCACTCTAGAGAGAGGTCAGATATCAGGTGCATTGACTATCCCAAGTTTTAAGATGAAAGCTTTCAACAAGATGCATGTAACACTGTTTTTGGAATTCATGCAAATATGAAATGACAATATTACTCACCTTAGAGGCATCAGGGTTTAAGAAAAATACCTGGAGATGTCATAAGACTTTAATGAGTTAATAAATAAAATTAGTGAAAGAAATTGAACAGCACAGGCATGGCATATGCTGATATCATCAAGACTGTATGCGACAGGTTTGAATACTGTGAAAGGAAAAAAAAATGCAGATAAGAGGTAGAGCAGTAGATTGTACGTAAAGCAACTTCAGATTAATGAAATAAAAATGAAATGACATTTTATAAGATACGAGCTGTAGGGTGAATGTTGTGGTAGAAAGGAACATGCATAGCAAGATGGATTCATGATGATATCTAATATCCCTGGTGGTCTAGTGGTTAGGATTAGTAGCTCTCACACCCGTGGCGGGGTTCGATTCCCGGTCAGGGAAGCTTCAATGAACTTTTTAGGGTTGGGAGGGTGGCCTAATGGTTAAGGTGTTTGCCTTATAAACACAAGGTGCAGGGTTTGAGTCTCAAAGGGCTCACAAGAGCAGTTAGCTTAGTACTAATCTATGAATCTATGAATCTATGAATCTATGTAAGGAACAGGACAGTGTGTGTACATGCATAGCAAGATGGATTCATGATGATATCTTAATGATGTAAGGAACAGGACAGTGTGTGTATAGAGCGAAGAAAACAAGTATGAGCTAGAATGGAGGAATTAGATCATGGAAGATAAGATGATGGAAAATTATTATTATTATTAGCTGAAAGGGTGGCGGTAGAGTGCCATCTTTCAGGAAGTTGAAAGGAGAAATATCTGAAATGCATATGAGGCGAGGAAGACAGGATAATTCAAACTTTAGGACAAGTCTGTATTGCTCATTACAACTTCAACCATTTGAAGTCATCAATTGAATATAGTACATCTTTAAATAAATCAATACCTGAAAAACAAGTGGCTTGATGTATTTAAAATCCATTTAGTGTTGTAAAGTGAAATCTAATACAAGTGATTCTTACAAATACAAGTGGCTAATCAAATTATAGAACAGTTCACAAAGTAATGTTGTCTTGAAAATGACATCCAAAAAAAAAATGTTTCCATAACACACAGGCTTAGCTCCATTAAATTCTCAGTATTTAGATGAACAAACTGAGAACATCCAGTTGCCGTACTTTAGTCTTTAAGTCATCTAACAACTCAGTGAACATATCATGTACTCACTCAACCCTGGTTACCTGTGCCTTGGTTGGTATATGGCACCAAAGGACTCTTCCATATTGGGAAGTCATGGAGAATATGGCTGAAGCTGTTAACTCAGACAAGAAGCGCATTAATAGATGAATGGTAGCTGATACTGCAATAGAAGAGACCCCACTGATAAGGAGGTGAATCACATTCTTGAAAGAAGACAGAATGCATTTAGTAATTTTTCATCCAAGCCACTAAGCAGTGCCTGACTTGATAGTGCAAGGCAGGTGTGTATTGCATGCTTCCTGTGAACTGGGTTTGATTCACCGGGACAGCAGGTAAAGAAATGAGTACATGAACTTCACAGCAGCGTCCTTCTGCTGTCTTGGTAACAAGCAAGCCTGTCTGGATATGAGCATGCAAATAAAGTGTGTACTTGCAAGACATCTAGTAATGCATGCATGACCAACTACAAACAAAATTTCTGCACTGAAACCTACATATTCTATACCTTAAGACAGCAAAATCTGGAAACACAGTAACCCATCCTATCAACATGAGCTCTAGGTTCTGCCCATCAGTGTTTACTCCAGACACGAGAAAAATGTGGTACACATGGGCAATCAGTGCATCACCCAGGGCCTGGGAAGAGAAAAAGGGATCGAAAATGTTTCTTAGGCTTAATCACTTGTGTACCATTTGTGTTGTGAAAAGTGTGCAATGGAAACCAGATTTTCTACAGCCCTTTAACAATTATGCAAAAAAGGTGGTATGATATGGAGTGCCAGTTGACAGTACTGGAATGAGTGCTAAATGCTGTCATAATTCTACTGAACTAAGAAACTCCAGCAGTGGAGAGGAGTGAAATTTATAGAACCTTATCATCAGCATACATACACATCAGCACTAATGTTCTGTGGAAAGGCTGATTATGGAAAGAAAAAAAAAAGAAATACAATTCCAAATGACATTACACCAAACAGTAAATGACAAAACTCCAAAAGACAAAAACTTGGCAAACATTCTAAGCAGAGAGCCAACCCCACCCCTGCATCTCCCACACCCACTGCTAGTTATGCATGCCAACTCCAAGATCGGACTACAGTGGTGAAAAGGCAAATTCCTGACCCTCTGTAGCACAATCTCCTGAACTGTTCTGTTTTTGGTATTTTCTATTTGGCATTTCGGCCATTCAGCTTTATGTCTCCTCCCTCCTACCCAAAAGTAAAACCTCAGCTTATATCAAGAAAATAAATAAGGATCTAAACCAGCCTGCAGCAACAACAGAAGAGGCAGCTCTAGAAACATGGGATTATAGCCTGTGGTGACAAAAGTTTTGCAAAATTTATAGCAGCAATGTGCCAATATTTATGCTGTCAAAAATGGCAGATAGAAAATGGAGGCGAGAGAGAGGCAATAGTGCAGGAGTCTGGCAAACAAGTCTAGGAGTGGGACATAAAAGAAAATGAAGTTTGGATAAAGAGAGGAAAAGATTGCACACTAGGTGTTCCTGGAGCTATGTTAGATTGAAAAGATGTGCGTTAGGAATTTAGATGTTTTAAAAGGATGCATCATTTTATAAGCAATGAGTTCACATGGCATCTTCTTAAGAATGCGCCATCAAATCTATTTTTTCCAGTAAATTTCCTAAAGCACAGCTTACCACCTTTCTTAAACCTGAACTGATATATGAAATAACCACAGACGTATCCTCCCCTCAGGCCAACAACCAATTTCTACTTAACCACTGTCCAGGATCATCCACTTCTCTTCATAAGCCTCGTGATTACTATTAGTTTATTTAAAGCTATACATGACAAATTGAGAAATGTCTTGACAATAAACTAAGTTTAACCCACTTTTTCCATTCTGAAAATTCTATGAAAGAGCCACATTTCTTTGTGAACCTCTGTCCCATATCTTCACTGTCACTGATTACAATACACTTGCTACCCAACTTTAAACAGGTTTAAAATTCCAAACCCAAAATCTGCCCTGATTATAGACCCATAGCCAGCCACAGCCGTCTACCTAAAATATTGGAAAAAATATTTTATAAACAGCTGCTCGATTGCATACAAAAATATGACCACTTCACTAATAAACATGGCTTTCATTCAAAGTACAGTATCAGGACTGCAATTTATACTCTCACTTCAGAAATGTTCTGTAATATAGACAAAGGACATGAAACTGGAGCATTTCTCCGAAATCCACAACTTTCTGTGAAACAAATTATCTGACTTTGGCTTCTCCCCTCTGGTATTGTGCTTTAACAGCTATTTAACAAAAAAAAAATCTCTGTCTCTTCACCTAACTCACCTTTACCTGCTAGACACACCATATCTAGAGGTCCCAAAGCATTAGTCACCCCCACCATTCTTATTTATAAAATGTCTGCCATGAGACCTTTCTCACCCAGTTACCACAGTGTACACAGATACTGTTTTCACCTCAGCTCACAAAAATACCCTGAAATTATATTAACATTACATTCAGTTCAACTGGCTTACAGATAATAAAATCTATGTCAACAGTAGCATCCACTGTCATGAGTTTTAGTTCACCAAGAAAATTAACATATCAGCACCCCTCATTTATCATCCTCAATGAGCTCTGCTCACCAAACAAAAATATTTGCTAATCTTACTAGATAACCCTCTCTTTTCACTATTACATCAACACAGCCTTCAGTCTCCCATCAACTAAAATGGCAAACGTTTCTAATCTACTCACATATGAAGTATATCTTTGCCTGTATATTATTGCCTTTGCAATAAATGTCTTAACCCCAGATGAGAATAAGCCTTACCCCAATAGCAAGCATCTCTATGCACATATCCTTATTTCAGACAACAGAAAACATGGCCTTCCATTTTTACAAACCCAGTTAATTGTAAAGAATACAACTGCACCTCTATCCAGAGAGATAAATTTCTCTTTATTTAAGGTAGACTTACCTACATACATAATACAGTCACTTCATGAAAGCTACCGCCCTTCTTTCAGTTAATAAACTGGCAGTTCATGAATTTTCTTATATGCTTCATAGCATCATTACCAATAAGCTAAACAGTCCCCTGTTACCATCACCCTGTCTGAAAGATCTTTTACAAAACTAATCCAAACTTCCTGGGACAGTCTACCTAAGATATTACAGATTTACTGGATTTTTCAATGTTTTAGAAAATGTTAAAAGAAGAGGCCGCCGTGGTGCAGCAGTTAGCATTGTCACCTCACAGTGAGAGGTTCTCCGGTTTGATTCTCGGCTAGAGTGCTTCTGTGTGGAGTCCGCATGTCCTCCCCACAGCTGAGTGAATGTTAAAGACATGCAGATAGATGTGTGCATGTGTGGGTGTTCCTTCTTTGAAGGTTGGGTGCTGGGCTGGCAACTCGACACCATAAAAATCCACTACCAGTCATTAGCAGAACGGTGATCTGCTGTGGCGACCCCATCCAGGAAAAACCAAATGACTTTTTTTAGGAAAATGTTAAAAGAAATTCTATACAAGGAATATCAATGCAGTTTCTGCAAAGATACTGGATAACTGCCTTTGCCTTTAAAGTAATTCCAACAAACTATTAAATATGTTAATTCAACTGCCTGGCATTAATTTTGTTAATTTCACTAAACTGTTGCTCCACAATGAATACTTCAATGTATATACGTTTCATATGTGCAAATAGTATTCGTCTGTATAAAATGATTATATGTAATCTGTAGTTAAACCTCAATTGTCTGCTCTTTATTTGATATTTAGGCAGCACATTACCACAAGTTACATATCTTTATACATATTTGCATGTGTATGTTGCCTATTTCCTATGTATACTGTTTATATGCTTTCTAATTTGTTGTGTCTTTTGGCCCAAGTAATGGCTGAAAAGGGTCTTGTACTAACCCATCAGTTTATTCACTGTTCGGTAACAGAGTAGGTGGGCTGTTCCAAAGACCCTTTTCTCTTGTGACGTGGGCTCAGAGGCAGTAAATAATACAAGTAAACTTGAGTTATACACTTCAGACATTATAGATCATTAGGTTTAGATCACTGAAGATTTTTAGACATTTTAAACTGATCAACAAAATAAAGAAATGTGTTTTTTTTTTCTTTGACAGTTGGCAAGTCATAAAAGTCTGTGGCAAATCTGTTAAAAATGGCTACAGTACTTGTAAAACAAAAACACAATTTTTTACTCCTATGAGAAAGTGGAGAATAAGTAACAACCTTTCATATGTTCCATTAAGTAACCAGTATTAGAAGAAGCAAGCCAGGACCCACGAACCAATATTTATTGAGCGCTTTCGTTTTTTGGAATAAAAAACTTCATCAGAATGATTACAAATGAACAGTGACTGACCCAACTTATATAGCAATCTTGCTTACAAAAATGTTAATTAGCAATCAGCTTAAAGGTGTAGTCTCTAAAACACAAATACAATAAATACATACCTTAAAATACATAAAATGTATAATATATAAACATACATGATCTGTTAAAAACATATATATGTAAACTCACAGAAAACATTTCATTGTAAATAAATATTTGCTTATATATAAAAATAAATATATGTTATGAACTGCATATTAATCACGTATATCCTTCAGCCCTTAGTCTAAGTATAGGGCTGATGGAAATGTTACTATTAAGGCCTGGGTATTCGGTAGCATTAGTCCTCGTCAGCCACCTTAATTCATAAAACTCTTAATTTTAAGTTCACAGTTTTAGAGCAGGTATCAATGGGGGATAGGGGGGCCTAGTTAATGACTTTTTAGAGTTTTATGAATTAAGGTGGCAGATGATGACTAATGCTACCGAATACCCAGGCCTTAATAGTAACATTTCCATCAGCCCTATACTTAGACTAAGGGCTGAAGGATATATGTGATTAATATGCAATTCCTAACATATATTTATTTCTATATATAAGCAAATATTTATTTACAATGAAACGTTTTCTGTGAGTTTACATATATATGTTTTTAACAGATCATGTATGTTTATATATTATACATTTTATGTATTTTAAGGTATGTATTTATTGTATTTGCGTTTTAGAGACTACACCTTTAAGCTGATTGCTAATTAACATTTTTGTAAGCAAGATTGCTATATAAGTTGGGTCAGTCACTGTTCATTTGTAATCATTCTGATGAAGTTTTTTATTCCAAAAAACGAAAGCGCTCAATAAATATTGGTTCGTGGGTCCTGGCTTGCTTCTTCTAATACTGGTTATTTAGTTTGCTGTTTCTTTACACGTTGTGAGATGTTTCATTAAGTACTTTTCAGACTATAATTTCCACATGGATCAGATGCTTTTGTGGGCACTCAGGAAGCTCCAGTCACTATTCAAGAGCATGAGTTACCCAATAATGAATAAAGCATGACGATTTACAAATCTGATGCTGAAATAGATGCTTGGAAAATTTAGCATGATCAAAAAGATCAACTTTGTACGAGTTTAAAGTCTTTTGAAAATCAGAAAGTTAAGAATTTCCTAGTTTTAAAACCTATTTAAGTGATAAAAGGTAATGCATTATATAGTATAGCAGACAGGATGATAAATTGAAATGTATAGTGATGGACACACTTTAGACTGTTCTAAGTGGAATTATTTAATAATGTACTTCAATTGTAATTACAGTCATATAAAAGGAATGTATTTTTTCAACTGTATCATTTGGAAATAGAGTGGAATTCATAGAAGTCCCACACAGCAGTGCAACTCACATTGCTCATACAAGGAGGACTTCTGATCAGCGCAATTCTCCCTTGCTGATGTAAGGAGAGTCGTGCAGATCAGAAATAATGTGATTCAGAGACATGCAACCTCTGCACTTTAGTGAATGACATTAAGTTCTAGTTTACATGTCTAAGAACTGCTTTATTGAATGCCTTACAAACCTGCACAACCTATATTCATAGGTTGGTACCAAGCTATCAGCCCTAGGGCCTATACAAGCCTAGCCATAACAATTCTTTGGCTATTTCTTCCCATAATATTTACTTCCCTGGACCCCTGTCTAGCAGGGTGAGTGACATGATCCCGAGCTGAATTTCCTAGCTCCCATCCAATCATCAAGGTGCCTTTTGAAGATGGCCAATGAGGCACTCTGGGGAGTTTCTGGGTCAGAAACCTATCCCTCCAGCATGTTCTGTTCATTATGATGATAAGGTTTAGATCCCTGGAGCATGTGGCTCTGAGGGATTGGGATTTCTTTAAGTGCACCATGTCCAACAGCTCTGGGTTTGATATGGCCTTGTATGTTAAGCAGAGATCACCTATGAGTAGACGATATGCAACAGAGTATAGCTGGAGGTTTTTTTTTTTAGACTGTCAGCATAGGGCATCTGCTTTAGGCCTGTGATTCTTTTAGTGAGGTATTTCTGCAGCCTTTCCAGTTGTTGCAGATGTCTTGAGAGGTACATACCAAACAGGGCATTGTATTCTATAATGGGTCTAATGAGGGATGAAGGATGAGTACAGTGGGACAATGACCTCCTTTTTTCTGGATGAAAAGTCCTTAGTGATGAGGTGTGCCACATAGGATTCCCTGACTGTTGTGGCGATGTGGTTATCGAAGGTGAGACCACTGTCCACCTGTGTCCCCAAGTCTCTTATCATACTTTCGATGTTTAGTGTACTGCCACCTATGTGGTAATTCACGGGTACATGTTTTTTCCCAAAGGGGATAACTATACATTTCTTGGCATTGAGCTTGAGCCCATGGCTCTGGCACTAAGCATCTGTTTCTGTAAGGCCCTTTTGTAGAATATCCACATCATTTGGCGATTCAATAATGGCTCCCAGTTTGCAGTCATCTGCGAACTTTGTTAGCCAGAGTCCCTTAGTGTTAGCCTGTACTTCAGAGAGGTAGATGCCAAACAATAGCAGTCCCAGGACTGAACCCTAATGTACTCCCACTTGTCACGAGATGGATTTGGAGTTGGCTACTTTTACAGTGTGGGTTCTGTCAGTAAGCCAGTTGGCAACCCATTGAGCGATATAGGGATTAATGCCCAACTTAGTAAGTTTATCTATGATTCAGTGGGGGGGCGGTGTCGAAGGCCTTGGTGAGGGTCCAGATAGGCTGTGTGGACCAGCTTACCCTTATCCACAGCTCTGGAGACTGATTTGAAGAATTCAATCAGGTTCAGGAGACAGAATCGGCCCTTCACGTACCCAAACTGGGTGGGGTCCAGTGTTTGAAGGGTGCCAATATGTCTAAGTTCCATGATACTACATTCCATGGCCTTGCAAATCAGGTTCGTCAGACTGATGGGGTGGTAGTTCCCAGGATCCAAGGTGGATCCCCCCTTGTGGAGTGGGATAACTATAGCTGTGCTCTACCCAGTGGGCACGAAGCCTGAGGTGAGGCTATGATTAAACATGACACTTGGGTGAGGTGCCAGTTCATTTTGTAGTTCATGTAATACACAGCCCGGGATGTTGTCTGGTCCCATGGATGCTGTATTCTTAGCTTCAGAGTGCAGTTTTTACCTGTGTGGCCATTACCGGAATTTGGCAATCTTTTGGTATTGAGATGGGCCCTTTAGGGAGTGAGAGGTGGGTGAAGTTGGCACTGAATCGATCTGGCAGGATATTGGCAATATCCTTGGGATCAGTATATTTAATGCCATTCTGTTGTAGCTCAGAGCAGATCTGAGCATTGCCATTTAGATTTTTGACATAGCTATAGAATGCCTTGTGGCTGTCTTTGGAATCTTTGGCAATTTTATTTTTGTAACTAGCTTTGGATGATTTTATGTGGGATCTCAGCTTCTTACTGAGGCTGGTAAGGGAGTTTTTTGCATCCTGGGATTTTCCTCTTCTGCAACAGTTTCTTCCTTTTGTTGTAAAGCTTGTTTATGGCAAGGGACCACTAGATTGGCTTCCTCATTTTGGAGGAGAGCATCTTGGTTCTATTTGGGATGGCACGATTCATACATGAGCAGATGTGCTCATACAGTGCCTTAGTTTATTTTATTTATTTATTTATTTATTTATTTATCATTTGTTGACCGGGAAAGTCCGACTAGGTTCCACAGAGCCTGTTTTCAGCGGAGGCCCGGGGAGAAATGCTCCAGATGCATGTCTTTGGAATGTGGGAGGAAACCGGAGTACCTGGAGGAAACCCACGCGAACACAGGGAGAACATGCAAACTAGTTTAGGATTCAGCAGTCGAACTTTCAGTTTCCGTCTGCTTGGGTTTCATGAAGGTTGTCACTTCTGACTTGAGTAGCATGAAGTTGGCTTTGGAGAAGTTCTTTACGGTGGTTTCCTTACTGTGGGGTGGGGGAGGGATGTGGATGTCAAGGGTGATTAGCTTATGGTCAGACCTGACCAATGAGGGGGTGACCATAGGTGTGGAGCATCGATTTCTCATGTAGATAATGACCAGGTCTAGGATATTGGAGCCCCTAGTGGGACTATGGATTAGTTAATCTGGGGCACTGGAATTTATAAATTCCAAGAACCGTTGGGCAAAGGTGTTGGTACACGTGTAGTTTTCCCAGTTAATGGCAGGGTAGTTGAAATCACCCAGTATTAGGTGTTTGGTTGTATCGTAATATTTTCCAGTATGTTTAGAAAGGTGTAGTGAGAATCTCGGGGCATGGTGGGGGATCTGTAGTAAGCTACAATTTGGATTGCAGCCTTACCTAGAGTTAGTTGCACCTGGAAAATTTCAGATGCATTCTGTTGGGCAACTAGCCTGGTGGTGTGAATATCCTTGGTGAATATGGACACTCCTCCACCTTTAGGTTTTCGGTCCTGATTTGGTGGCCGAAAAGTGTGGTAAGAGTTGTAGCCTGGTATTGCAGGGGTGCTCTCTGGATCCTTGAGCCAGGTCTCAGTTACTGCACAGATATCGATGTTCTCCATTTTTAGGAGTGCCTCGAGAGAGTACATTTTTGAGGTTTAGACTTCTAGCATTGAGTAGCATTACCTTCAGATTTTGCATGCTTGTTACGGTGGTGGTGGTGTTCTTTGAACTTTGCCTAAAAAAGGCACTATAGGGGTGGCAAGAGCCTTAGCCAGTAACCTGAATCCCAGGGGGCGAGACACAATAATTTAAGTATTTGTCATTGTAGTCTTATTTAATGTCACCTTTTATGGCATTAAAAGAAACTCTGTAGGTATCTACCCATGCTGTCCTCTTCAAACTGGAACTGAGAGATGGTGAGCGGGTATGATTAGAGCGGAGACACCTTATTGCAATTTACAATATCACAATCACAAAACAAAAGGAGTTTCATTTATAATATGCTAGGTGTTAATTGGCTTAACCTTTGGGTAACCTCCATAAGCTACAGTATGAAATCTATTCTGACACCTGTCAAAGTGTGATATATGATGACTAGTTGTACGGCTGTTTACCTGTGATAGTCTGCTTTGCATATTATCAATTAGGATATCAATATGCACACTGTACTATTCTACTTACATGGATCAATAATCTGGAGTACCTTTTCTACCCTGCTCAGATTTTCCAAAGGTTCAGAACAGCAAATTGCTTTGTCCATTTATACATTTTGTGCTCTACTTTTCACAGATTTTGCATAGGACAAATGTTCTCAGTTCACAGCTCTATGCAAGACTCTTAAAGAGTAGGTCTTTAAGATGCAAAAGGACCTAATTAGCATTGCATAGACCATTCTCACAGAATACTTAATTTACATATGTAAACACACACTGTGCTCAAATGACCAATGTTATACTACTGTGTAACAGGGCAATTGTACATCATTGCACATTTGCATACTAAACAAAGCCACTTAGTTCAGCGTTAGAGTACCCAAGTTGCCAGGAGTCCGCCCCTTAGTGTCACTAATAATTTATATTTGCAGAGCCTATTCTGGTGAAACAAAAGAGAAGTTCCTGGACTTCATTTCTTCCACCTGCATTTGCCTATAGCACGTAACTGAGCAAGCATTGCTCCCAGTTTGCAAAGGAAAATGGACACTTTTGTCCATTAACTTACTCAATTAACAAATGCATGAAATAAAAATAGCAAACTATAGAAGGGTGGAGAGGAGTGACTACTGCTTTCCTCACACTTGGCTGGAAAATATGATTATAATCTTAATGACATTTAATAAAACAACAAAGGTAACTGCAGTTATGCCCCACAGGGCTCAGTCCTGGGTCCACTCTTGTTCGGCATCTACTTTTCTGAAGTACAAGCAAACACAGGAGGGTTATGGCTGACAAAGTTTGCAGATGACTGCAAACTGGGCGCCATAGTCGAAAACACATCTGACACAGATATCCTCCAGAAGGGCCTCACAGAAATGGATAACTGGTGCCAGAGCCATGGCCTGAAGTTAAACGCCAAAAAATGCATAGTCATACCCTTTGGGAAAAACAAGGCTACCCCTAGCTACCATATAGGTGGCAATCCACTGAGCACAGAAAAAGTCATCAGAGATCTGGGGACCCAGATTGACAGTAGCCTTTCGTTTGACACTCATGTTGCTAAAGTAGTTAGGAAAACCTTCTATATCACCCACCTGATCATGAAGGGATTCACATCTAGATCAAGGGAGGTCATCGTCCCCTGTACTCATCACTTATTAGACCTATGATTGAGTACAATGCCCGTTCGAATGTATCTGACCAGACACCTGCTGCAGCTTGAAAGGCCCCAAAAGTTCCTCACCAAAAGGATAAAGGGTCTCAAAAATATGTCTTATGCTGCCCGACTGAAAGAACTCCAGCTCTATTCAGTCTCATACCGCTTGCTCAGAGGTGACCTGTGCCTGACATATAAGGCCATGTCAAACCCAGATTTGATGAATATGCTTCACCTCAAAAATCTAGATCCCTCAGAACCACAAGGGCGGGAGACTTAAACCTTGACACGGTTATAAATAGAACGTGCTGGAGGGACAGATTCATCACCCAGAGACTCCCTATGCTGTGGAACAAAATCCCGGTACATGTGAGGCAGAGCACCTCTCTGGTCTTGTTCAAGAGGAATCTTGACCAATGGATGGGAGATTGCAGATATACCCCAGGGATTACTTCAGCGTCACTGCTTGACAGAGGCACAGCAAAATGATAGGCATAGTTTTTATGCAAACTAAAGGGGTGGCGAAAGCCACATAACTATGGGCTAGGCTTATAAATGCCCTTGGGCAGATAGCCTAGTATGAACCTATGAACCTATGAACCTATAAGTACAATGTGTAACTTCAGAAATACAACCTGAAAAAAAAGTTACATAAATGCAGTGAATGATTTGGCAATAAAGTTTAGAAATGATGGGACTAACATTCTTACACATATGGAGATTTCTAGCAAGATTAAAATGTGTCTAGGATCAGTATCATTGAACCAGGACTGTACATATTTAATAGATGAATGAGACTGGGGGGGGGGGGTCTTCTCGTCTTTTCTAGAGGCTGTTTGGAAATAATACAGCATTTCGGAGTAGGATGCTCTGATTATATATTCATGTTTCAGTAAACAAGAGAAACATATGTTTTATTAAGTTATGTGGTAGCATTTATAAATATGTACACCCAAAGGATGATATGATTATACAGCTTTGTGTTTCAGTGAATAAGATGCTTGCATGTTTTACTATGGTAGGATTATACAGTTACAAATATGTACTTCTGCTAGACAGAGCTGTGAGGGGAGTATGTGAGGCACTTAGTAGGAACTTTGCTTTATTAGTCGATAACTGTACAGCCTTGACTTTGTCCAACAGCGTGGGTGAACTAAATGGGCTTGTTGTATAGTAATTGTTACATGTTGGTGGCCAGATCAGAGCTGAATTCTTATTTAAATAGTTTTCTCTCTCTGCTAGTATAGACAGAATTCTTAGGTCTACAAGAAGAATCAGTTTTAAGTTAGTACTAATTTTAAAAATATTGCTGCATCTGTGACAGGTTTATCTAATTTGAGAGTTTAGGTTTACTGACTGGATCAGGAAGGTTGTTTCAGGAGAATTTTTCTCAAGATGACAGAAATAACAGCCAGTAACATAAGCAAATCCAGTGAACTCCAAAGGAATAAATAAATAAAAGAATAAAACTTCACTGGAACCACAAACCACTTTAAACCCTCTAATTATCCAGAATAAAATCTACATATAATCACAAATCCACACAGCAAGGTAAAATCCACTTGTTATAACAAACTTCACTTGCAAGTTAGAAAACTTTCGCCTAGTAAGGATTCATCAAGCGTAACAGTTGAGTAGGTAACTGTGCAACTATTTAAAGCAGTAACTCACACATTCAGTTAGACCTTCTTTTGAAGTTTCACTAATAAAAGCTTTAAAGAAACATTTCCATTTAGGCCTGGTGGTAAATGCGCTCCTAAATGAAGTATCCAGTAAAATTCCTCCGTGTCTGCGCGGTATAGTACATTAACGCCTCGCATTGATCAGGTATCACGTTTAATAAGAGAAACTTAAAATTATGATTTATGCCTTTTTCTTTTCTTTTCTATGTTTAATGGCAGCATTTACTGGATTTTCCCTTCTATCATCAAAAATATGATTCCCAATACGCATTTTAAATTTCTGATTAGTTTGCCCTACATAGTATGCTTGGCAAAGTTGACATGTGGCTAAATAAACAAGATTCCTGGTATCACAGTTACCATAATCACAGTCTGTATACCATGCTTGTAACAGGATGAACAAAAGAATTGCAAGTACATATGTACTTACAGAATGAGCATCTACCACATTTAAAAGTACCCTTTTTATTAGATGCTCTAAATGTGTGCATTACAACAGAGCATATTCTTTAAATTTTGACATCTTTTATATGTAAAAATCTGTTTATCAGATATAATAGAGCTTAATTCTGGAAAGTCTTACAGAATATGCCAATTTGTTTATTATATATATTCGTAGCACTTCCTTCAAAATTTTAGCTGATAGTGAATTTTTGCCAGGTGATTTATTTGTCACAATGGACAGCAAAAATGTGTTTTCTGTCATTCCACACAAAGGAGGTATGGAATGGTTTTAACTGGCAATAGTAAGGGTACTCAGTTTGATCAATCCTTTTTATATCAGTGTATGGAACTTGTTCTAAACAACTGTGTGTATTACGAGGGGGAGTACTACAAACATAGGAGGAAAGCTATGGGTGCTATCTCAGCCCTAATATTTGCCAATATGGTATTGTGGTTTTGGGAAACAACTAGTATTTTAACTCCCCCCTCTTTTCCAACATAAGCCACTATTTAGGATACCTGAACAATATTTTTTCTTATGAAAGGGAAGCATCAACGAGCTGAAGCTCTTTATAGGCTTCCTCAACCAGTCCATGAGTTTTTTGCAGTTTGCCTACCAGGTGAACAAAATGACTGTCAACTACTTGGATATTACACTGTATAAAAATTGAACTGCTGGCAGATATCAACTGACAATATTTAGAAACACCACCTTTTCAAACACGTATCTGCACTTTACTAATCAACACCCTAGGTGGCAAAAGAAAAACATAGTTAAGGGGCAACGTAAAAGGCTAGGCAGACTTGTAACTAAGAGTCTGACAAGCTTTGTGGTCTATTTTGAGAATGGGGACACCCAGTCAGTTTATTGGATGAAGTCCTGAAATGGATATCTGAAACAAAACAGACTCATTATAGACCGCAATTATATTGCCTGGCAACCAGTGAAAGAAAAGTGGACATCAACTTGTCACAAAGTTTTGTCATTCAGTTTAATACAGATCTGTTTTCTCTCAAGAAGATTCTAAACATGCCTTGGTCCACTGTGTTTGTCTCTTATGATCTCTTGGATATTTTGGGAAACCTGCCCAAATGTGTATAAAAACAAAAATTTAAAAGCAAATTTGGAAAGAAATAATGACCACTAGATTACACTGCACTACAACATGAGGATGAAATGATGTGGTGCCTGTGTGCAGTGCAGGTATATACTGTAAGGCACCCACATGTTTGTTTCATGTTATCCCAAGGCAATTTCCCTGAAGGGGCATTATAACTGCAATACTAAAGGGTTGTCTATGTTGCATTCTGTAGTTCCTGTTGAGCCTTCTACATTGATAAGACCATGGGACTTTTAAAAAAACAAGATTTATTAACATGTGTATGCTATCAAGAAGGCTATGGATGTGAATCCACTGTACAGACATTCTACCCAATGTCACAATTTTAAAAAGTTTGCCTTCACTATACTACAGCAGGTTACCCCTTCTCACAGGGCTGGTGATTGGGGGCTAGCCCTTGAAAGAAGGGAACTATACTGGCAAATATTGCTTAATGATTGCAGCCACCCTGGTATTAATGGTCTTATTTCAATTAAGCCAGTTTTAAAAACAAAGGCTGCTAATATAGGAAAGACAAGGTTTTTATAAGTTTAATATATTTATTAAAGCTTACCAAGTTGTTTTAATGCTGTATGCTGCTAAATTTTTTTGCCCATTTTATACTTGTTTTTAAGTACTATCACTTTAAATGGAATAGGGCTTGGCACCTTTAAGGTTATACAATTCACCGGAAGACTTGCTACTTTGTTTCTGAAGAAGTTCCTTTTGAATTGAATGGAATGAACCATTTAAACTCCATTGTTTTTAAACATTAAACCTGGTTTGCAGTCCAAGTGACATCTGGTACGGCATACTTATTTGGTTATCTTGTTTTATGCGGTTGTTTTATGCTGTTTAGCTTTGGGATCTTTAGAAAGTAATTGAACACTGAGGTATGCTAATAAAAATGGATTGAGAGGACAGAAAAGGAAAGATTAGTTATCAGTGTCGGGCTGGCACCTCAGCACCGTAAAAATCTACTGCCAATCATTAGCGGACTGGAGTTCCGCTGTGGCGACCCCTAACCGGGAAAAGCCGAAAGAAGAAGTTATCAGTGTAAGAAAATAAACTTTATGGTGATTTGGTGGTATTTGCTGGGAAGTAATTACTAAGGGAAGGCTTGCTGCTAGCAAAAAAGATTTCTACTGCATTGCTGTCAATGTCTCAGTTTTCTTACAAAAATCAGCAAAGACTATATACAATGCAGAATTGCATCTATTTTATTTCTGGAACTGGCTGACAGAAAACTGCAGGTTTGTCTTGCAATTAAGCACACTGACTGGATCCAACTGTCTACAGACTCACTGTATTCAGAAGCAGAATTATATATAAAAACTGATGTAATATGCAATTGCAGGGACTTGTATGGACTAATTTCTGCTAAACAATACTTCAGTAGAACTGGATAACCTGAGAGTTTTCCATGTTACCTACCATTTTACTTAATTCATTTGTCTGTACTAATGGAGCTCGCTTCCCTAGGACAGTCTCCTACTCACTCATCAGCTCCCTAAATCTTACTTCATTCACCAATCCACTTGAAGTGCAGCTACAGAAGGAAACAGCATACAGATCAAACAGATATGCACCTAAAACATATTTATTGACTTTCTAAGGTGTTATTTTTCAATGGTCCAAGCAGGAC
Organism: Protopterus annectens; assembly: GCF_019279795.1. NCBI lineage: Eukaryota > Metazoa > Chordata > Ceratodontiformes > Protopteridae > Protopterus > Protopterus annectens. The sequence goes on from NC_056750.1 coordinate 686,515,437, forward strand.
ACAAGGGAGTGTGGCTAAAAACTTGACTTAATTGCAAATGTGGCCAAGACAATGATACAGTGTTTACCCTCTGAGGCAGACCATAAAAGATGGGTTTGCTGGAAACAGTAATAGAATTAAGCCTGGGGACTAGCCCCCAGAAGCCACTGGGTTCCAGGTACTCTGATGATTTTTAGTTTTTTTTCCAGTTAAAAAGAACTCCCCCAAGGAACGAACTATGCTATTAAACCAGCAAAGTACAAGAAAATACAATAAAGTTCAGAAACATGGCCAGGAGCATAAAAAACAAGTTATTTAATGAAACAGGTAAGTGCTTTCACACAATAAAATAATGCTTTTCCAGTCCATAAAATCCAACTAGCAAACAACTAGCTAATATACAAACGAATTAGTGCAATTAGTTCAAGCTAACCAATAAAAAACAGCCAATAAAACTAAACAACCAAAGGTAAAAACTCATTTAAAGAGATCTCTTGGCTTTAGAGCAGGTTTAATAGAGACCCTTCCATTTAAGCCAGGAGGCTTATCTGCTTGCAAAGTTATAATCCAGTGTCATTCACGAATTTCTGTAAAATTCTTAAGATCTCCTCCACGTTTATCAATATTAATAAGTTGAATAACTCTAAACCCAAAGCAATGTTCATTCCCACTTTCCATGTGATACTTAGCAAGTGCATTACGTGCATCTCTAATATTAATACAATAAGAAGGTCCCCTTATACGTTCCATTAATGACCTATTTGTTTTGCCAATATAAAAACATGGGCATGCCCTACAAAAGCCAAATGGACCAAATACCTGCTATGACAATTTCCAGTATTTGATTTATGTTTGTGATGTAATCCTTATCACTAAAATCCTGATGAATTCTATGGTCTGTGATGACCAGTGGTATGGATGGCTTTTCAATCTCACCTATACAACTGTTAATCACATAATTGGTGACAGTGGTCGAATTTAGACCCTATAGATGCTGCTGTTCCTCACCTTGTGGTGCTAGGACTGATACCAGAAAAAACATACATAGTATCCTTAACTTATTTCCTACTAGTAACCCATTTGGTCTCCAAAGTGTGTGCCACCTTGTCACACTCTTGTAAATGTAAAAGTAGATGAAAGGAAGGGGAAATTCGTGAATCTATTCACTTTAGTTTCTTTATCACTGATAATAGACCACTTGCATGCACAGGCCAGGTCTATTGTTTGGAAAGTTAAAAAGGAGAACTGCACACCAAAACTGAAAAATAAAATTCAGTATATCATGAACTTTTTGATTACTAATGTATTTGTATCAGAGTAAGTGGGAATGTTTTAATTTATTACAACCCAAAATGCCTGAAAATGGAGCTGCCATGGGTAGCATAATTTTATTTCCAGTCAATACCTTTGCCTTTCTGCTGTCATTTTAGAGGGACAGACATGAGGATCATTTACTGTGGTTTTGTCTCTGAGCAACATGCAACAGTACTGTGACTGCTTACATTTGATTAACAGCATCAAACTGCAGTTTACAATTACTTTGCTTCCTTTCATTTTCAAATGGCATTTTTGTTACAATTTAAGGAATGTCTGAATGACAGGCTTGAAAATGTAGCAGAGTTAATTGTTCTTTACAAAGTAACTATAACTTAGTGTTGAAGTCTGACAAATCTGACCCCTGGGATTAATAGGGGTTATGTGGGCTGAAATGGTATGTGTTTTGTGTTGCTCTTCCTTCCCTAACTCACTGAGTTGTCTCAACAGAACACTGAATGAAATGCAAAAATGCTGTAATAAAACACCAGAAGAAACATATACTTTTACAGAAAATATAGTGTAGAAAAAATGCAAAATCAAATATTGATAGAAAATAAGATGAAAATTGTCTTTCTTTGGGGCACTCAGTTTGATTAAAGGGAAAGACAACTAATTTGAAAACAGATAAATAAACCAAGTGTGAGGTTTTTTTTTTTTTTTTTTTTTTGCATCTGACAACTAAACTTGGAAGTCTTGCTTTTTTACTGTCTTCCAGGCTACACTTTGTTGAAGTTGTGATGCTGCCATGGGCACATTTAAATGCCATTTTCTTACTGGCTCTTGAGCTAGAATAAGTGATCTAACCTAATTACTCTGCCACTCAACTTCATGATGTAACAGATGAGACAACCACTGGAAAGAAAGGCAAGCAGAAATAAGTTCAGACATAAAGCAAATGGGATCATTATTAAATAATGCTTTTTCTGTATGTGACTATTGAGATGTTGAATTATAGGGAAGGAAAATCACTTTTTGGAAAGAAAAACTTAACATTTGGATGGAGTTCTTTAAACAAAACAACTACATTTCCTCTGCTAGTAGTTCACAAACTGTAATAACAGTCTACTTCATAGTAGTAGGTGTCTAGAGCTGTAAAAACAAGGAAGGCATTAACATACATATTAAAAGATATACATATACTGCTATTTTGTATTGTTTCTGAGTTGATATAATTAAGCCATTGTTCTTTAAAGCTAGAACTATTTACTTTTGTTGTGGGAAATAACTTGTAATTAACATTATTCCTGAGGAACTACTTCACTGCATGTGGATGGAGAGGGGGGAGTGGAATATATTGCTCTTCTAATGTAGCCTTATATAATGCTTTCTGCAAAATGAAATGATGCAATGGTCCTAGAGAAAAGAAATGAACAGAATTTAAAAATATAAGTAAAATATACCGAAAAGTCCCAATAGAATCTTTCAGTCAAATAAAGAGGCAATACCAACAAAAACACTGCAAGATTCAGCACCCGGAGCAATGAAAATACTCTTCCATTAATTCACAAACAAACTCCTTTATTCATAAATAGACAAGCGCTTTCTCGCACCAAAGTGCGCTTCATCAGATCTTAACATATAATGGCAGTTCACTGAAAATATATATAGTCAGTCAAGTATATTCAATCAATCAATTAAAACTCAATCAATTAAACAATCAATTATTTAAAAACTTCTTTAAAGAAACATAGAATCCAATATGAGACACTGAACCAGAAGAGGTAGTAAATTCGTTCTAAAACCCTGTGAGGCAGGCTTATTATATGGCACAAATATATATTATCAAAATTATATATAATCAAATTACATCTGTAGTGTATCTAAAATGATATATATATATATATATATATATATATATATATATATATATATATATATATATATTCAATTTATTTATTTATTAATCCATTCTTAACAAATAAAACTAAATATATGAATAAATATTATTATTATATAATTGGGAGAAAAATAATTTAACAACAATATTTATCAGAAGAAGGTTAAAATGTATAAAAGGTTTGTAGATAACATTCTAATTCTCTGGGAAGGGACTCATGATGAATTTAAAGATTTTTTAATATTTTTAGAATCCACGACTGAATTTTTAAAATTCACTATGGAATGGTCATATACCACTATTAGTTTTTTGGACATTAATCTTACCATCACGAATGAGAATCATCTAGAATCCACGTTGTACAGAAAGTCCTGTTGGAAAAATACATTATTGTGCTACAATAGTATGCACCCTAGACATGTCTTCCCAGGCATTATAAAGAGCCAATACATCAGGCTAAAAAGATTATGTGAGAACAAGGATGTATTAGATAGGGAAGCAGAGGCTATGGAAAATCTATTTTTAGCTAGAGGGTATAATAAGAAATTAGTGTGTAGTATCAAGAATGATGTCTTGAAAGGGAAAGATTGTATAGGAGATTTATATGAACATCATAAAACAGAAATTGATCATTATAATATTAACAGCTATAAACCATTCAAGAAAGATATTAGAGTTTCTTACACTATGCAGTTTACAAATGATAATTTTGACTTGAAAAATATTATAACACATAATTGGAAAGTTCTGATTATGGATGAAGCTGTCAGAAGTATCGTGGGTGAGAGACCAAAGTTTACATATAGGAACTCCCCAAATCTTAAGCAACTGCTGTGTTTTAAAGAAACTAAAGCCATATCTCATGAACAAAATTATATTAAGAATGTGGGTAGCTTTCCTTGTAGGAAATGTAAAATGTGTCAGTATATTAGTGACATACAGATATATAGACATCCTAAACTAAATATTGCTTTTACACCTAGATTCTATGCAACATGTGAATCTATGAATTTAATATATTTAGCAACGTGCACAAAATGTGATGCCTTCTATGTTGGGATGACCAAAAGGAAATTTAAACAGAGAATTTATAATCACGTCTACAACATAAAGAAAAATAATGAATTTAATGCCTTGGCTAGACATGTTAATGAGTATAAAGAACATGGTTTTAAGTTTAGGGTACTTCAGTTAGTGGATTCAAATACAAGATGGGGTGATAATATGAATATTTTAGCTAATATTGAGTTGACATGGATTCTTAGACTAGGAGCACATTTACATCCAGGATTGAATCAAAGCATCTGTATTAAACCTGTTTTGGATGGCAGGTTATATAGATAAAGAGTTAACATTTCATATGTTCATTGACTTATATTTTTATTCATCTATTTGCTTATTTATTTATTTATTCACTTATTTATTCATTAATATATATAATAGTATATTTGTATTTATATTTATATCTATGTGATATATTTTTTATATTAATAATTATTTTAATCTCCATACATTTTATAATAATAATATTTATTCATATATTTAGTTTTATGTGTTAAGAATGGATTAATAAATAAATAAATAAATTGAATATATATATATATATATATATATATATATATATATATATATATATATATATATTTATATAATTTTAGATACACTACAGATGTAATTTGATTATATATAATTTTGATAATATATATTTGTGCCATATAATAAGTCTGCCTCAGAGGGTTTTAGAACGAATTTACTACCTCTTCTGGTTCAGTGTCTCATATTGGATTCTATGTTTCTTTAAAGAAGTTTTTAAATAATTGATTGTTTAATTGATTGTTTGAGTTTTAATTGATTGATTGAATATACTTGACTGACTATATATACTTTCAGTGAACTGCCATTATATGTTAAGATCTGATGAAGCGCACTTTGGTGCGTGAAAGCGCTTGTCTATTTATGAATAAAGGAGTTCGTTTGTGAATTAATAGAAGAGGCTTTTCATTGCTCCAGGTGATGAATCTTGCAGTGTTTTTGTTACAATTTAAAAATATTTGTGATTGGTCTTTGTTCTGTTTTAGCTTTGAAGAAATGGGAGCTACATCCATAGAATTTTGTGCTGTGTCTGTGCACTTTTAGCATTTCTCCAACTCAGATTGGTCAAGACCAATATCTTTTAGTAAAAGTAGCAGAGATATTTAGTTATTTGTAAATCAGGCTTTTCTGTATATGCTGTGTCCAGAGTAACTCCTTGCTGGAACATGGGCTACATTCTTGGCTAGGCTTGTAAGGGTCTCAGGGCCAATAGCCTAGGAAATTCCTATGATCCTGTAAATTAAATGTTATTTCAATCTGTTTGCATTTTCTTATGCCATTAAATATTTAACCTGTAACCATATTATTTGCCTTATTGTTTAAAGTGTGTTTATTCACGTTTAAAGCCGGCAGTATTTGTATTATATATGTATTTATTTTCTAAGAGAAGGATTACCATTTATCTCTGTAGGTTAACAATCTAACTCTTATCTATGTTTGCACAGGTCATTTGGGCCAACTACCAGTGAAATATTGTCTATGATTTCATAACTGACTTAAAAACAGAAGGTAACTGTAGATTTCTCTGTGAAATGTATAAGTCCATACCCAGGGTAGCAAAGCATATTATCTTTATGCACCTGGGGGTAAAAGTTGCATTTTGTGAGTGGAGTTAGACTTGTGTGCACTTTTATTTTAATGTGAATATTTCAGGGTGTATTATTCCAAAAATCTCTTTTTATATTCCCTGCAAGGCTTCCAGGCTAATATTTATTTTTTTCTTGTGTGAGAAAGACCCCTAAAATATTGCAAATGAATACATGAATGGTAAAGCATTTTATAAATAAAAGAGAGCTTTAACATGAATCTGGTTGGTTTAGGTGTGTGAATTAATGTTATGACTGAATGTGAGTTTGAATGACTCCATTAGTACAATAGTGTGAAGATTTGTGGAAGTGGAGTCCAATGTTGGAGGGGGAGTGAGGATTATAGAAAAAATATGCAGTAGCACTAACTTCTACAGCCATGCAATGACAGAGCCTGAGGCACAGAAATCAGAATATGCCTCAAAAATGGGATAATTAAAGTCCCAGCTGTGTTCACTGCAGGACATGAGGCACAGAACTTAAAATCCATGCAGACCAGGACAGCTGGTAGCTCTATAGCTTTCTTTTTATCTGTTAGACAACTTTCCTAGTTATAGTAGTCATTAGTAGTATAGTGCATTGTTATGCATGTCTTTTTTTGCCCAATACTGATGCCTACCTCCTTGTTGACTAAATTTTACTGTATTTAATTTTTTCTTTAATTCTATATGTCTGGATCATATTCTTGCCATAGTTAACGTTTCAATATTCATAACTAGGTCATGACTGAAAAGGGGTTCCAGTAGTGCACTTTATTTACTTGCTAAATAAAATATGTAGGAAAGGAAAAGCAGGAGACTGAGAGTTTATTAAATAAATATGACCATGTGGGAATCATCAAAGGTCAACATTTGTATATTTCACATGATTATTAATCAGTTACAATTAGGCTGAGATAACAGATCATCAAAACTTACTGTAAGTTTAAAAAGAGGAGGGACTAACTTTGGTACAAAACCTATGGCTATAGCAGACGTTTTCTGCAACTATTATTAGCAATTACATATATCAGAAGATGAGTGAGGCAAGTGTAGAAGAGAGATCCAAGATTGCTTACAATGTTTACAATTACTGAAAATTACTAGGACAGACAGCAGCAGTGATAAAGCCAGTAACACGGGAAGACTTAAAAGCAGTTTTGCAATAGTAATTGAGGATTAAAACTCCATGGGGTGATGATATCTCAAAAGAACTTTCAATTATCCATAAAAAGAAATTAATTCTTTGAAAGGCAACAAGTGTTTGGAGGCTAGGGATATTCTCCATCATGGAAATGATCTGTGATATCTCTGTTACCAAAAGAAAGGCTCCAAGACTGGCTTTTTTCTACAGGCCTGTTTTGGTGCTAAACTATAGCAAATTGTTCACGTCTATTATAACCAACTGACTAACATGATATATTAGCCATTTCAATTAAAATCATCTCTGAGGATTGCTGGGTGTGAAGATAGACCTTTGTTAATATTTTGGAAAGAGTCATTGTGGCAAAGACTGCACATATAAAACAAGATAAGTTAATGACTTAGTCTTGATGCAGAAAGTATGTGATAGAATTGCTTGGTTTACTTAAGCCAGCTACTTCTTGAGTTTGAACTTACAAATTAAATTGTCAAACTAGCAGTGGCCATTTCATAACACTTTATTCATGCAAGTTGTTTTTTCTCTTTAAATTACCAAGAGGAATGAGTCACAAGTGTTCATGGTTACCTACGTGGTTTCTTTTAAATTTCAAACCCTTAGTACTGAGGCATTCAGATTTGAAGGGATATCTTCCTTGTTGCTTCTGATTTCATGCAGCTCACAATCCCACAGCAGGATATAGACAGTCAGCTATGTTCACAAGCTATACAATTATCAGAATGAAGAATGTTGGCCAGTCCTTAAAGAACTAGGAGTTATTACAAGCAAGCAACATTTAAAATATCAAATATACAACAAATGCTGAGCAGATGTTATAAAAAACAACTCGTAGTCAAGTATATCCTGTTTAATTACAAAACACTCTGGCACCTCGGCTTATGCTAAGCCTTCAAGGAGTAAATTTACAATGTTACTAACTCAATTTTATACCCACTGACATCAAGTAAAACATTCAATCAATCAATTAAACAATGAATTATTAAAATTACCTAAAATATGCATTTAAACAATTTCATTCAAAGACACATTTTAAATGACATAACACATTTCAAACAACACTCCGTGTTAAGACCTTGTGGGACCAAAGTCCAAAACTTCAAAATAAACACGGTCTCTTTATATAATAGGTTCATAGGTTGGTGCTAGGCTATCGGCCTAGGGCCTATGCAAGCCTAGCCATAACAATTCCCTGGATATTTCTTCCCACAATATTTACTTCTCTGGACCCCTGTCTTGCAGACATGATCCCTTCCTATCTCCCATCCAATCATCAAGGTTCCTTTTGAAAAGGGCCAATGAGGCGCTCTGCTTGACATGTATGGGCAGTCTATTCCAGAGTATGAGGGGTCTCTGGGTCAGGAACCTATCCCAGCAGCATGTTTTGTTCATTATGATGACAAGGTTTAGATCCCTGGAGCGTGTGGCTCTGATGGATTGGGATTTCTTTAAGTGGAGCATGTCCAACAGCTCAGGGTTTGACATGGCTTTGTATGTTAAGCAGAGATCGCCTCTGAGCAGACGATATGCCACAGAGTATAGCTGGAGTTTTTTTTAGACGGTCAGCATATGGCATCTGCTTTAGGCCTGTGATTCTTTTAATGAGGTATTTCTGTGGCCTTTCTGGCTGTTGCAGATGTCTTGTGAGGTACATACCAAACGGGGCATTATACTCTATAATGGGTCTGAGGGATGAGTACAGTGGGACAATGACCTCCTTTTTTCTGGATGAAAAGCCCTTAGTGATGAGATGTGCCACATAGGATTTCCTGACTGTCGTGGCAATGTGGTTATCAAAAGTGAGACCACTGTCCAACTGTGTCCCTAAGTCTCTCATCACACTTTCAGTGTTTAGTGTCCTGCCACCTATGTGGTAATTCATGGGTACATGTTTATTTCCAAACGGGATAACTATACATTTCTTGGCATTAAGCTTGAGCCCATGGCTCTGGCACCAGGCATCTGTTTCTGTAAGGCCCTTTTGTAGAATATCCACATAATTCGGGGATTCAATAATGGCTCCCAGTTTGCAGTCATCTGCGAACTTTGTTAGCCAGAGTCCCTTAGTGCTGGCCTGTACTTCAGAGAAGTAGATGCCAAACAAGAGTGGTCCCAGGACTGAATCCTGAGCTACTCCACTTGTCACTTGCCTGGAGCTGGATTTGGAGTTGGCTACTTTTACAGTCTGGGTTCTGTCAGTAAGCCAGTTAGCAACCCATTGAGTGATGTAGGGATTTATGCCCAGCTTAGTAAGTTAATCTATGATTCCAGAGTGGGGAATGGTGTGGTCCAGATAGGCTGTGTGGACTGCCTTACCCTCATCCACAGCTCTGGAGAATGATTCAAAGAAGTCAATCAGTTTCAGTAGACAAGACTGGCCCTTCACAAACCCAGACTGGGTGGGGTCCAGTGTTTGAAGGTTGCCAATGTCTTTGTTTATAAGTTCCATGATAATCCATTCCATGCCCTTGCAGATCAGGCTTGTCAGACTGATGGGACGGTAGTTCCTGGGAAACAAGGTGGATCCCCGTTGTGGAGTGGGATAATTGTAGCTGTGCACCACTCAGTGGGCATGAAGCCTGAGGTGAGGCTATGAGTAAACATGACACTTAGGTGAGGTGCCAGTTCATTTTGTAGTTCATGTAGTACACAGCCTGGGATGTCATCTGGTCTCATGGATGCTGTATTCTTAGCTTTGGAGAGTGCGGTTTCTTCCGATTACCGGAATTTGGCAATCTTTTGGTATTGAGATGGGCCCTTTAGGGGGTGAGAGGGGGGTGAAGTTGGCACTAAATCGATCTGCCAGGATATTGGCAATATCCTTGGGATCAGTATATTTAATGTCATTCTGATGTAGCTCAGAGCAAATCTGAGCATTGCCATTTAGATTCTTGACATAACTATACAATGCCTTGTGGTTGTCTTTGGAATCTTTGGCAATTTTATTTTCGGAACTAGCTTTTGAGGATTTTATGAGGGATCTCAGCTTCTTACTAAGGCTGGTGAGGGAGTTTTTAGCATCCTGGGATTTTCCCCTTTTCTGTAACAGTTTCTTCCTTCTGTTGTATAGTTTGTTTATAGCAGGGGACCACCAGATTGGCTTTCTTTATTTGGAGAAGAGCATCTTGGTTCTATTTGGGATGGCACGATTCATGCACGTGTGGATGTGCTCGTACAGTGCCTTAGTGTAGGATTCTGCAGTCGAACTTTCAGATCCCATCTGCATGGGTGTTGTGAAGTTTGTCACCTCTGACTTCAGTAGCATGAAGTTGGCTTTGGAGAAGTTTTTTAAGGAGGTTTCTTTACTGGGGGGATAGGGGTGTGATGTGGATCTCAAGGGTGACATCCACATTTATTTGTTGATCACTAGCATGATGCCTTGTTTTGAACATTCTCTTTGTCTGACCTATATAAAAGTTAGGCAGTTAAATGCTGCCACAGCCTTAAAACTAATATGTAATAACACAGAGAAAGTGCTGACATAATGTTTACAACAAACATCTGTTTTCTATTGGTCTGCTGAATTTAGTTTGAACAGAAGTTAATATTTTCTTATAAGAGAGGGACTAGTCTCAAAGATATGTTAGTTCAAACTAAATTCAGCAGACCAATAGAAAAGTTAACACGACATATTCAATTCATAGGTACTGCACCTTGTGACAGATGTTTGGGTTGTAAACATATTGTCAGCACTTTCTCTGTTATTAATAATATTAGGTTTAAGGCTGTGGCAGCATTTAACTGCCGAACAGAGAGTGTAATTTATGCGATAAAATGTGGATGTAATAAATTTTATATAAGCCAGACAAAGAGAATGTTCAAAACTAGATTGTTGGAACATATTAGGGAGATTAAAGCTAAGAAAGAAGAAAGTCCCTTGGCTCAGCATTTTAAATTGCATCATGCTAGTGATCCTAAAGATTTAACAGCTACAATATTAGAACAAATAAATGCAGAAAATGTGAATAATAAAGTAAATAGGTTATTATATAAAGAGACAGTTTTTATTTTGAAGTTTGGGACTTTGGTCCCACAAGGTCTTAACACTGAGTGTTTGAAATGTGTTATATAATTTAAAATGCGTCTTTGAATGAAATTGTTTAAATGCATATTTTTAGGTAATTTTAATAGTTAATTTAATTGATTGATTGAATGTTTTACTTGATGTCAGTGGGTATAAAATTGAGCTAGTAACATTGTAAATTTACTCCTTGAAGGCTTAGCATAAGCCGAGGCGCCAGAGTGTTTTGTAATTAAACAGGATATACTTGACTATGAGTTGTTTTTATAACATTGAAAATATGTAGGGCTCTGGCTAGGAAATGTTAAGTGTTTATTACTAAGCCATATGTTAAAAAAAAAAAAAAAGATTAAAAGGTAATTTTCAAAAAAGGAACATGATGAGACAAGAGCTGGATCAGAGGGATTAGTCTCTGTTTTTTGTTCTCATTATAGTACTTTGAATATTTCTGGTGGCTAATGTTTTGAAAGCAGTCAAGTGTACAATGTAAGAGTATACCAGAGATGGAGGCAGCTCTTGGGCTTCATGGAATAAAATCATATTCTCAAACAATGTTGAAGGTCTTAGTATTCATGATCCCTATCTGTATGTACCATTGATAACAAGTAATGATTATGACCAATTATGATGTATAGAAAAAAATGGTTTACTATTACAATCTTGAAAATCATAATCCCATCGAAAGACCAAAATGTTGAAGGCCACAACATTGAACTACTAAACTTGCCCACCTGAAGGACCCGTTGTTAACACTCATTCCTGGGTTCAAGCCACTTAAGGACCCATATTAGCACTTGTTCCTGGGTTCACACTGGTACGGGCATTAGGTATTTGTGATTTTTTGGACATTAAGCTGGGACCGGTTTTGTCCCAGCTGAATGGAAAATGGCCACCATTTTTCCCCTTGTACAAAGGTGGTGCTTCCACTGACTCCAGGAACTATAGACCTATTAGCCTGACTAGCCTTATCTGCAAAGGACCTTATCAACAAAGATATAATTTCCAAACACTTGACCATACTCAGTTTGGATTTGTCAAAGGGAGGTCATGCCTCTTAAACCTGGTAAACTTCTTTGAGACAGTCACCAATGTCCTGGATGAGGGGAAATCTATGAATACATTTTTTTACACTATCCCTCACCCAGCTAGGTATCAACCCTTATATTTTTAGATGGGTTGCTAACTGGCTCACTGATGGAACACAGTCAAAATAGGGGAATCCACCTCCAACAGCAGACCTGTGACCAGTGGTGTTCTACAGGGATCAGTCCTGGGATCTCTACTGTTTGGAATCTATTTCTCCAAAATACAATGAAAAATTGAAAGTCTGTGGCTGACAAAGTTTGCTGATGACTGCAAACTGGGAACAGTCATAGAATATCCAAATTATGTCAAAATCTTACAAGAGGGTCTTAAACGAATGACTGGTGCCAAAGTCATGGCCTTAAACTCAATGCAAAAAAATGTATGTATCATCATCCCTTTTGGTAAGAGCAATGTTCCTGCAACCACATGAATAACACTCCAAGTATGTACTCAGTGGTGAGAGACCTGAGCACACAGGTTTGCAGCAACCTTACCTTTGATCCCCATGTCTCCAGAGTGGTAACAAGAGCAGTCTATATTGTTCATCTCATAAGTAAGGGTGTTGCCTCCAGAAAAAAAAAATAGAACCTCCCTCTACTATTTCCTCCATTTGGTTAATAATTGAGTACAATGTCTCTTTTGGTATGTATCTTTCCAAGCACCTGCAGCAACTGTAGACACTACAAAGGTTCCTCACAAGGAAAAATTGAAGGTCTTCAGCATCTGTATTATGTGGATCATCTGAAATCACTGTCACTTTATTCTGCTTCATGCAGACTACTCAGAAGTGATCGCTGCCTTGCATACAAGACCATCTCTGACCTTGCTTTATTGAAAATGTTGCATATCTGCAAGTCAAATGGTACACGAGTTTCTCAGTCTAAAGACCTTAACCTGCTATATGACCAGAGACAGATTTGTCTCCCAGAGGTTACCGCACCTTTGGAACAGACTCCCACTTCATGTCAGAGCATCTTATTGGTCCTCTTCAAATGCAGTTTGGAGGATTGGATGGGTAACCATAAATTCACCTGGGGATTCCATCTGTGTTCCTCTTGGACAGGGTCCATAGGTGCTGATCATGGAAATAATTGTAGAACTTGGCTAGGCTTGTAAGGGCCCCTAGGGCCATTAGCCTACCAACTTCCTATGATCCCTATTAATACCTGTTTGCATCTCCTGCCCACACTGAAGCTCTCTGTCCTAGTATTATTCTCACTACTGCTCATCCTCTCCATCCTGAGATGCTTGCTCTCCTGACATTTCCAGTGATTGAATTTCAGGTTACTTAAACTCCGCACTCCCCTTCCCCTCATGTATCCATATTGTAATAGGTTCATATGCTGGTTGTTCTAGTTAACATGCTACTTGTAAAGTATTATTCCTGCCCGAATCCTGTATTTTCTCTCCTATTCTCATTCTTAGTTGCCTGAAAATCTACCACTACCTCCTGATTCCTTGAGGCCACGGTCTGTCTGGCCAAGAGGCTAAGTATCCTTCTGGTGAATGAATAGCTGTAAATGCTGTTAGACAACTCTGTCACTCATTTATGACAGTGAAGTGAAGCTTATCAACAGATTTTAAAGCGTTACAGCTTCTTGCAGCTGGTCTTTGGTAGCTTAAATTGTCTGCTGGTAATGTGCTTACGCAAGACTACAGCTTAGCAGAGTGTTTGTGTTTAACAAAACTTTGTTAAGCACCTTTCTTATGTAAGAATGACACTCATCTAAGTTGTTTTTTTCCTAAATACAAAGTGGAATAATGAGTCCATTGTATTATGAAAACATTAAGTTTATTTTCATCCTTTTTAAAACCTTGTGGCTGTTTTCATCATATATTTTGGGATTTAAATGTTTGGTCAATTGAATGGGGGTCCGTTTTCCAAAATCAGCTCACTTGCAGCTTAACATTTGTGTACAAAGTTCTCCAGTTTCATTAGTGTCACACTGATTCAATGTTGGTGATTTTGGTCTCTTCTGTTTCTGAACACAGGATAGTTGAAGTCTAACAAAAAATGCAGTTCTGCATAAAGCAGGAATCACACATTCCCTCATACAACTTGCTGGATTTCAAAATATAAACAGTATCCATCACAGCATAAGTGTAGTGTGTTGCATTTTACTTTTGCCCTTGTTTGTTCTTTTTTATTACTAGGACCATTGCTTTTCCCGAGCCGTGTGTCATCATAGGCATATGGCTCACACAAGAAACAAAATCTTCCTAGTTCCAGCTTAACAAGTTTGCTGGGCTGTCAGTTCAGAATAAAAAAAATACCCTACCTCCCCCATTTTATAGGCAGCAACAGTTCATTACCTAAAAAAACATAGTATCGTGCTGGACATTTCTAAATGACAGCTTTTATTTATGGGAGCAACATATTTGTAGTAACTTAATGCCTGTTTTGTGTTAACCTTCAATAACACGAGTCACGAGATAGTTAGTGAAAAACTGTCATTCTCCAAGGATTGCATAATATTTCTTTTGAGCACAGATGGGAATAGGTCCTTGTTTTATTCCATCAGAGCATGTCTGTGCGTCTCTCTGTAAAGCATTGGCCTGGTAGCTCGTTATTGCTCGTCACCACATGTTTTTCTCCCCTTAAAAGCACCCACTAAAAAAAAAAAAAGATACTTAATCCTTGCATGCATTACTGAGTTTTAGGTTTTAAAATAAACACTGTAAATTAAATTGAAGGGCATTCAACTACATTCCTGAGCAAACAGATTTTATGTTGGGTGTGGGGCATATTTACAAAATACCGATTACAAAACAAAGGAACAGATAGTTACATACTGCTGAAATGATTCCATGGGAAGAGTTTCGAGTTTATAGTCTATGAAAGAGACATTTCTGTAACTAGTTATAGAAATGTAAGATTTCATCAAAATGTCAGAAAGACTGAGCCAACTGCTGCAAAGTTGTGTTTCTGTGGTAGCTGCTTCTGGGATTTAATCATGGGTAAGGCAAGTTGACTAGCTTTGAGTTTAGATTGCAGTTTATTTCCTTTAACTATGATGAGCCTTTTCTTTGTCAACTTCCAGAGTGCACCCACCTAACATCCCTGATCTTACATCCCATCCCAGGCTGTATTTCCTCATACTCACTGTTTTTCTAAAGTGGTGAAATCCTAAAGCTATATCATCTTGATATGGACCAAGGCATATATAATAAAATGTCAAAAATATTGCTCCTTCTCCCTACCCTTGTATGCAGGTATAGGTACATAATCCAAATGGTAAAAATAAATCACGGTTCTGTGAAGTGAATCATGCATTTGGATTACTATAAAACAACATACTGAATATAGAAATCTAAGCATAGTAAATATCAAGCCAAAGGACTGCTGCAGTGATGACAATGTTAGATAGTATAAAAGTAGCATCTGTACACAGAGTTTTGATATATTCAGAGTATGGGGAAAAGGAAACATGACACCCTCCTATCCCCAAGGTGCTATTTTCTTGGAGTTGTCATTTTAAGTTGAGGGGCACAGCTCCCAAAAATTAGATTCAGACTTGCTCCTTGATTGAATATCTGAATTGTGTTTATTTTGTTTTGTAATATTTGTGATTAGCTACTGTGACTCCTTTTTTGTGCTTTGTGACTTCTTAATTTCATTGGTGGAAATTTAGCTAATGCCAATTATAAACCTAGCCGTGCAATCTAAATGCGACCCTCAAATTTTGTTTTTAACATTTATATAAGGGGTGATTTTTGGTTATAACATGATTTACTGGCTCCATCTATCAATGACAGCATAGGCAGCAGACAGAGTGAATTTCCCATTTCCCATGCATTGCTGTAAGTTACACTTAGTGTAGGAGGGGATTTCCATCATTTGGATAGACAGCTTATTCCAAAGGATGGGAATTTTCTGTGACATACATCTGTCTGTCCAACATGTCCTATTTATGTCACAAGCAAAATTTAAATCCTGGGACCTTACAGTTTTGATGCCGTTTGTCTTGCAGATGCGCAAAAGGTTCATCAGAGCAGGGATCAAGGATGTTTTTTATGCCAGGTATAGGGTGCCTCCAAGTTGTTTGAGCGAGTCCCAGTGTACAGATAGGGCCTGCATAGGACAGTGTGTGTACTCCATGTACTCTTCTTGTAAGCTAGCTTTCCCTACTCCAGTTCTCACATCCTATTCATTGATCTTCAACTATCTCCATTCCATGCTATTTCCTAAGCTATAACTTCTATCATTCCCTCTACTCCCCAGTCTATCTCATTCCCTGCTCTTAACCCGTTGTCTCTCTGGCTATAACCACTCTGTCCCTTTGCAATATTCTTCTCCCTTTTATTATACAAATTCTGTAATGACCTAATCTAGCATTAACTAAGCTAACACCAGCTACTTGTTAACAGCATCCAAATGTAATGTTCTAGAATGTAAATTATATATTGCTAATTGTTTTTTTTGTAAATATTTGTAAATATTATTCTTTTTTTTAAATCTATCTGAGGAGCTTTTCTCCCTGTGTCTCCACTGAAAATGAGCCAAAAGCTCAGCTGGACTAACCCGGTTAACAAATGTAAAATAAAAATAAAAATAACAAATAAATAAAATAAATAAGGAATCTTTGTGGTCATTCCAGCTGCTGCTTGTCTCTGGTCAGGTACATACTGAAGAGGGCATTATACTCTCTGTGCTGTCTGATGAGGGTAGGGTACAGTGGTATGATGCCATCCCTGGACCTAGATGTCAAGGCCTCACTTACTACCTTAGACACATGTTGGTCAAAGGCTAGATTACCATCTACATTTGTTTCCAGATCCCTGACTAGTGAGTCAACTCTTAAGGGTATTTTATTGCTTATGTAATATCCCAGGGTGGAAGACTGCCCAAAAGGTACCATAATGCATTTCTTGGCATTGAGTTTTAAACTGTGATTTTGGCGCAAGTCATTTGTTTGTACTACATCTTCCGGTAAAGGTGATTTCATCTTGGGGGGGGATTCTATGACTGCCCGCAGTCTGCAATTATTTTTGAAGTTGGTCAGCCAGTGGCCTTTGACATTGGCTTTGACCTTCAAGAAGTAGATGCTAAAGAGGAGTGAGACTAGCATAAAGCTCTAAGGGACTTTATGGGGACCAGCCTCTCTGCAGAGGTGACCTCATTGATTCTAACCTCTTGGGTCCTATTCATGAGCCTGTTATCAGTTCAGTGTTATGTTATGATAACTTGTTTTATACGGCTGTATATATACTGTATTACTGTGGTTCTCTATCAGTATATAGCCTGCTAAGCTACTTTCAGTTTACATTCATAAACTTTTTTTTTTTTTACGATCTCTCTAGTCTTATACTTTCCCCATATTCTCTTACTCTAACTCCCTGTTGTCCATCTCTCTATAATCCTTCCTCCATCTCTTTTTAAAGTATTAACTCTATTGCATCAATATATTATGACAGTTTTTCTCTTTTCTTTACTGTCAAAGCCTGGGGTTACTACATTCAGCCTAGATACTGCTGAACCTCTGCCACAAGGGCCAATTCCCAAACATTTTCACTGTGAATGTTGACTTTGTACAATGTAAGTGATTTAACTAGAAGAACCTTTCAGGTGCATTAACTTCATTTAGTCAAATACATGCCTGCATATGCTGGAGATTACCTTTTAACATCCCCAAAACAGAGTTGTCCTTGTACTCTAACAGCCACTTACTAAGTTGCACAGTGTCCTCTTTCCTGACCAATAGATTACACCGGTATATACCAGTTAGTCTTCCTGGCTAATGGTCTTCTGCATTCAAGAAATAAAAGAAAACCCTTTCTTCTTGGCAACTCTCTGCTTATTGCTTTGTATTGGCTATGAACTGTTTACTCTGCATTATAATTTGACTACCTGCCAAGTACAATATGTAAATCCCCTTTACTTAGTCATATGACTACTCGGCTTATCTTCTCTTCTCCTTCTATTAGGCCACGTCTCATACTATGACTCTATAATACCTATCAACATATCTCCCAGCTCTGTCCCAACCACCTATTCCTACTTCCTCCCAACACTCGTCACACAGATAACCTCCACAACCAACCATGAATGTCAAGCAACCAAAACTCCAAAACAATAAACAAAAGGCACCAAGTCTTTGTTTCATGTTATTAAAACTTCTTTCACCATCTTTGGTGTCTTTTTATTTCTTTTTATTGTTTTGGACTATCCACAGAGAACCAATTTAAGATGCCACTCATCTTTACTCCAAATATAGATGGATTAACTCTATTTCAATTCAAACCAAAACAAAATTAAGTGGAAAATACTTTCCATAAAACAAGCATCAATAATTCCTCAATATTCTAAAAATCTTCTTGGAGCAATTCAACCTAATCCTGGCCCCACCTATCACAATAAATATCAAGACAATTTTCTTCCACACACTAACACCACAATGGACAGCCTCCAACCCTGGTAATCTAACTTCTGCTGCCATAAACGTTAAAAGCATAAGAGATAATATGAACTACATGCCTGGATTGCCCAGCATAAGCCTGATATTCTCACTGTAACTGAGACTTGGCTTAAACCCAGCATAAGTGACTCTGAAATTATACCTCCCGACTATAATATCATCTGTAATGACTATTTCAAGAGGAAAGGTGGTGGTATTGCTTTAATATTTCCCAATAACTACATTTCCACTTACAACAAACCAGTACCAACATTCATTTCAACTGAGCTTCTTCTAACTTTCCTGAAATTAAACAATTATAAACAAATATGTATTATTGTTCTTTACATCCATCCTGTCAACAATACAGCTATACTGGGACATAGCTTACATTGGATATTTATAATAATGCCACAAGGTTAGGTGACATGAATCCCAATTGGTCAGACATTAACTCTCCTACATCTAGCATGAACTTAATTGATTTCACACAACTAATAGGCCCACATCAAATTCCTTATTAGACTGGATCCTAGTATTGGACCTTTGCAAATACACCACCTCAGGTACAATGTCCGACTGTCTCAGGGATCATCTCCCAGTCTATACAACCAGACATACCACACATCTCCTTAAGCAGAACGTTTATAAAACACTACTCAGCAGAAATGTTCATTAATAACCTATCATTTATTAACTGGAGCTTCTATCATTGAATTCAATACAGCTTTTCTAAATATCCTAAATAGCCTTGGGCATCCTAGAAGGAAGATAATAAAACAAATAATGCAGTATGGCTTTTCAAAAAGAGAAGAATGCTAATGCAGGATAGAGAAAAAGCATGGAAAGAAAGGCAAAATATAAAACACCTCAGTATCTTCAAAACTTTAGAATGGTCTCAACTGAACTAAAAAGCAAATTAATGAATACAAAAACTATACTATAACAACTTTCAGAATAATAGTACACAACCCTAAAAAAATCTGGGCAATATAGAAATCTTGCATCCCATTCTAAAATTCTCCTAATAACTCATTACTCAAAACCGCAATACATTTCAAATCTTATTTTATAGATAGTATAGCAACATTAACCAGGGATTCCCCAACATCTAATCCTAATGCCTCCCAGCAGCCACATACTACCACATGCACTTTCACCTTCAAACTTGCGTCCCCTACTCAAAACATGGTCTACTTCAACTGCTGACCTTCCAAGTGAATATCTTGAAATAGCAGCCAATATCATTGCCTACCCTAAATGAATCCCTATAAATAGGTCAAGTCCAGGAATCCCGCATTCCCTCTCTCTGGAAGAAGTCACTCATTATCCCTCTGCACAAAGCAGGAAATTCAACAGACATTAATAACTTTAGACCTATAGCAATCTTATTTCCCCTCTCCAAAATACTTGATAACTGCATTCAAAAACAATTGCTAGACTATCTCCTGCAAGAAGGACTCATATCCCCTGCACAACATGGCTTCCATCCTTCCCATAGTGCTAGCACTGCCCTTCTGACCTTTATAGATACTGTCAATAAAGCTATAGATAATGACAAACTAGTCTCTTCCTTATTTCTACACTTGTCTGAAGCCTTCGTCACTGTCGCAGTAAACTTCTACTTCAAATGTCCTCACTAGGTCTCTTTCAGCTCACCCTTCTTTGGTTCAAAAGCTACCTGTCCAATAGGTATCAATCAGTGAAATGGCACTCCACACTCTCCCAGTCCCCACCAGTGTACCACAAGTCTTTATCCTTGGTCCCCCCTAACATTTTCACCAACACACTAATTTCACTCAAAAGGCCACGCTAATACAATATGCAGCTGATTGCAACTTAATTTGCACATCTGACAACATGGTACACTTCCAAAAAATTACTCAGGAAGCTTTATCAGATGCTGAAACATGGCTTTGTAACTCATGCTCAACCCCCCAAAAAAGATCAAACCACTACTACTTTACCTCAAATCCTTCCATAGCTCTGAACTGTCCAGATTTTTGACTCATATTTTTGGCCCATTTATCATAAAATTGTAGTTTCCTGGCAAATCACTGGGGAATCATTGAGGAGTATGCTAATGCAAAACCTGTTACTCTATCAACTTTCTAAGTATGGAAGAGCAATATTTAAAAAGTGTCCCTATTTTGGGGCCTTTGTCCCCCCATTATTTGTGGCTTTTTTCAGATTTTTTTGCTGTAAGAGGTTGAGAGATAAGAATCCCTCAATCATGAGCAAACAAAATTTTAAGTCCACTCTCAACCATTTAAGTCACTTCTCATGGCAAACTATTAGGGGTAATAGTGGATGATAATCTTACATTTGAACTGCATATACAAAATTGCATAACAAAATTTCATCAAAAACTAAATGTACTTTACAGAGTCAAAAACTCTCTCACTGATGCAACTAAAACTACACTTGCCACTAATCTCCTCCCAACACTTCTTTATGGTGTTCCAAGCCTTAACCTCCAGGTTTCACAAAAGTTAAAACTTGAACAATGCTATGACAAAGTTGCTAAATTTGCAGCACATACCCCTTTCACCCACCACTGTATAGCACTGAAAAGCCTAAACTGGTTAGAGCTGCCATATCAACTAACATATACACAACCACTTGCCACCTATAAAATTAGCCAGCATCCATCTGCCTGTCCAGCACTAAAAAACATTCTACACAACTATGTTCCCAGTCTATCACTGTGTTGCACTGACCAAAAACTTCCATCTACAAACCTAGCAAATCTAATGGGCATTACCTGTACTTGTATAAGGGTGCTAAGGCCTGGAACTCCTTACCTGTATCCATCAGGTGTATACCCTCCCTCCCATCTTTCAAATCCACTCAAATACTTCCTAGCTAAAATCTGGCTCTGTTCTTGCTCAAATCCAGGATAACATACATCCCTAAATGTGAACGGGTATCTTTTCATTCCATATACTTCCTTACTCTCCCTCCTTCACTTACTTTCTTACTGCTATCCAATACTCTTCGCTGACTTTCTGTAAAGTTACCACAGGCCTGTTTTTCCCTTACTTCATATTGCAGTTCCTATTAGACTAACTTGCCTTTAATTTCTCTTCAAACTGTCTAAATTTTCCCTAAATATTAAACGATTGTTATATACCTTGTATCGATTTTTAACCAATGCTTTTATATTATGTCTAATTTATTGTAATTAAACTGCAGATGTTTTTCATTTTATTTTTGAAGATTGTAAAATTGTTCTCAAGTGTTTTATAATAATTTGGAGCTTTTCTCCCCAGGCCTCCACTGAAAATGGTCTTCCACCCAGTCTGACTTTCTTCGGTAATCAATTGTCAATGAATAAATAAATAATACAACCACTGAAGTCGCTTCTCACAGCAAATTGTTAGGAATGACAGTAAAGGATAATCTTAAATTCAACCTGCAGATACAAAATTGCATAAGAAAAGCTTATTAAAAACTATGTATGCTTTATAGAGCCAAAAACTCTCATCGACAACTACAGCTATGCTTGCCAGTAATCTCCTCCCCACACTACTACTTTATGGTGCTCCATTCTCATGAACCTTCGAGCATCACAAAAATCAGAACTTGAACAATGCTATAAGAAAGATGCTAAATTTGCAGCAAATACCCCAATTCAGAACCCCCCACTGCATAGTATTAAATTGTCTAGAGCTACCCCATCAACTAACATATACACAGTTTCTTACCACCTATAAAATTATTCAGAATCAGTCTGCCTGTCTACCACTAAACATTTTACACAACTACATTCTTAGTCATTATGATCCAATAACCGAAACTCCTTTCTGTTCACAAGCCTGTCAAATCTGCTGGGGATCATCCTTACTCATACTATGTTACTAAGGCCTGGAACCCCTTATCTTTGTCAGGTCAATCAACTCCCTACCATTCTCCAAAACCAGTCTGAAAGACTTCCTAGCCAAAAGCTGGCTCTGTTCTTGCTCAACACTAGGATAAACTATCCCTAAATGTGGACAAGTAACTATTCATACCTAAATCTCCCTTCGTCACTCACTTCCTTACTTTCATCAATTTCTCTACCCTGGCTTTCTCTCCAAATATACCATAAGCTTATTTTTCTCCCACTTCATATAGCAATTCCTGTTTGCATTATGTTAACTTATCTTTAATTTCCTGATAAACTGGTTAACATTTCTCCAACTATTAAATCATTGCCATAAACATTGTATCTACTTTTAACCAATGTTTTCATATGTCTAATTTGGTGTAATTACTTAAACTGTAGCTGTTTTTGTATTTTAGACACTGTAAAATTATTCTTAAAATGTTTTAATACTTTGGAGCTTTTTTCTCTGGGCTTCTGCTGAAAATAGGCTCCTATCTAGTCAAACTTCATCATTAATCAAATGTCAATAAATAAGGTGTTTATGCCTCAATCTCAAAGTCTGTTAATGCCTGAGTGAGGTATTGTATCAAATGCCTTAGCCAGCTCAAGGTAGGCAGTAAGCGCAGCTTTACACTCATCCTTTTCAAAGTAATCCACCACGTTTAGTAGGTAGGACCTTCCTTTGACAAAGCCAAACTGGGATGGATCCAGTATCTGGAGGTCTCCTGCATATTTTTGATCATTTCCATGGATTCTTCTTTCCATGGCTTTACAAATAAGCCTAGTCAGACTAATGGGTCTGTAGTTTCCAGGATCTGTTGATGGTCCTCCCTTATGAAGGGAGGTGACCATCACAGTTCTTCATTCTCATGACACAAAAGCTGTTATGAGAGTTTAGGTAAATATTAACTCCAGTGCTTATATTTTTGAATATTCAGGAAATATCCTGGGATGTTATCAGACCCCATTGAGGCTGTGTTCTTGGCCTTGGCAAGCACAGCCAGTACATGCTCTCTAGTGACACGTGGAGGGGCTGTGTGAGAGGATATTTCTTGGGGGGTGGCTGGGGGTGATTGTGGGGATAAAGCCAATAGATTTGCTGTACCACCAGTCTCAGTGGCTGTAGCACCACTAACCACCAGTTCAGCACACTGATGTGTGCAGCCCTTGAAGTTTGTGACATAGCTGAAGGCAGCATTATGATTGTCTTTTGCCTTGGAGTCTATATTTTTATTTTATTTTATTTTATTTTATTTTACATTTGTTAACCGGGCTAGTCCAACTGGATACATGTCCATTTTCAGTGGAGGCCCGAGGAGAAAAGCTCCGCTAACTACTACTTAACAAGTTAAAAAAAATATACAGAATTATGTCATAAAAAGAAAACATTTTCTTTAAATTTCTTCCAGGATGTATAGACACAAGAGTACAATATGAGACTTAGCAGGAAAATAAAATTAGATGTTTTACTTAGTTACAGTATTACTCCATTATACGTGAGAAGCAAAATTAGATTTATGTCTAATAATAGAGAGAGAGATAGGAATACTTAAGAAGTGGAAGTTGTGGTATACTAGAGTTAGGAGAAGAAGTATGTGCTACAAGTTTCCTTGGACATGGAAGGTGACCTACAGATAGCTGGCTAGGATATTGTACAGGATTTTATCTATAGAGATCTGCATATATGCACCTTGAAGTTGCCTGTTGATTTTGATGAGACAGTTATTATTATGGGACTTCTACTTCATGATGCTTGCCATGTTTTGTTGTATATCCAGTTTAATTTGGTATGCCACCAGGTCAGATTGTTTTTGGAGATGGTTATTTACTTACTTCTGGTAGATACCACAGCCTCTATGCAGCCATTTACATGGTTGTATCTGTGAACAATTCTGCAATGGCTACCATGTTCTCTGCTTTAAAGGGGCATCGAGTTTTGACAAACTATCATTTGATAAAAAGGTAGTTTGCCTTGGAAGATCTGTAACTGGGTTTAATGGAGTTACAGAGTTGATTTTGATATAGGAGACAGCTTTATGGTTGACCTTACCAGTAAGGATGTGATAAAGGTAGAGGGTGCAGCACTCTCCCATATATTTGAGTACTATGTCCAGTATGTTGGAGTCTCTAGTGGGCTTATGCACTAATTGCTCAAAGGTGTTTGTATTTACCAAGGCCAGAAATCTCTCTGCCTGAACTTATGAAGCTGTGTAAGATTCACAGTCTATAGAGGGGCAATTAAAATCCTCCATGAATAGGGAATTCAGTTGGATGGTAAGAGTCTCCAGTATGTCCAAGTATGTGCTACAAGTTTCATTGGACATGGAAGGTGACCTACAGATAGCTGGCTAGGATATTGTACAGGATTTTATCTATAGAGATCTGCTTGTGAAGAAACTCCAGCATGTCATCCTGTTTAACCAGCTCAGAGGTATGCCTGTTACCAATGTACATTGAGACACATCCACCATTAGCCCGGACTGTGGAACTACTGATCTACAAGCGTGGAAGTCAATGAAACATTGTATTGCCATGGTACTCTCTGCATCTTTAAGCCATGTCTCTCCAACTTCACAGATATCTGTAATCTTAATGGTGAGAAGGGCTTGGAGGGAGTGTAGTTTTTTGTTTAGGCTCCTGGCATTGTGCAGTCAACACCTTGAGGTTCAGTTGAGATGATTTTGTTATTTTGGTAGGTTTGTCAACTTGGCATTGCCTAAAAAAGGTAGCATGGAGATGGATAAAATTTAAGCCAGTATTTGAAAACCCAGAGAAGACAGGTGCAGAGCATCCCTGGCCAAGCAATGTTGTTAACCACATCCTCCAATGCCGACAAATAGTGGATCCCCTTAGACAAAACACCAGAAACTCAGCCAATTGTTAAAATCAGTTATCTTTTGTTCATATTGTGGCATCATCTTCACTGAGGGTAATACGCTGCTTAATGCTAGGCTCATACCAGCCTTAGACACAGTGCAAGTGCTCCATAATGTCTATCGTCATATAGTCCAGGGATGTACGTCTCAAGTCATTTACACCTACATGGACTGTAATTGTATCATACTGGTACCTGTGGTGTACTGACTTGGGTGCATGTGTAGTTTGGTGGATCCTGGCTCTAGACAGGCAACTAACAGTTACCTTCTTATTCAGCTTGGTTAGAGGGGTATCAGTATGTCTTACAATGGAGTCCCCTTTAACTAGAGTCTTGATAAGTGTGTTTACTTTTCGTAACAGCTTTGTATTTGGACCTCCATTGTGGGAGGTTGTGTGTGTGGTGTCAGGTGTTTTTGCTGAGGAATAGCTTTGCCAAATGGCAGTTCAGAAGACCTTTCTTGTTTAGAAAGATTGCATTTAAGTGCCTCAGCATATGTTGGTCTGTGTGTGCAGTCTCTGGTGGACATTGTGTGGATAGGTTTGACAATCTGTGTGCTTCTATGCAAGAGTACAGCCTCCAGTGACATTGTGCAAGTACCCCCTAGTATACTGTATCTGTAACCTTAAGGTTTAATTACATACAAATTTCAAGCACGGGCATTAATGCCCTTCTAGCCTGCCAATATACCAAAACACTTGTTCCCATAATACATATCCAGGCTGTTCTTAAAAAATATCTAAACTAGTACTTGCTTTAATGTAATTTGGTAGTCTGTTCCAAGCATTAGCTACTCTGTCAGAGAACCACTTAGTACACTTCTCATTCCTATAGACTCTCCTACATAGGTTGTCTGATGATTCTCCAGTACTTTTTGTTAACCCCAATCATTCCCAGAGGTAGTTGTCACTAAATGCCCTATATACCTGAATAAGATCTCCTCTTAGATATCTGTAAGAGGCACTGTACAAGTTCAGATATTTTAGTCTTTCATAACTTAAATGTTCACATCCATGGATACCCTTGGTATATTTCTATTGTACTCTTTCCAGTTGTCTCATGCTTGTTTTCTTATAGGTTTCCATACTCTTATTCCATACTCAAGTTTGGGTCTAATGTAACTAACAAAGAATGCCTTCATTATTTTTGATTTCCTAGACTTTATAAATATTTTTATACAACCTATAGTTCTATAACTATCATTAACCAATTGGTTGATATGATTAGAAAAAACACATAGCTGAATCTACCCATATACCCAGGTCCTTAAACGAATCTACAGTTTCAATCACTGTGTGCTGCATTAAATACTCACCTTTCAATTTATGCCTACCAAATCTCATATGCTTAGTTTTGATGCATTTATCAGCATATTATTCTCCTGTGCCCAAATGGTCAATTTAGTCAAGTTATTTTGCAAACATGCCTTATCTGTAACACGTAATCAGTTTACCCAATTTCAGGTCATCTGCATATAGACTGCTGAACACTTCAGATGAAAAAAGTTAGGTCTGAAAGATGCAATCTAAACAAGTAAGGGCCTAGGATAGAGCCCTGTGGGACACCCTGACTGTAACCAAGGATTTCACCTGTCCAGTTGCTGTATATACTTGCCATGTCCTATTTGTAAGCCATGCAGCTATCCATCTTATCAAGAGTACATCAATACCTAGTTGTACTAATTTATTATTCAGTGTTTGTGTATGACCCTGTCAAATGCCGAAGCTAAATCTATATAAATCACAACACAGTTTTTCACTCATATGTATTATATTGTTATAGAACATTATGTTACAGGGGGTAATAGATCAGTTTTCAACTTATGCATGCTGATATATGGTTTCAAGTCCTAACCTATCTAGTTCTTAAAATAACTTATCCAATATTACATTCTCCAATATTTTTCCACAACATGAAAGTAGACTTAAGGGTCTATATGACTCTGGGTTCGTCCTACTCTCCTTTCCCTTAAAAACAGGTTTAATAAGTACATATCTCCAATCTTGAGGAATCTCCCCATATTTATATGACCTAATGAATAATAGATATAATGGTACTGTAAGTTCTTGCTGAAGTGTTCTCAAGTCATTATTACTAACTCCATCTCTTCCCTGCGCTTTGTTTCGATCCAGTTTGCGCAGTTCTTTTTCAATATAATCTAATTTGATTCCAGTATCTGGAGTTAATTGGATGTCACTAGGACAACTTACCACCCCTTTTCTGGAGCCAAACTGTTTTGCATAAGATTTTGTAACTATATCTATAATCTGTTGTGTCTGAGAATACATTTTAGAACCTGCACAGAGTTTATCAGCTTGTGTCTCTTTACTCCTTCCACATCTTATATATCTATAAAAAGGTTTCCTATTATGCTCAATATCTTTATATACATTTTCTTCAAATTTTTCTTGATCTTGTCTCACACTATGCTTAATTTGTTTGTCCAGCCTGTTAATTAGCTGTTGGCAAACATGGCAACTTTTTCTCAAGATACCCATATCCTCCAAGCTGGCTACAGAGTAATTAGGAAATTGCATATCCATGCTGCTCGGTCCTTTAATTGGTGAGTTACAAGGGAGTGGCATACTGGGGGTTTACAGAAGGCTATTTTAGTAATGTGCAATATTGTTGCAGACTAGGTTAAAAAATACAGCAGCGATTACTCAAAATAATTTATACAAACACAATTTAACAATCCAAATTGCTTAGCTTTGGCTGGATGGCACTGAAATCAAGTAAAACATTTGTGGAACACAGGCTAGTATGCCAAACTTTGCTGAGCTCTGTGGAAATGAGCAGATCCTCACAAATGTGCCAAATTTATACCAGCACTGATAACAGAAAACTGGCCCTCTGACCAATAAACCAACTGTACTTTGAGCCCTTTTGTATATTTCCCAACTAAGACTGACCAGGCAAACACATCTGCCACAAAATGAATCATCCTAGTAATCTAATTGCAAAAACACATTGATAAGAATCCCATCAAAAGTGTCATGCTCCTACAACTAGCTAGAAATCCCTTACAAGACAGTCTAACACCAGCAACCGTGATAGGACAAGCACTGTTAAAAAAAAAAAAGCAAAACAGTGAAATGCACAAAGTCAGGTAACAGCAGTAATTACTTAAAATAAGTGAAACGAGTACCATTTGACAATCTGATTTAATCATTTTAAATGGCTCCTTGCCAATCTGATGAGGTTGCTGGGGAAAGCAGCAGAATGAGGGAGAGTAATTCAGCAAAATTATGAGGTGAAGCTCAGAAGTCACAGAAGTTGCAAAACAGCAGTCATTTTGCTTGGCTGCCCTTGGAAAATTTGTGACGAAGGCTGTGAGAATTACAAGCAGAATATTTCAGGTTGTGAACTGTGACATTTGCATTCATCCACTAATTCCTCTGATAATGGTTGCATTGTTTTAACTGAATTGCAAACCACATTTCAGAAAATAACTTATGTTCATTTTGCAATTGAAGCAGTATACACAACATAGAACAAGTTACTCATCTTCCTCTGCACTAGGTTATCATTAAAATAAAAAAAAATGTTCAGCATATGACTGATGGCAAATGTGATGTTTGCTACAAATATCATTTGCTCTGGGAATCTGAATACTTTGCCATAACACTGCCCTGAGTGGAAATGCCTGATATGTATGTTAAAATGGAATCAGTTAGATTTTATAACGGACTTGTCACAGCTTCTCATGTTTAAATGTTCACAATGGATGGGTAATGCACTCATTTCTATTACATAGCTACCACTCTACTTTTATACATTTATCAAGCCATACTGGGCACACCATCATTACTCCCTCACTACTTGAGTGGTCATTTCCAATACAGTTTTTTTAATAAAAAATTAACCTTTAAAGCACCTTTATTTTATGGTGCAACCATCCAAGCTATCTTTGTATTAATTTTGTATACAAGATTCACATTAATGTAGGTCTACTAGAGTGTTACATCCAAAACTATTTGCAGAATTTTTATAAATCATACACTTTCATGTGTGTGTATAGCACAGTACAGTTAATTCATTGTCGAACTCTTGACATCTTTAATAATGTTATAAATACTTTTTCTTTAATAGGTATTTAACACATCAGAATAACTCTGTATATGTAACCAAGGGGTTTTTCTACCTGGGCCTCCACAGAGAAGGGGATTTAATTCCCTGTTAGAATATAAGTAATACATAATATAAATAAGTAAACAAACTATAAGTGTTTAGTTAACCATTATTTTTAAAGAGCTTATTTTAGACAATTTCCTACAGCAATTGCAAAATGCTTCAAATAAATCGATATACTATAAAAGCTACCACTTACTAAAGTAGCACATGATGTTACAACACTGTACTAACTGCAATGTAAATGCACTTAATACACAGTGAAACAATCTAACATGCTTTAATGACATCCAGCATTCCAGGCACTTAATGCTGCAGATGTACTATTAGCATGGTACATAAAGCATTCTTTCTATATCTGCATGGGTTTTCAGTGAGTATGATGTAAATCTTGGAGCAAACAAAATATTCCCCTGCACGTGAGGAACTGCACGGCTCTCAGTGAATCACTCCAAAAAACAAGAAATGAGCCAGCAGCAAGTAGACTGAGTCAAAAAAGAGTAGTTTAATAAAAACTACCCAAACAGCATAATGGCATCCAAAAACAAACCGGTTTCGGCAATGGTTAAAAACCTAGCCTTCTTCAGTGTACAGCAAGGAGCCAAAGCAGAAATGCTGTATTTAAACAGATAAAGCCATGCTGATTGGTTACAAAATTTTAAGCATGTGCTGATTGTCAAACAGCATAAATAACAAAAATTTGGTATGAATGAAAATACATTCAAAAAATTTTACATTCAAAAAAATGGATCATTTTAAGGACTTGAGTACATTCATATTATGATTGGCTGTTTCTATGTATATATATTTTTGTAAAACATATACATAAGTCTGTATTCTGAATGTTAAGGCACCAATTATACATGATCCAATATTGAACAAAAATATATAAAAATATATAAATATGCATATATGCAAAATGCGTTACAAATCAGAGTACATACTACAATATTAGGATTAGCTATGTCAATATATATAATTAATAAACATATGTATGTATTCTGGATATTGAAACACCATTTGTTCAACAAACATGTATAATATATTCAATTATTATTTATAGACAATCATTTAACCCAGGACTAAATAGTGCACCTAGTTTCGTAATCCATTTCTTTTCTTTAAGGTTGAGTTTATTATGCCAACCACTCTTAATGGTTCTGTCACCAATGATTTTATCAATAATGGTAAAATGAAACTTTGCAGTGCTATGCGTGAGAGTGTGTTTGTATAATGCATTGGTATTCTTATGGCATCTAATATCACTGAGATGCTCAGAGATACGTAATTTAACTGGTCTTGACGTCTGCCCTACATAAAATGAGTGGCAGGTACAACATGCCAAATAAACGCCCAATCTGTGTTACAGTTAGCAAAGAATCTAATGTCAAAAACTGTATTAGTGTTCCTACTGGTGAACTCCTTAGTTTTCAACATATGCTTACAGTTGACACAGTGGCCACATGGAAAGGAACCAATAAGCTTATCACCCAAGATAGTAGTTTGATATACCTGTGGTAAAGTGGACTCATAGTGATGTTTGTAGTGATTAAAGTGACCAGCCAAATTCTTTCCCTTACGAAAAGAAAAAAGGCATTTGTTAGGGATAATATTTTTAATTCTGACATCAGCCTCCAAAATGTTCCAGTTATCCCTGATAATCTTAATAAAGTTGTTGGTATTTCTACCAAATGTTGTAGTGAGTCTAAGTTTATTTAACTTTGTATGTTTCTTTTTATATGTTAGTAAATTAGGTCTATGTAGACCCAATGCATAATTCTGAGCCATGGTCACATATCCTGAACAATAGCCCCGCTCAATGAATCTGTTATGCAAATCCTGAGCATGATTGACAAAAGTGTTATTCTCAGAACAATTACGCCTAATCCTAATAAATTGCGATTTAGGGATGTTCTTTGCAATATGTTTTGGATGAAAGCTGGATGCGTGGAGAATCGTATTGTATTGGGGGAATTTTCTATGGGTTTCAGTTGTCAAGGTGTTATCATTATTTCTAGTTACCAAAACATCCAAAAATGTAATGGATTCCCGATCATAGGTAATAGTAAATTGTATTCCCCATATATTATCATTCAGGTATTCCATAAATTCCTGAAGATATAAAATATCCGATCTCCACACCATCCAGCAGTCATCCAAATATCTGCGCCAGATATCAATTTCTGGCAAAAACAAATTATGAGTGCCGTCATAAATCATAATTTGTTCTATATAGGCCATAAACAGATCAGCATAAATGGGGGCAAAGGATGCCCCCATAGCTGTACCTCTGATCTGTAGGTAGCATTCCTGGTTGTAGAAAAAAACATTTTTAGTCAAAACATGCTCAGTCAAATTCAACAGGAGAGTATTAAACCCAGGTTGGTATAATTTAGATTCATTAAGCCAAAATTCAATGGCATCAAGTCCACCCCAATGTGGAATATTGGTATAGAGTGAACTTACATCCAAGGTACAGAGTAACCAATCTGAATCCAACTGCATATCATTTACAATACTCAAAAATTGAGTAGTATCCTGTATTCGTGATCTTACATATAGTAACAACGGCTTTAGATGCATAGTTAGAAATTCAGAAAGAGGTTCAGTTATCGACCCCATACCTGATACAATGGGCCTTCCAGGTGGATGTGAAAGATCCTTATGTATTTTTGGTAGAAAGTAAATATGTTGTCTAGTAG
Organism: Protopterus annectens; assembly: GCF_019279795.1. Lineage (NCBI taxonomy): Eukaryota > Metazoa > Chordata > Ceratodontiformes > Protopteridae > Protopterus > Protopterus annectens. The sequence continues at coordinate 686,547,463 of NC_056750.1, forward strand.
GATCAGTAATAGTTAAATGATAAAGTGTTTTCTTATCAATAATACCATTATCAACAGCAGAATTCAAAAAGTCATCAATATCCTTTTTGAAAACCAAGGTGGGGTCCAGTGGCATTTTGGTATAATATTTAGCATCATTAAGTTGTTTATGTGCTTCAATGTCATAGTCACACCAATCTAACACTACCACTGCCCCTCCTTTGTCTGCGTTGATAATTACCAAATCTTTATTATTTACAAGTTCCTCTAGACAAGATTTTTCACCATCAGTGATGTTATTAGACATAGGTCTCTCATAATTATGCTTAAAATGTAACTCACTAAGTACACTTCGCAAAAAGAGATTAACAGCTGGATGCATAGGAGGAGTAAATTTAGAGGTATGATATTTGAAACCTTCCATTTGTGAATGTTCAGTGTCCCCTTGTTCCTGAAAAAACAATTTTAAATTAATAAGTCTACAAAATGTAAATAAGTCATTAGTAAATGAGTCTTCTGGAACAAAAAAGCCAGGGATAAAGGATAGACCTTTATTTAGTAGAGATATCTGTTCATCTGTTAGTATAGTACTAGAAATGTTACATACATTATTTATTTTTTGGTCAGTATCTCCAACAAATTTTGCAGACTGGTGACTTTTCTGTGCTTCCTACCCCCTCCTCCTCCTCCCCTGTGTTCCCTAAAGGGATACATAGTTTTACGTTTGGGGTGGGGAATCCATGATAGACTGTGTGTCAGTATCTGTACCAGACGAGGTCTCAAAATCAGTGGACTCAATATTATTACTGTGCCCTTTAGTATGGAACGTGGACGTTTCCTTTTAGATTTAGAAACTTGCTTCTTAACATTATGTCCTTCTTGAAATCGGACATGCCTGACATTCTTGAACGGTTGTCCCTTATCATAATCTGAAAGATCACGAGAAAACTTTTTAAGTTTTCTGTCTTTCAAAATGGTATCAAAACTCAACAGTTCACTACTCAATTTTGATAATAAAACAGGAAAAAAAGTTTCATTTTGGTAATGATTGCATTCCTCAATAGAATTCAAAACTAGAGTAGTTTCACTCTCAATGATTCTAGTGTAATGTTCGGATAAAGCTTTAACAAACTTCATCGAGCATTCCTGTTGTATAAGATTCCATTCTGAGAGTAAATTATCATCTGGACTAGCCACCAAGGGCTGTATTTTCACTCTGAGACCCCTAGGGCAAATGCCCTTAACCAAATAGGCTTTTAATAATTTGTGGTGCCAAACACTAGATCTCAAAGCCTTCATATTTTTGTTTAGTGAGGCAAATTGTTGTTCACAATTATTAATGTCTGTACATGTGTGTGGCCTTATTTTCATTATGGCGATTCAGTATTGATGCTGTGGACATTACGTGTGAGTAGTGTTTGAATATTGATTGACGACGATTTGGAAAACCTTGTTTTTTGGAGCTATTCACTGAGAGCCGTACGTGCAGGGGAACATTTTGTTTGCTACACTTCCTTCTGCTCCTGTTCGGGGAAACCATGGTGGACTGTGTTATTGTATCTGCGACCATGTGTTTGGTTTATGCCCTTGAACTTGTGTTTGTATTACTTCCTTTGGGCTGTTCTACATTCTATTCTTGAAGGTACATTTGTGTATACTGCTTTTCACACAATACTGTTATTTAATATCGCAAGCATATTGGACTTCCTTCATTTTTACTATATGCAGCACGAGGGATATCATCTTCGGTATTGTTTGTGTAGACCTTAGGGTGAGTGGATCATTTATACACAGACTGGGCGAATCGCGATCTGGTCTGGGGCTCTCTGAAGTATATATTTCATACGATATAAAACCAGGGGAACCTAACGAATATTTTTTCAATTATCAACGGCTGTATATGTGTGTGGCCTTATTTTCACCATGGCGATTCATTATTGATGCTGTGGATACTATGTGTGAGTAGTGTTTGGATTGACGACGATTGAGGAACTTTATCAACATCTTATAATAACTAATATACTCTACTTTAAAAAGACAGCAGCCATATTTTTCATTTTTTCGGGTTGCCACCAGTGAATGACATTGGAACAGTGTTTAAATAATCCCATTGTAAAATCTGGGGATTTTGATTCATCGGTTGGAGATATCGGATTCATTTTTATTTTTGATGTAACTGATGGGACTTACTGACTTTTGGAACTTTATGCTAATAGTTTATATATACTTTCTGGCAGGCGGAATTTACATTTTCCGTTCTTGAGGCTGATTTTCAGCACATACATGATTGTCACATTGGCCGACAACTTTTCCGTATTCAGGGGTTGTGAGTTATTTTGATCATTTTTCACATGGTGCAACTTCATGTTAACATAGGACTTTTGTCATGGTCATGTTTTTGATCTTTTGTATAATTGGTCACGGCCTATATAGGCTTAGCGCCATTTGCACCTTGTTGTAAGAAGGATTGGACTATATTTTATTCTCATTTTATTCTCATTTTTTGAGATAATATCTGTTAATGTTCAAAAGGCATAGGATCTTTTGTTTATATGAATGGATAATTTTTCCAGTTTTTAGCTGGAGTTAATCTGTTGGATTCTATACTGTGTTCCCCTTCTATTTTGCCCACTCTAACAATTACTTCTTTTTGTTGTTGGGGCATATACATATGCTATGCAACACTATCCTATTGGTTTTTTACCTTTAATTGGATATATATTTTGTGCAAGTTTAAGATACTAATTAAGGGTGAACACTAGTAAATCTGGTTGATTTATGATTATTCATCCGGATAGCTTATTATAGACACTGAAGATTTATTATGCCTTTGAACTCTACAGTTAGGAATTCAGTTTAAATAACTTCATATAATAATATTACTATTTTGAAGTCTCTATGTTTGATTTAAACTTTAGTATAAGCCAACCATTGTTTGGCATACTAAGTTAGTATTAGTCCATGACTCACTTCATATGATTTGAATAACAACAGTGCTTTTTGATGTATAGTTATGTATGGCTTATGTTTATGTTTTGCTATACTATCTTATTTTTATTCTTGAAAAGATTTATAATTTATCTTGTGCCAGCTTAATATACTATTTAAGGGTCAATGTGAACAAATTTTTGAAACAACTAAGCTGATTTATGATCATCTTTTCGTTATTATACTACAGACATTGTAGATTTATGTTGCTTTTTATCTCCACAGTAAGGAACTCAGTTTAAATGACTCTATATAATAACATTACTATTTTGGGATTCATATGACTGATTCAATTTAGCACAAGCTAACAATTTATTTGTGATTGACAGACTAAGTCAGTATCTGTCCATGACATGTTTTATGTTATTTGAACAATACTAGAAAATTTTGATATACAATAACATTTCATTATAATTTTCACTCCATTGATTCAATGTGTATTTTTGCTTCTTGAGCTATATTTTTTCACTTCTGGGACTATCCTCTTTCAATATTAATAAACAAATGTTATTTGTGGGCCAAGCATTAGACCTTTAATTATCTTTATATATTACTATACAAGTACCACTATTGACCTGTATCAGACGTGGCTGTTACGAACTAATTTTTAGTTCTATGGTGCATTGCCATTATTGTCTGATTATTGTTTGATCATTTGATCTTTATACACAGGCCGTGGTTCTATTGAAGAATAATTTGGGTTACATCATGGATCTCCAAAAGCTTCTTTTGGATCTATCATCAGATAAAGATGATATTGCAGCATTTGGCATTGGGAATGATACCACTGCCTCAGGAAATATGATTTCTTTAAAACCTGAACAAAAATGTGAACAACAATTTGTTTCACTAAACAAAAATATGAAGGCTTTGAGATCTAGTGTTTGGCACCACAAATTATTAAAAGCCTATTTGGTTAAGGGCATTTGCCCTAGGGGTCTCAGAGTGAAAATACAGCCCTTGGTGGCTAGTCCAGATGAGAATTTACTCTCAGAATGGAATCTTATACAACAGGAATGCTCGATGAAGTTTGTTAAAGCTTTATCTGAACATTACACTAGAATCATTGAGAGTGAAACTACTCTAGTCTTGAATTCTATTGAGGAATGCAACCATTACCAAAATGAAACTTTTTTTCCTGTTTTATTATCAAAATTGAGTACTGAAATGTTGAGTTTTGATACCATTTTGAAAGACAGAAAACTTAAAAAGTTTTCTCGTGATCTTTCAGATTATGATAAGGGACAACCGTTCAAGAATGTTAGGCATGTCCGATTTCAAGAAGGACATAATGTTAAGAAGCAAGTTTCTAAATCTAAAAGGAAACGTCCACGTTCCATACTAAAAGGGCACAGTAATAATATTGAGTCCACTGATTTTGAGACCTCGTCTGGTACAGATACTGACACACAGTCTATCATGGATTCCCCCACCCCCAAACGTAAAAACTATGTATCCCCTTTAGGGAACACAGGGGAGGAGGAGGAGGGGGGGTAGGAAGCACAGAAAAAGTCACCAGTCTGCAAAATTTGTTGGAGATACTGACCAAAAAATAAATAATGTATGTAACATTTCTAGTACTATACTAACAGATGAACAGATATCTCTACTAAATAAAGGTCTATCCTTTATCCCTGGCTTTTTTGTTCCAGAAGACTCATTTACTAATGACTTATTTACATTTTGTAGACTTATTAATTTAAAATTGTTTTTTCAGGAACAAGGGGACACTGAACATTCACAAATGGAAGGTTTCAAATATCATACCTCTAAATTTACTCCTCCTATGCATCCAGCTGTTAATCTCTTTTTGCGAAGTGTACTTAGTGAGTTACATTTTAAGCATAATTATGAGAGACCTATGTCTAATAACATCACTGATGGTGAAAAATCTTGTCTAGAGGAACTTGTAAATAATAAAGATTTGGTAATTATCAACGCAGACAAAGGAGGGCAGTGGTAGTGTTAGATTGGTGTGACTATGACATTGAAGCACATAAACAACTTAATGATGCTAAATATTATACCAAAATGCCACTGGACCCCACCTTGGTTTTCAAAAAGGATATTGATGACTTTTTGAATTCTGCTGTTGATAATGGTATTATTGATAAGAAAACACTTTATCATTTAACTATTACTGATCCTACTAGACAACATATTTACTTTCTACCAAAATACATAAGGATCTTTCACATCCACCTGGAAGGCCCATTGTATCAGGTATGGGGTCGATAACTGAACCTCTTTCTGAATTTCTAACTATGCATCTAAAGCCGTTGTTACTATATGTAAGATCACGAATACAGGATACTACTCAATTTTTGAGTATTGTAAATGATATGCAGTTGGATTCAGATTGGTTACTCTGTACCTTGGATGTAAGTTCACTCTATACCAATATTCCACATTGGGGTGGACTTGATGCCATTGAATTTTGGCTTAATGAATCTAAATTATACCAACCTGGGTTTAATACTCTCCTGTTGAATTTGACTGAGCATGTTTTGACTAAAAATGTTTTTTTCTACAACCAGGAATGCAACCTACAGATCAGAGGTACAGCTATGGGGGCATCCTTTGCCCCCATTTATGCTGATCTGTTTATGGCCTATATAGAACAAATTATGATTTATGACGACACTCATAATTTGTTTTTGCCAGAAATTGATATCTGGCGCAGATATTTGGATGACTGCTGGATGGTGTGGAGATCGGATATTTTATATCTTCAGGAATTTATGGAATACCTGAATGATAATATATGGGGAATACAATTTACTATTACCTATGATCGGGAATCCATTACATTTTTGGATGTTTTGGTAACTAGAAATAATGATAACACCTTGACAACTGAAACCCATAGAAAATTCCCCCAATACAATACGATTCTCCACGCATCCAGCTTTCATCCAAAACATATTGCAAAGAACATCCCTAAATCGCAATTTATTAGGATTAGCGAATTGTTCTGAGAATAACACTTTTGTCAATCATGCTCAGGATTTGCATAACAGATTCATTGAGCGGGCTATTGTTCAGGATATGTGACCATGGCTCAGAATTATGCATTGGGTCTACATAGACCTAATTTACTAACATATAAAAAGAAACATACAAAGTTAAATAAACTTAGACTCACTACAACATTTGGTAGAAATACCAACAACTTTATTAAGATTATCAGGGATAACTGGAACATTTTGGAGGCTGATGTCAGAATTAAAAATATTATCCCTAACAAATGCCTTTTTTCTTTTCGTAAGGGAAAGAATTTGGCTGGTCACTTTAATCACTACAAACATCACTATGAGTCCACTTTACCACAGGTATATCAAACTACTATCTTGGGTGATAAGCTTATTGGTTCCTTTCCATGTGGCCACTGTGTCAACTGTAAGCATATGTTGAAAACTAAGGAGTTCACCAGTAGGAACACTAATACAGTTTTTGACATTAGATTCTTTGCTAACTGTAACACAGATTGGGCCGTTTATTTGGCATGTTGTACCTGCCACTCATTTTATGTAGGGCAGACGTCAAGACCAGTTAAATTACGTATCTCTGAGCATCTCAGTGATATTAGATGCCATAAGAATACCAATGCATTATACAAACACACTCTCACGCATAGCACTGCAAAGTTTCATTTTACCATTATTGATAAAATCATTGGTGACAGAACCATTAAGAGTGGTTGGCATAATAAACTCAACCTTAAAGAAAAGAAATGGATTACGAAACTAGGTGCACTATTTAGTCCTGGGTTAAATGATTGTCTATAAACAATAATTGAATATATTATACATGTTTGTTGAACAAATGGTGTTTCAATATCCAGAATACATACATATGTCTATTAATTATATATATTGACATAGCTAATCCTAATATTGTAGTATGTACTCTGATTTGTAACGCACTTTGCATATATGCATATTCATATATTTTTATATATTTTTTGTTCAATATAGGATCATGTATAATTGGTGCCTTAACATTCGGAATACAGACTTATGTATATGTTTTACCATAAAATATATATACATAGAAATAGCCAATCATAATATGAATGTATTCAAGTCCTTAAAATGATTCATTTTTTTGAATGTATTTTTTGAATGTATTTTCATTCATACAAATTTTTGTCATTTATGCTGTTTGACAATCAGCACATGCTTAAAATTTTGTAACCAATCAGCATGGCTTTATCTGTTTAAATACAGCATTTCTGTTTTGGCTCCTTGCTGTACACTGAAGAAGGCTAGGTTTTCAACCATTGCCGAAACCGGTTTGTTTTTGGATGCCATTATGCTGTTTGGGTAGTTTTTATTAAACTACTCTTTTTTGAATCAGTCTACTTGCTGCTGGCTCATTTCTTGTTTTTTGGAGTAAATCTTGGAGACCAAGATAGCAGTGGTTGGCTGACTTTGGACTTTGCTTCGTCTTGTCCTGGATTTTACTGGGACTTCCATTTTTTGTGTTGAACTTTTCTAAGTTCAATGTTTGTTTGTGTCTTTTGGCTTTTCTGGTTAGGGGTCACCACAGCGGAACTCCGGTCCGCTAATGATTGGCAGTTGATTTTTACGTACCAGCTTGCCAAGCCTGACGCACAACCTTCAACGAAGGTACGCCCATTCATGCATGTCTCCACGCAGAAGACGCTCTAGCTGAGAATCGTACCGGACAGAGTCTTACTGTGAGGCGACAACGCTACCGCAGCACCACCACTGCGTGTGAACTTTTCTAAGTGCTACAAATTCTCGTACCTGCAGTGCTTCATTTAATTGATTTTTTTTTTTTTGTCTGTTTAAGTTTAATATGTTTTGGGTTTCTAATACCATGACTGGAACAGACCACATCCCTACATCAGAGTACTATTAAAGTTCATGAAATGAGTACTGTTTTCATGAATAATGCCATTCAGAATACATGGCTAGTGCTGAGAATTGCCAGCTCCCTCAATATTTATGACAATGCACATATTTGTGGCATATTTTAAGCATGCTTGACAATCTTTTCCATTAGCTACCCATTATCTTTATTCTACATTAATCTATAGTTTGTTTGCATATCTTAGTATGACTGCCTCACATTATGAAGGGCACTATAACAGCCATGATTAGTTATTTCAATAATTGTCCATTTTTATTTCAACTACAATATCTATTTTTCTTGCTTGTACTTGACTGTTTGTACTGGATGAACCCCCTTTATCAGAACATTTTCATTTTCAGTAATATTTCAAGGGTCATGTTTCTAGTACTTCTCAGCTCTCTGTATTTTGCAGTGTTTGCATAATCCCCAGTGTAACAATCTTGCAACAGTATTAGGCCTTTCAGTTTACAGACTCTCCTCTGAGTATATTGTAGCCAGGAACAAAATGCGCAACTATTTCTAGTTCAGCATAATAGAACCTGCATTTGTCTATCTCCCAGTTTTTCTACGGATTTTTTTTTGAGAATGGGTAAACTGTACATATTAAACAATGTACAGGTAAAGCCCAGTTAAGTCATCTGCTTTACAACATCATACTAAACTTCTGTGGAGCTCTAAGTGAAGAAAAGCAAATGGTTGACACTTTTTTATACTCACTAAATGTGGCCTTGCTATTTTAGTCTTTGAAGTGTGTGTGTGTGTGTGTGTGTGTGTGTGTGTGTGTGTGTGTGTGTGTGTGTGTGTGTGTGTGAGAGAGTGAAAGAATGAGTAGGAGAGCTCATACCAGCTTCTTTTCATTGCAACAGGGAGTCCGTTAATACAAATTGCCTGTCTAAACACTTAGTAGTATAAAACTAATGTCTGGTAGCAGAGACAGACTATAACCCTCAGTGAGTGATTTATGCTGTAAAATCAGGCACATTTAAGAGATTTAGGAGTTGCAATGCCTCACATTCCATGACTTTTTTGTAAACACGATTACAATGAGACATTTAAGTTGCATTCTGTCAACAAAGTTGCAGAAACTATTTAGCATGTGTGTACACATGCACACACACATGCATTAAATACGCACACAACCTATTTTGGACTTGCCACCCCCAGAGTACTTTTTTAGGCAATACCATGAGGTCAAAACTACCAACATGAAAATTTCATCAAAACCCAAACCAAAGGTCATGCTACTAAGCGCTAGGAGTCTAAACATGAAACCGTACTCATTACAAGCATTCTTAACCATGGTAGATGCTGACATTTGTGCAGTTACAGAAACCTGGGTCAAAGCTGTGGAGAGCACCCCAGCCATACCAGGTTACTCATCCTATCATACATTCAGACCCCAAACCCTTGGCAGCAAAGTAAAAGGAGGTGAAGTTGCAAGATATATTAAAGACATACACACCTCCAAGGCTGGTCAAACAGTATGAAGCAAAGAAGACACTCCAGGTGGAGTTAACCATTGACAAGTCCCCTATACAAATCATAGCCAGCTACAGGCCCCCAAGCTTTGACACAGGATGTCCACTGTACCTATCTGGACCTCTTCAAATCTATCGAGATTCAACCCTTTATCCTGCTTTGGGTGACTAACTACCCAACCATAGACTGGAAGAACTACTCATGCCAAAGCTCAAATGGCTAGAGATTCCTTGATTTCATCAATGCAAATGCCTTGGACCAGCTGGACGACAACCCCACAAGAGGTGATAATATCTTGGATTGGTATTAACCAACATAAGTAACCACTGCAGCATCCCTGCAGTGTCAACTTCCCTGGTAAGATCCAACCATAAAGAGGTCACTTTTGAAGTCACCATCTCCCCTGACCCCACCTCCCCAGCTAGGGACAAACAAACAAAAAACTTCTCCAAAACTGATTGCAACTTCCTGAGGGAAGGTATAAACATCTTCACAGCCCCCTCACCATCCATAGGAACTGGCACATATGTCCAAACTTGGGTCTACTTCATTTGCCCGAACTTCCAATTGCCCGGCACCCATTTGCCCGACCCCATTTGACCGACACTTCATTTGACTGACAAGTATTATTGGCAAGAAAATGGGATATGCCCACTGTAGTGCGACCCTGGAGTTAGAATATATAGTTGGGGGGGTGTGGGGGGCACAGCCCCCAACTTACTTTTGTTGTACTAAGCAATATTAAAGCAAAACTAAACAATATCATATGAAATTAAGTGGGGGCTTCTCCCCCCACACCCCCCATTGTGGGAGACTGTGCCCCCCCACCCCCCTAACTATATATTCCAACTCCATGGTCGCACTACAGTGGGGAAGGGGGCATATCCCATTTTCTTGCCAATAATACTTGTCGGTCAAATGAAGTGTCAGTCATTTAGTCTCGGGCAAATGGGTATCGGGCAAATGAAGTAGACCCCCAAACTTACACCAAAGTACTATACAAGCATTTATGTAGCTGCATGGAATTAGGATTAACAGACATGACAAAATCCTCCTCAAGGAAGAGTAAACCTTTCTGGTGGACATCTGCAATAAACAAACTATACTAAAAGGAAAAAAAATGCTGTCCAGGACCAAGTCCCACCAGGTGCCTAATTGGAAGCAATCTCTTCTTAGCCAGAACAAGCAAATAAGAGCATTAGTGAAATCCTCCAAAATTAACTTCAAGTCCAAACTGGCCACATCTACTAAAGACAATCATAAGGCCCTCTTCACATACATCTGCAATCTCAAAGGAAGCACTCAGATCTGCTCAGAACTGGTGGTCAAGGACAACACATACACAAACACTGTAGATATAGCCAACCCACTGGCAGACAGGTTCAGTGAAAACTTCACCCCTCTGTTCTCTCTATCAGTAAGTCAGGACATCCCCAGCACCTGCCCTCCTCCCCTTATCTCTAGGGAGCAAGTCATCACTGCCCTCTTAAAGGCAAGAAATACAGCCTCCTTGGGAACCAATAACATCCAAGGCTGTATCCTATATGAACTCAAGCAAAAACTTGCAGCACCATTAGGCACCATATTCAACTAACGCCCGAGTACTGGCTTCATTCCAGCTGAGTGGAAGACAGCCACAGTTATCCCTTTGCACAAAGGTGGAGCATCCACCGATGCCAGAAATTCTAGACCCATCAGCCTAACTAGCCTGATCTGCAAGGCCATGGAATGAATCATGGACCTCATTAACAAGGACATTGGCAACCTCCTAACACTCGATCCCACACAGTTTGATTTTGTCAAGAGGAGGTCATGCCTGTTATATTTGGTTGACTTCTTCGAAACAGTCACTAAAGCCATGGAGGAGGGGAAGATGGTGCACACTGCCTACCTTGACCTGGCCAAAGCCTTCAATACTATTCTCCAACTCAGGTATAACAGATAAACTCTCTCATCAATCTCTATGTTACCAGATGAGTAGCAAATCGGCTCATTGACAGAACCCACCTAGTCAAAATAGGGGAAGCCACCTCAAGCACAAGACCCGTAATGAGTGGTGTACCCCAGGGATCTGTCTGGGGGCCTCAGTTGTTTGGGATATACTTTTTTGAGGTGCAAGCCAAAACCAGAGGGTTATGGCTGATCAAGTTTGCAGATGACTGCAAGCTAGGTGCTATTATCAGTTCTTCTTGTGATGTGGACATCCTCCAAGAGGGTCTCACCCAAACAAATGACTTGTACCAGAAACATGGCCTCAAAATGAATGCCAAAAAAATGCATCATCATCCCTATTGGGGAGAGTGATGTCCCCACAAATCATCACATTAATAGCAAGGTCCTAAGCATGCAATCAGTTTTGAGGGACTTTGGTACCCAGGTTGATAGCAAGCTGACTTTTGACCACCATATTGCCTCAGTTGTATGGAAAGCTTTCTACATGGCCCACCTCATTAGAAAGGGCATCTCATCCAGGGACAAGGAGGTCATAACATCCCTGTATTCTTCCCTTATAAGACCCATTATTGAGTGTAATACCTTTTTCAGCATATACCTCACAAAGCACATGCAACAGCTGGAGAGACTACAGAGGTTCCTCACTAGGAGAATCCAAGGCCTCAAACATCTACCCTACACAGATGAGCTAAAAGCCCTATCCCTCTACTCAGCCTCATACAGACTCCTCAGAGATGACCTCTGTCTGGCATACAAAGCAATTTCAGACCCCACTTTGATGGGACTGCTGCATATCCGCAAGTCAAGCTCCACTCGAGTAACCCATGTGTGACCGCAACCTGGTCTGTGACATCCATAGGACTTGTTGGCAGGACAGATTTGTGTCCCAGAGACTCCCCCTTTTGTGGAATAGACTCCCTCTCCATGTCAAGCAGAGTACCTCATTAACTCTTCTTAAGCACAACCTGGATAACTGGATGAGAAACAGAAAATACACCCCTGGGATTCCCCCTGTGTTCCTGCTGGACAGGGGCATTGGGTGCTGACTTATCATAACATGGGTTAAATACCTGGCTAGGCTTGTAAGGGCCTCTGGGCTAATAGCCTAGTAACTTCCTATGATACTATAATCCTATGTAAAATACTTCCTGTAACAATTACATATGCTGCAGCAAGTCAAACATTAGGCAAAGGAACTATTTTACATCAAAAATAAAAAGGTGCATATAATAAAAAATTAACAGATAGCTCATTTTAGGTGCATTAATGCTCTTCAAGGTGGGCATTATGAAGGAAATAAGGCCTTCTGCCTGTGCCATCAACTTTCAGACCACCACGAGGCAGGCATAAATTCCCCGTCAACACACAATCCATTGGGTATTATAGCTTGCACAAACCAGCATATACATAATCCTCCTATCTTGAGCTTCTGTTAGCCTTTCATCTTTTGGTTCAAATTTACCAATCCTTAGCCATTCATGTGTCAACAGGTAAAAAATAATCCAGGATGAAGGGCAGTCAACAAAAGCATAACCCAGATATTGCACTGTTCAATATTTTGATAAAGTATATCATGAAATTTAGGCCTCATAGCTCTTTGTCACCAGACCTTTGAAAGCATCCTTTATCCCACAGGTTTGATTCCCTTAGCCTTCATTCACCGAACAGATGATTTAAAGTAAGTTCATTTTATCAAGCTGGCTCCTGGGTTGAGCCTGAAAACTGTCCATGTGGATAAGTGCTCTATCCTTGTTAAATTAAAAAATACATTTATAAACTGATATTATAAACATCTGCTACATGGTTGTGAAACCACTGATGGCAAACCACTAATGCTAAGTTTTTTAAGAATGTTCGTGTTCATGGTTGACATGGAAGTAATAATGGCTGGTGGTTTAGCCCTTTTAAATATAACATCAGGCCTTCTGCTACACACCCTGCATACATACTATCATCTACTAAGAAAATCCCCCAGTGCTTGCTATGGTATCTCCAAATGCCAGGAGCAGCTATATCAAACTCCGCAACAAGAACAGGTGTATCATCATGGACAAAGTTTACTAGCATCACTGGTTTCACTTTGTTTACTGAGGACCTGAGGCCCTGGGTAACCACATGTTTTAACATGTATTAATCATCTTTTTAGCTGTACTGAGATTTTCAGATTATAAAATAAAAAAAGTCTTTAATCTTTAATAGTGGCCCTTTAGTAGAATTTGTCTAAATATGAACTGGATGGAACCCAGCACAGTGGAAAAGTTTATTTTGATCTGTGGGCTTAATGTATATTTGTTCCATTTTTCTTTTATGAAGTTAATTTCATGAAATCTATTTTATTGTAAGGAAACATACACAGATTTAATACTGGCACTTAATTTCATATAGGAAAAATCCAGTACCCCTCCAAATAATTGTGATAGCAGATGTAAAATTTGCATAGTAACTGACGGGGAGTAGCAACAAATGGATTATACAGATTTATGACCTATATAGTTGACTTTTGAATAAATAAATAAAAACTCAGGACCAGGGTAAGGTACGGTATAAGAAAATACGTGAAACCAAAAATAATAAATGCCACACCAACACAGCTAGAAACCGAAAACAATTTAAACAAATAAAGGTAAAAAGTAAGAGCTTTCACAATTACATCGCTTCATCAGACTAGTTACAAGATAAAAGACATTCAATTTAAAGAGAAGCTAACCAATCAGCTGTGAAAAGATAGTTAAACCAATTAAAAACTAAAGGTATACTCACAAGATAAATATGACTATATTCAAGCATCTAAAACCAAAAAAATGTATAAATTAAACTTATCTTCTTCTTCTTCTTTCGGCTGCTCCCATTGGGGTCGCCACAGCAGATCAACTGTTTCCATTTCTTCCTGTCCTCTGCATCTTGCTCTGTCACACCAACCACCTGCATGTCCTCTCTCACCACATCCATAAACCTTATCTTAGGCCTTCCTCTTTTCCTGTTACCTCGCAGCTTCATCCTTAGCATATTTTTCCCAATATACTCTGCATCCTTCCTCAGCACATGTCCAAACCAACGTAATCTTGCCTCTCTGGCTTTGTCTCCAAACCTTCCAACCTGGGCTGACCCTCTAATATACTTATTCCTAAACCTGTCCTCTGACACTCCCGACTTCCTCATACAATACCACCTCCTCTCTAGGCACCCTGTCATATGCTTTCTCTAAATCCACAAAGACACAATGCAACTCCTTCTGACCTTCTCTGTACTTCTCCATCAACACTCTCAGAGCAAACATTGCATCTGTAGTGCTCTTTCCTGGCATGAAACCATACTGCTGATCACTAATCATCACCTCCCTTCTTAACCTAGCTTCCACTACTCTTTTCCCATAACTTCATGCTGTGACTGATCAATTTAATCCCTCTGTAGTTACTACAGCTCTGCACATCACCCTTATTCTTAAAAATCGGTACCAAAACACTTTTTATCCATTCCTCAGGCATCCTCTAACTTTCCAAAATTTCATTAAACAATCTGGTTAAAAACTCCACTGCCATTTCACCTAAACACCTCCATGCTTCCACAGGTATGTCATCTGGACCAACAGCCTTTCCGTTCTTAATCCTCTCCATAGCTATCCTTACTTCCTCCTTGCTAATCCACTGCACTTCATGATTCACTATCCACACATCATCCAACTTTCTCTCCCTCTCATTCTCTTCATTCATCAGCCCCTCAAAGTACTCTTTCCATCTCCTCAACACACTCTCCTTGCTTGTGAGTATGTTTCCCTCATTATCCTTTATCACCTTTACCTGCTGCACATCTTTCCTAGCTCGGTCCCTCTGTCTAGCCGGTCGGTACAAGTCCTTTTCTCCCTCCTTAGTGTCCAACCTTTCATACAACTCATCATACGCCTTATCCTTAGCCTTCGCCACCTCTCTCTTTGCCATGCGCCTCATCTCCTTATACTCTTGTCTACTTTCTTCATCTCTCTGATAATCACACTTCTTCGCCAACCTCTTTCTCTGTATACTCTCCTGTACTTCTTCATTCCACCACCAGGTCTCCTTGTCATCCTTCCTCTGTCCAGATGTCATACCAAGCACCTTTCTAGCCATCTCTCTTACTAGCTCTGCTGTAGTTACCCAGCTATTCGGAAACTCTTCACTGCCACACAGTGCCTGCCTTAACTCTTCCCTGAACATCGCCTCACAATTACCCTTTTTCAATTTCCACCATTTGATCATTGGTGCTGCCCTCACACTCATCCTCCTCTTCTTGATCACCAGTGTCATCCTACAAACCACCATCCTATGTTGCCTAACTACACTTTCCCCTGCCACCACTTTACAGTCTCCAATCTCATTCAGACTGGCCCTTCTACATAAGATATAATCCACCTGTGTGCATCTTCCTCCACTCTTGGATGTCACCCTATGCTCCTCCCTCTTGTTAAAATATGTATTCATCACAGCCATGTCCATCCCTTTCGCAAAATCCACTACCATCTGACCTTCTGCATTCCTTTGCTTAACACCATACCTATCCATCACTTCCTCATCCCCTCTGTTCCCTTCACCAACATGCCCATTGAAATCTGCTCCAATCACCCATCTCTCACCCTTGGGTACAGTCATCTCCACTTCATCCAACTCACTCCAAAATTTTTCTTTCTCATCCATCGCGCACCCAACCTGTGTAGCATATGCACTAACATTCATCATTACACTCTCAATTTCCAGCTTCATAAACATCACTCTATCTGACACTCTTCACCTCCAAATCACTCTTTAGAATACTGTTCCTTCTGGATAATGCCTATGCCATCTCTCCTCCTATCCACACCACGATAAAACAATTTGAAACCACCTCCAATACACCTAGCCTTGCTCCCCTTTCATCTGGTCTCTTGCACACACAATATACGAACCTTCCTTCGGTCCATCATATCAGCTAGCTCTCTCCCTATACCAGTCATACTGCCAACCTTCAAAGTTCCGACCCTCACTATCACAGTCCTAGCCTTTACCTGCCTTCTCCCTCTTCTCCTCCTTCGGCTAACAGTAGCCCAATTTCTGCCAGCACCCTGTTGGCCAACAGTACTGGTGGCGGTCATTGTTAGCCCGGGCCTCAAAACGTATAAATACAAAACACACAAATTAATGTTTAAGTGGACATGATTTCAGAAATGGTTTGAGCCTAGATACCCTATTTAAACCACGTGGTTTATCTGCATTGAAAAGCAAGATCCATTTCTGTTTTGCTGTCTCTGTTCGGTTAACCAAATAGTCACCTCTAATCCCCACATCCAGTATCTGAAGTACACAAAACTTGAAGGTATGTTCTGAACCATGCTGAATAATAGGATGTGCACATTAGTGTCTGTCTTAGTTTAATGTTCCTGTAGTGCTCAAGGATTTTATCTTTTAAAGACCTATTAGTCTTGCCTATATAAAAGTCAAGCTCAATTTTAAAATTGAGCTATGGGTGTATATAAACTGAACCTGTAAGAATATATTTGCAGGATGAACAAGACCTACAAGAGAAAGTGCCCAGCCTGCTTGACAGAGTCCCCTCGTTACAATGCTGTGATCTGTAACACAGGTGTTTAAAGGACTTATTATTCTTGAACGTAAAGTGTGGTGTTATATCTAGAACCCCCTTCAGTTATTCTACCATGTGTAAAACATTCCAGTTCTTTTATAATATCACAATATTTGCTAATATAACTGTAATATGGTAGGGAAACTCAAAGTTTCAGTCACACCAGATGGTGTGTGTGGAGTATCAGGTATATATCCATTGGTAAAATATGCCTGCATCTCCTTTTCCAGGCATTATTGATACAGGCATATATTTCTTTCTCACTGTACCCTCTGTAAAAAATTGTTTTTTTTTTTAAGCGAGTTAAGCGCTGTTTGTCCCCTTATGCACAAGAACCATCTCCATCCCCCTGCTCTTCAAAAAAAGGCTAAAACAACTTCTACTTGCCTCTAGGTCTTGTCACTGTCAGGTCCATACCTAATCTCTTCCTCATCTTTTCTTACCATCAATTCCCTAACAATTACTCTCTCCTATACCTGAATTACTGCTAGCTTTCTCTTTTTTTCTTTTCTCCACTCTTCTGAAAACAAGAACCCATGTAAATATGTATATATTGTGTTTCACTTAACTGTCTTCTCTTTCCTTAATTTAATTTTTCTACTCTACTTATATTTATTATCTAATTGTGTTAATTCGAATTGAGATACTGGATGTGGGGATTAGAGGTGGTGATGTGGTTAACCAAACAGAGACAGCAGAACAGAAATGGATCTTGCGTCTCAATGCAGATAAACCGCCTGGTTTAAATGGGGTATCTAGCTTCAAACCATTTTTGAAAGCATGTCCACTTAAACATTAATTTGTGTTTTTTGTATTTATAACTTTTGTTTATACATTTTTATGGTTTTGCACCCCCCACACCCCTGCTACTTAAATATATATAGCAAATATACCAACTCCAAGACCGCACTACATTGAAGTAAGTGGAAATCTCCCCTTACGGAGATTTCCGTTTATCCGTTCGATGTTCTGCACCTTCGCTGTTTTCATGCCAACAATATCAGCTTCGATATTGTCAGTCTTCGAGAAAGTAATATAGACCCAGAACAACTTCCTTAATAGGATCCTTCTACTTGACAAATTTGCTGCTTCCAGTATTTATCAGTTACGATTATCCACCTTGGGGACTTTCTGTTTTGACTCGACACACAGCTCAGTTTCTGTTAAGGAGGTACCTTTTCTCTGTTGCTCCTGGTGTATCATTTTTTAGTTAATGGCTCCCTTTCACTGGTTCTAACATTCATTTTTATCTTCTCTGTTGTATTTTCCAGTAACATTACCTTATTTGTCATTTCCTCTTTCCTTGAAAGGTATATGTCTGTGCTGCTGTATTAACATTTGATGCTGGCATGCTTTTAACGAGCATAGTTCTCTCTCTCTCCAAAGTCCTTAGCCATATTTTTGTACACTTAGGGCTTTCTAAAAGTATTTCTAAGTCTTTGGAGGTCCCATACAATTTAAGGCATTAGGTGGTTGCTTCCAGCGTTTTTGACATTAAACAAAAATGTATCTAGAAGCTTTGTCCTTTGCTAACTCCGCTCCCTTTCTGGTATAATGATTTACCAAAGACAGATCCTTGCAAATGTCTTCATAAGTCATTCCCTACTATCATATCATGGGTTAAGGCGAGGACAATAGGATGAATAACTTTTTCTAAACACCATTTCACCATCTACTTGAGTATTGAGATTGTTTCTTTTAGTTAAAGGGATATGAAGAGAGGCTGGCAAGTGTTCCGTCAGTAAAGCTGATCAGTGGGGTTCCTCAAGGTGCCATGCTAGGACCTCAACTATTGAATATCTACTTTGCTGATCTCCAAATTACAAAAGGGGATCTTTATCTAACCAAGTTTTCAGATGACTGCATACGGAGTATACTCAGTTCCCCTCTGATATACAGAAGGTCTACCTAAAACTTGCACATCAGCAAGTGTTGCTAAAAACAGGTTGAAACCTAAATGTGAAGAAGTACAATATTGTAATACCTGGTAAAGGATCCCCTGTTCAACCTTATAGCATAGACAACACCCTGCTTTCAAAATAAGTGTGGTGAGAGACATTACAACATGGGTAGATCATTCCCTTGCCATTGGCCATCATGTTTGTACAGCCATTGCCATTGGTTGTAGGTAGTGTAGTTTTACCTGCACAGCTGATTGTAAAATATATTATATCTAATCCAGTAAAGTTCTCTTCTGTATTCCACATTAGTCTGACCTATTATCGAATACAATGCCCCTTTTGGGGTACATCTTACTAGGAATACTGAGCAACTGGAATGACCCCAGATATTCCTAACTAAAGAACACATGCTTAAAAGACAAGTGCTACCAGGAGAAGCTGGCAGCCCTGTCCCTTTATTCAGGGTCCTATAGACTCCTTAGCAGTGATCTGTGCCTTGCCTTTCAGATTATTAGGAATCCAGTAGTGGTCCAAGATTTCTTATAGCGCCACAAATCAGACAGTCCACAGCAACAGTAGAACCAGGCATCTAAACCCGCTTCAGCAAATAAAACATCAGTGAGATAGATTTGTCACACAATGATTATCCCTTCTCAGGAAAAAAAAACATTTATTCCATATTAAGTAATGGAACACTGTCTTTCTTCGAAAAGGAGTTAGACAACTGGATGGATATGTACAAATTCATCCTTGGTTTGGCTGTCCTGTTGCTCTGTGAAAGCAGAGGTAAAGTCTGAGGAGGGTTCTGGCAAATGCATTAATGGCCACAGGGGCTAGTTGCCTTCTATTTTGCATGACTCACTTTTTTTTTTGTTTTTCATATTGTTTTTCCTTGTCCACTTATATCTTATGTGGACTGTCCTCACTGAGCACCATTCAGTGTCCATTTACCATACTGTTTCTCACCTTTGGCTGACTGTCCCTGTCTGCTTTCCTCCTCTGTGTGGTATTTCCTCATTCCTGGCATCTGCTTCCCAGTCTTTGTCATCAGTTATCACTGCTCTTAGCTCTTGCCGCCCAACACTGGCTTCCTTCGCACTGTCATCCCTTTGCTAGCTACCTCTCTGAACTGCTCTCTCCATCTTCCTAGCTGCTGACTTATTTGCCTGTACTCCTATTATAGCCTCTGCTCATATCTTCCTATGCTCTTGCCTATCTCCATCTTACCTGTACTGTCTCACCTTTTCAGGTGATGTCTTCCTGCCTCTTCTTAGCCAGTTTGATGGATGTTTATGTAGAGCACAGGGCTGCCTCATCTTCAGTAGAAATAGTGGTGTTGCATGCTGTCATTTTATCAGTTATGTTAGTGTAAGATTTTCAGCTGTGTATTTTGCAACCTGAAGTTAATGATGATTCACTGGATGAATGTGAGCTATGGTCAAGCACCTGTTGGTTTGAATCGTTTGGTGCCTGTAAACATAATTAGCCATTGCAATACTGTCACCTGCATAAGTCTATGGCAGGAAACCTATGAAGGCTGATAGAGGAGCCAAGCCTCTCAATGATGTCACTAAGGGACAGTGTCCAGTGCTCCTGGGACACAGTCTGGTGTGGGTTCATGTTCAATACACTATGCAGCAATATTTCCCAAACTTAGCTACTGGTTTGTCTGAGCAGGAGGCAGAAATTTACACAGAAAATCTTGGGGTTGACACCCACAAGGCATGCCAAGTTTCAAGTTTTTTTGCATTCACAGGCACTGGATGCTTATGTGCCTTAGGCAGAAACTACAGAACTTGTTGTGGCATCCCCACAATCAGCACATGGCTGTTACAATGTCTGTATGGGAATGTTGACAAGTGATGCTCTAAGACAGTGTGCACATGCCCAGAATTTAAGAAATCATAGGATAAATGCACTGCCCCCTTGTAATGCAGCTTTATAACCACAATAACATTATCCAATGACAGCCTAATGACATACAGTGCCCCAAATGCTCCGCAGTAAACTGATGTCATAGGCAACAATGTCTGTTTATGTAATATATTGATGTATACTAATACTGTGTATGTGTGTGTGTGTGTGTGTGTGTGTGTGTGTGTGTGTGTGTGTGTGTGTGTGTGTGTGTGTGTGCGCGCATATCTAACGTAAGTCTACTTTAGAAGTCTTGGGTTTGCTACATACACATCAGCAATATACATTACATACATACACACACACAGGAATTTCAGTTAAGTTTGGTAAAGAAGCACTAGGCTTGCCTATTAAAATAGAATAGCACTCAATACACATAGATGAATAAGCAGGAAAATGGTCAGTATTTTGCAAAAACAATCCAGCTCTGAACTAAAGAATACAAGCAGTAAGATGGTATTTTTATGCTGTGAGTAGGTGTGTGCATGTCTGAATGTAGTCACACAATTATATTATATAATCTATAAACTCAAACTTACTTTCCTGTGCATGTATACAAGATTTTATACATATTCTATTTATTATGATTGTATGCTTGTACATTTTGTGCAGTACTTCTAAGGTTTGGTATTTAATCTGACATGTCTAAGAGCTACGTCTCTGACTTGTCTCAGAGAAACAGACTATTCCTTTCTGTCCGACCCTCACACTTACATGGAGTTATATACATGACATATCTAGAGGCAATCAACAAGTCTGGGTGAGTCAGGCTAAATTCATCAAAGCAATGGATGCCACATACAAAAGCGTATTATGCCATAAAACAGAAGTTTCTTTGATTCCTTTACTGTATTTATGAAAGAATTTTCCCCCGGTTAAACCTTCAACAATGTCAATATTATCTTTCATATTCTGACAAACATCATTTGCAGTGTTTGGAGAACTGTATAACCTCTATACAGCAAGTCTAACATGATGCCAATTTATTAACCTCTGCTCATACAGTCACGTGTAATCTCACATTTAGTTTGAAATACTATATATATATATATATATATATATATATATATATATATATATATATATATATATATATATATATATATATATGACATACAGGAAGAATTTCAAAGCTAGAAATGACACTGTCGCAGAAAAATTACTAGCATTTTCTTTTAACATACATTTAAAGTATAAATTAGCAAACCATGCCACAAGTTTCATAACAGGATACTAATGCACTTTGGAGCACCTCATCTAATACTCATTTGCACAATGTTGCCACTTACATCTCTTCTTGGCAGGTATACTTCATGGGAAATTGCTAAGTAAGGTGATGGCATGTGTAGTCCATGAGTTTCCCTGTTTCCTTGATTTTTCAACTTTTGCAGTTTCATTTTTTTGCATGTCTGGTCACTGCTACAAACATCTGTAATCTTTTTCCTCATTTCTTCGACTTATAACCATGCTACAGCAAAAAAAAATAATAATAATAATAAAAACTTGCTCATTATACAATAAACTTATTTGTGAATTAGCATTTCGTGTTTTCTGCAACAGTGGAGGGAGATTAGAAAGTATACTATACATGGGCACTTTGTTACTTTTAGGCTGTTTACTTCCATATGTTACAGGAAGTAAACTATCATCCACATGAAAGCACAATACATCAACGTAAATCCAACAAGGTCCTCTACAGATGCTTAAACTTATATGAGACAGAATAAAAGTCAAACAGTTACCCTTCACAAATTACACTAACAATGAAAAGCCCCATAGTGAGTTTGGTCAGCTCTGCTGAAAAAAAAGGAACCAAGCCCCAACTTCTCTATCATTGATCCAGACTGGATTGGCAGTCCAGGTACTTAAGGATCTGGCATGGGGAGGTGATAGAAGAGCAGCAATTGTTACGTCCCTAATCTCAGATGGAGGTGGACACAGTCACTCCACTGGAAATACTATGGTCTTTACATTTATATGAGCAGTTTGCTACAAAGTGGGAAGGGAGTCATGCATTTAAGTACACACGTGCCTTCTGAAGAAACACTCTGGGAAATCAAACATTAACAAGCAGAGGGACTTAGATGAATAACCTAAAAGCCATAACTCCCACAATGGATGACAATACTCTTCTTGGAGATTAATTCATTTTTCAAAGGTTCAAATGGTTCTTGACCCTAGGACGACTGAATGGGTCAATAGGGCAGCCAAGGTTGAGGCTCGACAGACATTGCAGAGGTTAGGGAACCAAAAAGAAAAAAAATGAAAAAAGTCCCTAAGGGTGCATGTATGGAGGAGTGTTTGTGGGGGAATATTTGTGGGGGTTGAGTAGAGGACCATTACATTCCCCAAACAAAACATACTCTGGAGCTGGAAGACCTAAGTTATCTCCATATGTGGAGTTTAAGTCTGACAAACCTGACAAAATAGATTTAACAAAACTCACTTCATAGGATTTAACTTTGGACTTTTATTTTATTATTTAACAGTTTTTTTACTGAGAAAGTCCAACTGGGACAGAGCCCATTTTCAGTGGAGACCCAGGGAGAAACAGTCCAGACATGTCTTTAGAATGTGGGAGGAAACTGGAGTACCCAGAGGAAACTCACGCGAAAGCAGGGAGGACATGCACATTCCACACACAAGGCACCCCAGCTGAGAATGGAACCAGACAACCTTTTGCTATGAGGAGGCAATGCTAACTATTGTGCTGCCCTGTATGTTTAACATCTGGCAGCTTGTAGGATTGTTTGCATCTAAAACTGCTACTGATACCTCAGCACTCACTCTCCTGCACTGACTAAATGTTTCTACTTGGTACAGTATTGTCAATCATTCAAGCACTTTTCTGCATGATCTCCATGTGCTGTTCTGCTCGGTCACCTTGTTAGCCATGTTGCTGCTTTCTGTACTTGAGCCTTATTAAAATATGCCTCTTGGTACCTGTTTCTCAATGTTTCTCCTCCATTATCCTTTTAAAGCATCTATGGCTGTTTCAAGTTGAGTATATTTATATACAATTACTTGCTTAAAAGACTTCAGAGAAAAATAACTGTTCAAATGTCTGTATCATCTTTTGGCACGCAAGTGTAGCTTTCATTAATATGGGTGAGAGACAGACTGTATTTGCACAATTTAAAATATTTACTTCTGGGTTTCACATACCATGACTGCCTAGAGGTTTCCGTGAGTCCTACTGCATCACAAGGAGGACATTATGGCCTCTACTGACTTCAGCCAGTTAACCAAGTAAAATCATTAATCTGAAGACCATTTTCAGACACAAGGGTAAAGGCAAATGTAATGCAGGGCAGTTTTAATGTAGACAACTGACCAGCATATTTCAGTGAAAATCTCAGTTTCAGTAACTGGAGGGTAACTCTGACCTCCACAGACCACAGGTGAAAGTGACAGACCTCATCATTTTGCCATCCTGTTGCTCAGCAAAAAGTATTGATCTAAAACTGTATTTCTGCTAGGTTTACTCAGCAATTTCTCATCATAGTAAGTACAAGTGATGTGCTACTACCAGAATACATATATTTATTATTTTAGATTAGTTTATATGTACAGCATATCAATTATTTATTAGCTTATCAATTATTTCTCTGGAGTGCTGATCAGCATCTTCTGTCAGTTTATAAACCCAAAAGGAATATTGGCAAACTACTTTACAAACACTCTGTCTCACTAAATTGGAGCAAACTCCCTCTCCATATTAGATTCAACCTTTCCTTTCCCTGTTTTAAAACGGAGCTTAAATCCCACCTACTAAACTTGAACTTATGCCTGCATTGACCACACACAGCGTTAGTCTCTCCCACTGTATAACCTGTTACATCTCCTAACTTTCTTTATTAGTAACTTCTGCTTAAATTAATCTCCTAAACCCTCAGCTATACTACTATAACCCCCTCAAATTCTCCACACTATCTTTCCCCCCACTTCCTATCAATGTCTAGACATTGTCCTTCTTTTGAACAATGATCATCTTTTTGTTTTTATTCTCATATGTAGTAAATTTTAGACCACTACTATCAATGCAGCCCTTAATGTTCATAATTTTTTTCTTTTGTTTTTCTCTTTATAACTAATTTTGTATTTGCAGTGTTGTTTTTAATAGTTTTTGTCTTGTATGTTTATCTTTGCTTATGTTTGCTGGTGTTCTTTCCCCTTGCGTCTCCACTGAAAATAGGTTTGTTTGCAAACTCAGTTGGACTAATCCAGTTAACAAATGTGAAATAAACTAAAAAATAAATTTCTGATTTACATCTGCATTATTCAAAAAATGTATGTAATGTAACCAAGTATTATCATTTTTAAGACTTTGTGAAAATAAAATTTACAAATGTAGTTTGCATACCCCAGGATATCTGTTGTCAGGGATTAACTATGTTAATATTTTGAATCCCTGCTTCTTGAAGCTCTAGTTATGTCTGACTTTTCAGCTTAAGCTCCTGGTAAACAATACTATTTTTCAATGGTAGGTTTACTGCCTTGCTTTCCAGGACCTGCAAGAATCATATTACACTTAGGAGTTCAAACCTACCATGCAACCAAACTCCTACCCTTGTTCCTCATATTGGCCTTGTATTGATGTGAAATCAGATTCCTGTAAGCTTGTTCAAACATGGTATGATGTCAGCCATTTTCAGTGAACCTACTAAACCTACTTTTGTTCATTTATTCTGTAGTTTGTAACATTTCACAGGAGTTTGTTGGTAGGAAATTATTGCAAAGCATAATACCACTATTTCATAGAATTGAAATAGTTATATCTATTTGGTGTGGTCATCTGACAGCTTATACATTAGTGCACAGAAACGGAGTGATTATACTGTATTGCATGGGAGCAGCTTTGACATAGGGATACATTTTAGTAGCATCAATTTCATATATCTTATATAGGAGGGCGAGTTTGAAGGAGATTGGAGACTGTAAAGTGGTGACCAGGGAAAGTGTAGTTAAGCAGCATAAGATGGTGGTTTGCAGGATGACTTTTGTGAGCAAGAAGAGGCAGAGGAGTGTGAGGGCAGCACCAAGGATCAAATGGTGGAAATTGAAAAAGGGTAATTGTGAGGTGGAGTTCAGGGAAGAGTTAAGACAGGCACTGGGTGGCAGCGAAGAGTTACCAAATAGCTGGGTAACTACAGCAGAGCTAGTAAGGGAGACTGCTAGAAAGGTGCTTGGTATGACATCTGGACAGAGGAAGGACGTCAAGGAGACATGGTGGTGGAATGAGGAAGTACAGGAGAGTATACAGAAACAGAGGTTGGCAAAGAAGAAGTGAGATTGTCAGAGAGATGAAGAAAGTAGGCAGGAGTATAAGGAGATGAGGTGCATGGCAAAGAGAGAGATGGCCAAGGATAAGGCATATGAAGAGTTGTATGAAGGGTTGGAAACTAAGAAGGGAGAAAAGGACCTGTACCAACTGGCTAGACAGAGGGACCGAGCTAGGAAGGATGTGCAGCAGGTTGTTGTGTCTTTCAGCTTTTCCCAGTTAGGGGTCGCCACAGCGGAACTCCGGTCCACTAATGATTGGCAGTTGATTTTTACATGCTGAGTTGCTGGCCCTAATGCACAACCTTCAACGAAGGTACGCCCATTCACGCATGTCTCCACCAAAGACACTCTAGCTGAGAATCAAATGGGACAACATCTTGCTGTGAGGCGATGCTACTGCAGCACCACCACCGCAGCTGTAAAGATGTGCAGCAGGTAAAGGTGATAAAGGATAATGAGGGAAACATACTTACAAGCGAGAAGAGTGTGTTGAGCAGATGGAAAGAGTATTTTGAGGGGGTTGATGAATGAAGAGAAGGTTGGATGATGTGGGGATAGTGAATCATGAAGTGCAATGGATTAGCAAGGAGGAAGTAAGGATAGCTATGAAGAGGATGAAGAATGGAAAGTCTGTTGGTCCAGATGACATACCTGTGGAAGCATGGAGGTGTTTAGGTTAAATGGCAGTGGAGTTTTTAACCATATTGTTTAATGACATTTTGGAAAGTTAGAGGATGCCTGAGGAATGGAGAAAAAGTGTTTTGGTACCGATTTTTAAGAATAAGGGTGATGTGCAGAGCTGTAGTAACTACAGAGGGATTAAATTGATCAGTCACAGCATGAAGTTATGAGAAAGTAGTGGAAGCTAGGTTATAAAGGGACATGATGATTAGTGATCAGCAGTAGGGTTTTATGCTGGGAAAGAGCAATACAGATGCGATGTTTGCTCTGAGAGTGTTGATGGAGAAGTACAGAGAAGATCAGAAGTTGTTTCATTGTGTTTTTGTAGACTTAGAGAAAGCATATGACAGGATGCCTAGAGAGGAGTTGTGGTATTGTATGAGGAAGTCAGAAGTGTCAGAGAAGTAAGTAAGAGTGGTACAAGATATGTATGAGGGTAGTTTGACAGTGGTGAGGTCTGCGGTGGGAGTGATGGATGTGTTTAAGGTGGAGGTGGGATTGCATCAAGGATCAGCTTTGAACCCTTTCTTATTTGCAATGGTGATGGACAGGTTGACAGACAAGATCAGACAGGAGTTCCCTGTGGACTATGATGTTTGAAGATGACATTGTGATCTGTAGTGAGAGTAGGGAACAGGTGGAGGAGACCCTGGAGAGATGGAGATATGCTCTAGAGAGAAGAGGAATGAAGGTCAGCAGGACTAAGACAGAATATATGTGTGAATGAGAGGGAGGACAGAGGAATGGTGAGGATGCAAGGAGTAGAGGTGGCGAAGCTGGATGAGTTTAAATACTTGGGATCAATAGTTCAGAGTAATGGTGAGTGTGGAAGAGAGTACAGGTAGGATGGAGTGGGTGGAGAAGTGTGTCAGGAGGGATTTGTGACAGACAAGTACCAGTAAGAGTGAAAGGGAAGGCCTACAAGAGGGTAGTGAGACCAGCTATGTTATATGGGTTGGAGACAGTGGCATTGACAAAAAGGCAGGAGTTAGAGCTGGATGTGGCAGAGTTAAAGATGTTAAGATTTGCACTTGGTGTGACGAGGGTGGACAGGATTAGGAATAAGTATATTAGAGGGTCAGCCCAGGTTGGAAGGTTTGGAGACTAAGCCAGAGAGGCAAGATTACATTGGTATGGACATGTGCTCAGGAGGGATGCAGAGTATATTGGGAAAAAGATGCTAAGGATGAAGCTACCAGGTAACAGGAAAAGAGGAAGGCCTAAGATAAGGTTTATGGATATGGTGAGAGAGGACATGCATGTGGTTGGTGTGACAGAGCAAGATGCAGAGGTCAGGAAGAAATGGAAACAGATGATCCGCTGTGGTGACCCCTAACAGGAACAGCTGAAAGATGATGATTTCATACATCCTAAAACATTTGGAGTAAAAGCTCTACTAAGTGAAATAGTGTTACTTCTCTAAAGAAGGTCACTAGGGCCAATATAAAACGTGTTAGTGAAAAGACGGACAGATGTAGCAGTACATGTTTTTTTTTCCAGTACTTAAGATTTTTGCTTAGTGAGTAAAACAGAACATTACTTTCAAACATATCTTGCATTTAGCACAAGGATGTGCCTTAATTTTTATAGTCTCTCAATTTCACTAAATGTCTCTGTGTTGAGCCTTCATTGGTCAATTAGCTTTCTACTTCTTTAAAGCCAATTTTATAAGCAAGTAATAATGTCATACAGTAGGGATATTATAGGAAAATAATGGACCAGCCCTAGAAAATCAATTTCCATGAAGCATCCAGCCTGTTAGTCATTAGTGATTGCTTAGAAAACTGGATGTTAAACCGTGTTACATTTTTGTGTGTGTACTTGTTATATCTGATATAAAAGTTCTTCTGTTTAATGTTTCAAGTTACTGTAGCATACCCAATTGCTGCTGTAAAAAGTATTTTAAATTCAAAATCTAAGTTATATATTTAATATTGTCTATGTACATGATACATACACTGATAAATGCAGAGAAGCTAGATGTATAAACACACTCAAACACACGTGTACCTACAATTACAGCTATGTTGACTGTGTACACCTCAGAAGTCATACTGATATAAGCAAAGATATACATATTAATAGCAATACAATGCAAAGAATTACAACTCCCACAACACACACGAACAAACACAATCTTACACACAGATGCAGAGTGCAGACACATATGCAGCAATTACAGAGACATTGACTGTGTAGTCTGCAGATGATGTACTGCAACAAAATGATTGGAGAAGTACATAAAACACAGTATTTTATTCATATTTATCCTTAATTGACTGGGTGGTTATTTATACTAAGGGAAATTTGGCCTGAGCACTGATGAACTTCTCCAACCCTTCTCTCTTTAGAAACGCTAGTTGGAAGAGGCCTAACAGAAGCAGCAGCATGGAGAGCTAAATAAAAGCTGTGTAGCATTTGGGGCAGGAATATGAGAATTTGAAGAAAAAAATTATTTCATAATGAGAATCAAAATACAGATAAAGATTACTGCATACTGGATGATACAAATAAGCAGAGTTAGACAGCTGTCTCATTGGATAATGAAGTAAGCAAGTCCATTGGACTCATGGAGATAACAGAACTTACATCAAGAGGGCTTGCAGATGAAGTTCTGTTGAAGAGTGAGAAGGATGATCCAGGTGTCAGTTCTGCTGAATCATAGGGTGAGGTGGCACATTACCATCCTTAACACTTACAAGTTATTTGGAGAAGTAACCAGGTGATATGGCAACAGGGAATGCAGAAGTTAAAACTTATGCAGCAGTGACAGCATGTAAAAAAGTGAAGCAGCAAAAAAGTTAAATGTTTTTTAAAAAGAAGGTAATGCCAACTGTAATACCAGCAAAATAGGAGTCTAACAGATATGTATGGAACAATTTGGTAACTGTTGTTGGACTTAAAGCTCAAGAAATTCAATTGTTTTGGACTTCCAAAGATGCTTAACTTCACCTCTCCCAGTGTGAAAAGAAACTAAGATAAGGGCCAGGAACTCTGACATTTTTAGTAAATTCATTTACTAGCTATTAAGTACACTGTCTGGGTGTTAGCAAAGAAACAGCTCAGAGATCCTGAAAAAAATCAATTAGAAAAGGCAAAGAGAAAACACAGATTGGGAAGAATCCTGCAGCTGTTCAGCAAAAAGCAGATAAAGCTCCAGCTTTGGAGCAAGACATGGCTTCTAGTAACCTAGAGGGAAACTAGAAGTCAAGTATGCTTAGAGCTGATTAACATAAATGAAACACTGAAATAGTACATCAACTCAGATAATGAAAGTATGAAAAAAATGGAAGCAGCTTTAAAATGGTAAAATAGCAAAAATCAGTGGTCAAAATGAAGAAAAGGCTGGCTGGGTATGAGACTGCTCAGGACGATATGTTTCAAAAAATGGTAGAATGAGGTCATAGCTCACAGGGAAAAGTTGTGATTTTCTGCAATACAGAAAAACTGGAAGGAACATATTGTATGAATCTTATAAAGGCACAGATAAGCAACTGGACTGGTATTCCACAGCAGGATTTGTTAATTGAAAGGGCACATTGTGTGCATACTTTAAAGTTAACCATGAGAAAGCGGCCAAGACCTGCATTACTAAAGATGCAATCCTACCAGCAGAAAGTGTTGATCCTGACAAAACTGTGGCAGAAGAGCAAATTATTAAAATTTAAAAAAGGAAAGGATTATTCACTGTATACCAGGCATAAGAGAAGTAAATTTATTTCAGCAATCAGAGAATGTTGAAAGGCAGGTGCGAGATTCAAGCTATGTCCAACTGTCTTTAGAATATCTATTCCTTGAGGATCAAAACGTTTGATGCAGACAAAGATGAAGAGGAAATATAAAAATCCGTCCAGCAAAACATAAGCCATCAAGCAGAAGGGGACTCTGCATGTTTTTTTCTAATAGATCTCAGACAGAGACTTTGCCAGTGAAACCCTTTCCAGTTTTCCAAAGGAAAATGCTTGATAGAGAGTAAAGCACAGGAGTTGAGTAGAAGAGTTGGTAGTACCATGGGACTAAACCAGAGTATGGAGCTGGGAGATGGAGATGAACAGCAGCACACAAATTATTGAATGATTACAAAGCAATAATCACATTTGTGAAATATGGCTGTACAAGAAAGGTTTTTTGATGCATATACCCACTAACTTTAGTTATGCCTGGGAAGAGGATTGATGAAGATATCAATTGTAGCCTTAGATTATAGTAAGAAGAGATAGAAGACAGTTGTGGAAAGTAAAAGTAGATTGTTCTATATAGGTCCAGAATACTGAAAATGTTGGTAGGGCAACAGAAAGGAAGGAAAGCATCATATATAAAGGGTAGAAATAACTTCTTCTCATAATGTTGACACTTTTCATATCACAGAATGTGAATGGTCTCACAGGTATATACCAAAAGGTAAGAACACGGAATTATATTAAGAAATGCAAAGTGCAAATAGTAATACTTCAGGTATCACATTTGGAAAGAACTGAGCATATGAATTGATAAAGAAAGGATTTCAGGATCGATATTCAGCAGAATATCATGGACAAAGGAAAAAAGGAGCATTATATTAATTGCTAGAAGAACTCTAATAGTGATACAGGAGAAAAAAAGATAATGGTAGATTTGTGGTAGTAAAGGGCTACTGGCAAATGAAGATTACCATTGGCATATCTTCCACTAAAATTCCTATTATGGAGCTTAAGAAAATTTTGGGAGAGATAATCAGCTTTTGTCAGGGAATATTACTTATAGGTGGAGACTGGAATGGCATACAAAATTGGTGCCAGGACCATGTTCTAAAAATCTGAAAAAATGTATCATCATACCCTTTGGAAAGTCAAAAACCCTTGCAAATTACATCACCACACCCCTAAGAGTAGACTCAGAGATGAGAGATCTAGTTACACTGACAGATAGCCTGAACTTTGACTGACATGTGTCTACAGTGGTGAGGAAGCCCTTCTATGTGGCACAACTTATAAGTAAAGGTATGGCATCCAAATACAAGGAAATTAGTCATGCTATACTCAGCCCTCATTAGACCAATAATCGAGTACAATGTGCATTTGGCATATACTTGACTAGGCACTTACATCAGTTATTTTCTTTGTTCATTTTTTACCGCGCTCACTAACTATGGCTTTTAAGAAGCTCATAGTGTGAGGATGGGGAAAAAGCACATCTTTGTGAAAGCAACTGTAGTTACTTTCTTCAAACTAGCTTACCATGGCATTTCAGACATGTTTAGCCAGCCCCCCCCCCTCCAAATTCTTAACAGTAGTTTGTTGCATTGCTGTGAGATGGTGGATTTTTTTTTACTGGGCATTACCTGTACAGTTGACAAATGTTCTTGCATTCTGCCAATTATCTAAATGTATCCACAATACTAAAAATAAAAAGTTCTCTGACTCAGCTACTTGATTGGCTTGACAAAAACACAAAAAAGTGGTAAAACATGTGATGTCCCCACTCTGGGCCAGTAATCAAGAGCCTGAATCCTTACCACTGACAATGGAAAGGGACATTGACTTGGAATACAAATGGATACAGTTAGTATTTCCAAATACAGGCCACTCTGCATCAAGCACAATTTTCCTTAAGAGCACACAGGAAACAACACTCAGCCCAGGGTCTGAGTTTCACACTCTGTCTCTGCCTAGGTCCCCAGTAAGGCTCCTCACTGGCACAGCTCCAGAGTTAAGTCTTCAGGTGAGTGCCTAAGCCAAGTCCTGTATCACTCTCTGCGAAACCAGTGCTTTTCCTACAGAAGCTACAACCTATTTTCTAGCATAGACACTGCATCTCTGGCTCCATTGAAAACTGTCTTTACTAGACTATCAACAGGCTGAAACATTTTATCTCACCAGATCTCTGATGCCCTGAAATAGATTTCTCATAGTATTACTTCCAAAAAAATGGTAAAAGTAATGAAAACAAAATATAGTAAAGCTTTAAATGGCCGTATTCTAGTTGTTCATTTTCGTGTATGCACAAATGTATAGGCATAGTTACTATTAAATACATAACGAACAAACTGAACGGACAAGCCGCAAACTCGAAATAATAAATTCAACACAGCAAGGTGAACACAGGATACAATAGAGGCAGATGTAGCTTTAGCGCTTTCTTTCACTTTAATTAAAAAACGTGAACTTCTTCAGAAACAAAACATGTGCCCTCCCCAACACATGTCTTATAAACCCTTCAACAGGATATGATGTCATGAAGTTTCCATAATTATTTCATATGTACTTAATACAAAAATATAAAAAGTATATAAAAAATATATAAAAAAATATATATATACGTGTGTATATATATATATATATTACAATATACTATCCTAAAGTTTACAAAATAACTTTTTAACATTAAAAATGTTATTATCTGATGTGTTCTTATTGTTCACAGCATCTAAACTGATTTTATATTTGTATAAATGAAAGTTCAAACTATTATAAACCTAATAAATTTCTTATTATCATGAACTGTGTCTAATCAATATTATACATGCTTGTGTAAATTGTAAAGCATTATAATACTGTGATGCTAACAGTTGTCATAATGTTTATAAACTTGAAAACATTTATCCATAACTAAATAAACTGATGTAAACTTACTTGTAAAAATAAAAAACTTGGATACAAGTAATGCACATAAATATATACATATACACATCATTGTCACTTGTATTTCTATTCATTCATACTATTTTACCTATAAATCAAAAAACATTTTATATTAATTACTTCATTTAGGCCTGGATATTGGTCTGCCCCTAATAGTAGTTGCCAAAGTGCCTCCTTTTGCTCTAATTTATTATTCACATCCCCCATGAATGACATTTTTTCTATGTGGTCTAAAACGAAAAATTAGAACTTTTTGAATTCACTACAAGACAAAGAATGCCTTGCAAGTGCATTGTTTTTATCTTTGTTCTTTATAGCTAATGTGTGTTCGTAAATTCTTCGCTTCAGAATTCTAACAGTTTTACCCACATAGTAACATTCACAGGAGACACAGGAGGCTAAATAAACCACACACTCACTATTACAATTGAAATATTTCTTTGCCCAGAAGGTTCTTTTTAAATGTTTCATAGTGACAAAAGAACTATTACTGAGGAATCTGCACTGTCTGCAGTTGGTACATGCGTAAGTACCCTTTTTAATTAAATCTCTGGTCCTAACCACTAAAGATGAGTCAGTTTTTTCCAAAACTTTTTTGATATTATTGACCGTTTTATAGGTGAATTGTGGTCTGATTCCCACACAACTAACTAGTTCTTTGTTGCCCAAAATAATCCTCCAATTTCTTTCTATGACGTTTCTGATTTCTTTTAACTCATTAACTATGGGTAGTGGGAATGCTGTATAAAACATATTTAAATCCCCTTCCATTTTGTTAATGTTTTCTTGTTGGACAATTCTTGGTGCTTCTACAAATATATCTGCAGATAATAGTATAGGTTTTGCTACACCTTCCCTTAGTTTTTTAACTTCCTTTTCTAACTTTTTAATCCAATTTAAGTTGTAACCCCTCACTAGAAACATTTGTCTTAGATGTAATAACTCTTCCTGAAATACCAAGTCCTGTGTAGTGAGTCTGCTGAGCCTAATCATTTGTCCCTTCACAACACTCTTTTTCATGTGTGAAGGATGTAGGCTGGCTTTATGGAGATATTGGTTTGTGAAGCAAGATTTTCTATAGATCTTGCTTGTGATGTTACCAGACGTATCATTAATACTGAGATCTAAATCTAGAAAGTGTATACTTCTACCAAATTCTCCAATTTTGAACGTTAGAAATGTAGTAGTTGTGTTTAAATCATTTACCATGTCGGTAAATTCCCGTTGATCACCTCTCCACAGAAAGAACAAATCGTCAATGTACCTATAGTACATCAACACCTTTCCAAAACTAAAATGAAGTTTTAGAAATTTCTGTTCCCATCTAGACATCACTATATTAGCAAATGCTGGGGCCACTCTGGCCCCCATTGCTACTCCAGATGTCTGTTTGTAAAGTACGTTGTTGAATCTAAAAAAATTATTCTCAAGTACTATTTCCATGAGGGTACATAGTGTGTTGACCTTGTGACCACTCATGTCTGTATTGTTTACAAGATGTTCCCTCATGTACTCAATGCCTTCTACTTGATCTATGGAGGTATAAAGACTCTTGACATCTAAAGTGGCAAAATTCACATCCTTCTTTGAAATTCTATTCCTTCCCAAAATTTCCAAAAGTTGCCAAGAGTCCCTGAGATAATATTCTGCCATTTGTGCTACAGGGTTTAGTATGCTGTCAAGCCAAATAGAAATGTTCTCTGTTTTCGAATTTTTAGCTGATACAATCGGCCTAAAAGATAAATCATCAAGACCATACTGTAACTTTGGTATACCGAAAAAGTTTGCCATAGTCGGATGCTCTACTAAAAGAAAATCATAATCTACCTTCTCTATTTCTCCCTGGCAAAACATATCGAACAGAAGAACATCTATCTTTCTGAAACTAATGTGAACAAATTCTGCTGTGACCTTACAGTAGTTATTGGTGTCTTTTAGCATACCTAGTACTCTTTTACTATAATCTATTGTATTCATAACACACGTATATATATATTTTTTTATATATTTTTTTATATATTTTTTATATACTTTTTATATTTTTGTATTAAGTACATATGAAATAATTATGGAAACTTCATGACATCATATCCTGTTGAAGGGTTTATAAGACATGTGTTGGGGAGGGCACATGTTTTGTTTCTGAAGAAGTTCACGTTTTTTAATTAAAGTGAAAGAAAGCGCTAAAGCTACATCTGCCTCTATTGTATCTGTGTTCACCTTGCTGTGTTGAATTTATTATTTCGAGTTTGTGGCTTGTCCGTTCAGTTTGTTCGTTTTGGGTTACACAGTGCTTGGTGATACTATGGCTACTGAGGCATCCTCCTCGGATATCTTACTGGATTTAACCATACACTCCACACCAGGAGCAGATCGGGCTGAAGAGCGGATCAACACTCCAGATGTGGACTATGGCAAACTTTTTCGGTATACCAAAGTTACAGTATGGTCTTGATGATCTATCTTTTAGGCCGATTGTATCAGCTAAAAATTCGAAAACAGAGAACATTTCTATTTGGCTTGACAACATACTAAACCCTGTAGCACAAAAGGCAGAATATTATCTCAGGGACTCTTGGCAACTTTTGGAAATTTTGGGAAGGAATAGAATTTCAAAGAAGGATGTGAATTTTGCCACTTTAGATGTCAAGAGTCTTTATACCTCCATAGATCAAGTAGAAGGCATTGAGTACATGAGGGAACATCTTGTAAACAATACAGACATGAGTGGTCACAAGGTCAACACACTATGTACCCTCATGGAAATAGTACTTGAGAATAATTTTTTTAGATTCAACAACGTACTTTACAAACAGACATCTGGAGTAGCAATGGGGGCCAGAGTGGCCCCAGCATTTGCTAATATAGTGATGTCTAGATGGGAACAGAAATTTCTAAAACTTCATTCTAGTTTTGGAAAGGTGTTGATGCACTATAGGTACATTGACTATTTGTTCTTTCTGTGGAGAGGTGATCAACGGGAATTTACCGACATGGTAAATGATTTAAACACAACTACTACATTTCTAACGTTCAAAATTGGAGAATTTGGTAGAGGTATACACTTTCTAGATTTAGATCTTAGTATTAATGATACGTCTGGTAACATCACAAGCAAGATCTATAGAAAATCTTGCTTCACAAACCAATATCTCCATAAAGCCAGCCTACATCCTTCACACATGAAAAAGAGTGTTGTGAAGGGACAAATGATTAGGCTCAGCAGACTCACTACACAGGACTTGGTATTTCAGGAAGAGTTATTACATCTAAGACAAATGTTTCTAGTGAGGGGTTACAACTTAAATTGGATTAAAAAGTTAGAAAAGGAAGTTAAAAAACTAAGGGAAGGTGTAGCAAAACCTATACTATTATCTGCAGATATATTTGTAGAAGCACCAAGAATTGTCCAACAAGAAAACATTAACAAAATGGAAGGATTTAAATATGTTTTATACAGCATTCCCACTACCCATAGTTAATGAGTTAAAAGAAATCAGAAACGTCATAGAAAGAAATTGGAGGATCATTTTGGGCAACAAAGAACTAGTTAGTTGTGTGGGAATCAGACCACAATTCACCTATAAAACGGTCAATAATATCAAAAAAGTTTTGGAAAAACTGACTCATCTTTAGTGGTTAGGACCAGAGATTTAATTAAAAAGGGTACTTACGATGTACCAACTGCAGACAGTGCAGATTCCTCAGTAATAGTTCTTTTGTCACTATGAAACATTTAAAAGAACCTTCTGGGCAAAGAAATATTTCAATTGTAATAGTGAGTGTGTGGTTTATTTAGCCTCCTGTGTCTCCTGTGAATGTTACTATGTGGGTAAACTGTTAGAATTCTGAAGCGAAGAATTTACAACACACATTAGCTATAAAGAACAAAGATAAAACAATGCACTTGCAAGGCATTCTTTGTCTTGTAGTGAATTCAAAAGTTCTAATTTTTCGTTTTAGACCACATAGAAAAAATGTCATTCATGGGGGATGTGAATAATAAATTAGAGCAAAAGGAGGCACTTTGGCAACTACTATTAGGGGCAGACCAATATCCAGGCCTAAATGAAGTAATTAATATAAAATGTTTTTTGATTTATAGGTAAAATAGTATGAATGAATAGAAATACAAGTGACAATGATGTGTATATGTATATATTTATGTGCATTACTTGTATCCAAGTTTTTTATTTTTACAAGTTTACATCAGTTTATTTAGTTATGGATAAATGTTTTCAAGTTTATAAACATTATGACAACTGTTAGCATCACAGTATTATAATGCTTTACAATTTACACAAGCATGTATAATATTGATTAGACACAGTTCATGATAATAAGAAATTTATTAGGAGGTTTATAATAGTTTGAACTTTCATTTATACAAATATAAAATCAGTTTAGATGCTGTGAACAATAAGAACACATCAGATAATAACATTTTTAATGTTAAAAAGTTATTTTGTAAACTTTAGGATAGTATATTGTATTGTAATATATATATATATATACACACGTATATATATATTTTTTATATATGTTTTATATATTTTTATATACTTTTTATATTTTTGTATTAAGTACATATGAAATAATTATGGAAACTTCATGACATCATATCCTGTTGAAGGGTTTATAAGACATGTGTTGGGGAGGGCACATGTTTTGTTTCTGAAGAAGTTCACGTTTTTTAATTAAAGTGAAAGAAAGCGCTAAAGCTACATCTGCCTCTATTGTATCCTGTGTTCACCTTGCTGTGTTGAATTTATTACTATTAAATACATGTTACTTCCAGAGAACTGCACATGATTAAGCACAAAAGAACCAAGAACTTAGTAAAAAAAAAAAAAAACTCCTAATAACACACAAAATATTAAAAAAATGATTCATCACAGAGCCCAACAATAACAGATGCATATTTTTTAGAATATTGTATGCTCACCCTAATAATTCATGTTTAATTTTAGAGTATTTATACTCATAATATATTTCCTTTATTGTTGGGCTATGTTCTGTGATGAATCAATTTTATGTTGTTAGGATTTTTTATTTTATTTTTTACTAATTATGTCGTGTTTTATGACTATTTTGATCGACTGGTTTTAGTATAAAATGGAAAGCGTACAATTGATTGCATCATACAATGAAAAAAAGAGTTGTACTTGAATGCTTTGCTGCTTGCTTTGATTATTTTAGCTGCTCGCTTTTGGATTAAAACTTCTAAATGTTGAACGTTGACTTATTGGTCCTTTTGCGCTTATTCTGTGTATTTCACCATTTGAACTCTCTGGCTTCCAGGAGTGGAATTTTCTTGTGTACTGCACATGGGTAGGCATATGCATGCAATAAAGCACAAAGATGTACATGGTACCTCACCATATGCCCAGGGTTGTTGTAGGCAAAAGCTCGTACACATCCACAAGTGCATTATTTCATGGCAGCCATTGCTTTTGAAGTCTGAATTTTACATTTAGTAGTTTATGTATGATAATTACAGGTTTTGTAGTGTATGTTAATATAACATAGTTTTCTGTTCATTAAACTGATTGCCATGGAGGATTATAATTGTGTAGAATTTTGATATGAAAATTTCCAGGTAGTCATTTAAGAGCTCTTCTGTGAAATTGTGTGTGCTGTTGGACAGGCCAATTGATAAACCTTGCACAACCCCATTCATGTCTTAGCTAGAAAAAAACTTCACTGCAATTTTTCATTGTAGAGATATCCACACTACAAAACTTGCTGATATGCAAAAGATTAATTTAAAAACATTAAGGCATGCATGCTTTTTAATTTTTTCATTATATAATACTCTGAATGTTGGATTTACCCACTTCCTGTGAAATTTACCCATACAGGCTTCATCCACATTGTTAAATCACACTGGTTTTCAGTAAATTGTCCATGCTAGATATACACACGGATATGGATGGCGCAGTAGTGCAGTGGTAATGCTGTCACCTCTCAGCAAGAGGTTCTCCGGTTTGATTCTCGCCTGGGGTGCCTTGAGTGTGGAGTCTGCATGTCCTCCCTGCATTTATGTGGGTTTTCCTCTGTGTGCTCTGGTTTCCTCCCATATTACAAAGACATGTGTCTAGAATATTTCTCCCAGAGCCTCTGTTGAAAATTGGATTTGTTCCAAGTCGGACTTTTCCGGTTAACAAAAGTTAAATAAATAGTGTGTTGATTATTACAATAAGAGAAAGGCTGTAGCCTGAATCCAATAATTTATATAGTATAACCTAAAACACCAAAAGGTAATCAAGTCAGTTCAACTGATTGTAATGTGATAAATAAAGTTAGTTAAATGAGCAGCTTCCTAAACATGGCAAGTTTAACAACAAGTTGAATGTTAAAGTTAACAAGTTTAACTTAAAGTTCCTAAACAAGGGCTGTGCTGTGGAATGGCCAAAGTTATCTGACAATGCACAAGCATGAATCTGGCATTAGGGACACATTTGGCAGAAACCACTGGTGGTGAATGGAGGGTAATAGTTATTCAGCTGCTTGTCACACTTGTGTGGTAAATGGCAATAAGGTACAGCGTGGGATGGTGGCACAGGGCATGGGTCGCTATACTGCTGGTTAATGCTGATAATGGTAGTGTAGCATGAGCAATGCCAATACTGTGGCTTTAATGAATGAACTTTTAAATATGGGGGAGTAGAAGGTTTGAGGGATGAAAGACCGTCTCTTCCTGAACTGCAAATTGTAGATCAGAGTGTGTGTGTGTATGTACCTTTAAGAAGCATTTCCATATGTAGCACATGCATTTAAATACTGAGCACGTGCAGGCAGCAGAGCCATTTTGAGAGAACAGCCAGAGTGTTAACATATATGAGTGTGGTAGTCAGTTTATTATAAGTTTAAGTTTATTTAAGTTTAAGTTACAAAGCCTTATTTCTAATGTGTTTGTGTATAATAAAGCTGCTTGAACAGAACCCAGAAATGTTCGTCTGTTTTATCCTGACCAGACGAGACACACTGTGTCAGAACTGGGATTAAGAGAACAACTTCTTCAAGCCATGAGGTGCAGAGTTGAAGGTGAGGGCAGACTGAGCAGGTTGAGTGAGACAGAGCTCAGATAAACAAAAAGGGCCAGAAACAAACTTAAGGTAACCAAAACTTCCACAAAAGATTTATTTTGCAAAGAAAATGAAACAGAGCACTTGTTAAGGCACAAAACGCATTATTAATCAAATGAGTAGCACAAAACATATTAATCAAATGAAAGGCACAAAACACATTAAATGAAATGTTCGAAACTATGATGCTTGATAAAACTACCAAAACTACTCATGTGGGGTTCAGAATTACCTTTGGCTTGCATAATGATCATGTTTAAAGTAAAACAGGCACAAGAAAAGTACAAAGAGCATGAATAGAGATTATAAATGCATAACGAGTACAACAAAAGGACAAATTGAGCTTAAAGAGCAAGGAGACTGCATGTTTTTTATTAAAAGACCGTATTTGAGCACAAACTACTATTTCGCACTGACTGAAGTCATTCAAAGCATAACTAGAGCTGTTCGAAGTATCTCTGAATGTGCAAAGTGTTTGCAGAGTGTGTGCTTTATTAAGGTGCAATTATTTCCAAGAGTTTGCTGTGTGCAAAGTACAGTTATATTGCTAAGTGCAGCCAAAGTACAGCAATTTCAAAAAGTTTCTTGTGCTGTGTGCATTTATTGGCAGAGGGTTACCATCTCAAAGTGTTTCTTGTACTCTACACAGTTATTTGCAAAGTACAGTCATTTTGAAGAATTTGTTACACTGATAAGGAGTGGTTTCATAAAGTACAGTGATTTCAAAGTGTTCTTATGCTATGGAGACTTATTTGGCAAAGTGCAGTTGTTTCAAAGAGTTTGTTATGCTATTGAGCATAATTACAAGTTCTTGCATACAACTATGGCATATTTATGTGTGTATGTTCATATATAATTTCAAGCACCTTCACTACTGTGTGTTGATATGGCAGAGGCATTTCACAGACCCAGTCCACTTGTGTTTGATCATAATATAGCAGAGAATTGGAGAGTATTTAAGCAGGAATATATTTTTATACAAACAGCTTTTTCTGACAAAGATGCACATACAAGGGCATTGATTTGCTTAACATAGTTGGGTCAGAGACCAATGAAAGTGTGTGTTCCTTTGTGTGTGCATCAGCAGTATATGCAAGAGAGGGGGTAAACTGCCATATTGTTGCACTGGTTGAATCAAGAGAAGACTCTGAGTGCTTAAAACACAAATTTAGAAAAATGTGCAACCCCACACAAATGTTACATTAGAGAGGCACTTATTTTATACAAGAGATCAAAAGCCAGGTGAAACTTTTGCAGCTTATATCACCGCCTTGAGAAACAAAGCCCAAACATGCAGATTTGGTGACTTGAAAGATGAGTTAATAAAGGACAGGCTTGTTTGTGGTGTTATTGATGCAGTGAGAAAGATGTTGCTTTGCGACAGTGATTTAATGTTAAGCAAAGCCATAGAGATTTGTCAAATCCATAAGCTCGCAGAAAGACACACAAGTATGCTTGTAAGTGATAAGAGCATGGTTTCAACAGCTCTAGAGCAAGCGTAGACAGCATGCAGCACATGGCAAGCAGAGGCAGGCCTAAGTACATGGCAGCAGCAACCCCTGTAGGTGTGGCAGGAAGAACCTGGAGCTTTCTAGCAAGTTACAAGACTAGCTCAGTGAAAACGGCATGCTCAGTACAATACAAGAGTGAGTCAACAAAACCCAAGTCTCATTGTTAACTGTTGTAATTGTGGTACCAACCGTGAGTCTAAAAGAGAAAAGTGCTTAGCATTTAGTCAGCAAAGCCACATGTGTAAAAAATGGAACCATTTTCAAGTTATGTAAATCAAGAAAGCCTCATTCAGTTGTTTAGAAAAGTCACTCAAAAAAGCAAGTTGATCATGCAGAAAGCTGCAGCCCTACTTTCTGTGTAGATGGTGTATCAGTGGTCGGTGAAAAGGTCAATGCAGTAGATTTGTTGGCAAAGAATGAAGTATTTTGTACTGTCCTGATCAATGGTAAACCCACAGAGCTTGAAGTAGACACTGGTTCAAAGTGTTATGGAATGTCAGAAGAAAATAGAAGTTATGTTCTTACCATAACGTTCCATGTTAGTTGTCTTCTTCTCGCCTTCTTCTTGCTGGATGGGTTCGGAGCCGACCTCGGCCACTCTAAAAGCTCGAGAGTTGGTTCCACCGGCTCGAGGCACCCCTTATATCCCACAATGCTAGGCGAGAGTTACCTCAGATCTCGTTTGTAAGCTAACCCCAGCTTATAAAAGTAAAAGAATAACTCTAAACAGAGTCCACCTCTAACCACAGGAAGAAAGAAGGGTGACCTACATCCTGAACCAGGAAATATGCACAACAGCATATGCCTAAGAAAGAGGTGGTAGAAAGAGAAGTCACAATCACAACTCCTCTAGGTCTGTCCAGGCCAGGGGAAGGAGGGTGGGGAAGAAGAAGCGAGAAGAAGACAACTAACATGGAACGTTATGGTAAGAACATAACTTCTATATGTTAAGTTGTCTATCTCGCCTTCATTCTTGCTGGATGGGACCGCGTCCCTAGCACCTTGTCCCGGGTGGCCTAACGGAACAGACTCCTGAGAACAGTGGAACCAAAGTTAGCTCTATGCCTAGAAGCTAAGTCCAACTTGTAATGAGAAATGAAAGTGTGAGGAGTAGCCCAAGTAGCCGCTGCACAAATGGTGTCAATAGGCAGTCTGTCTTGGAAGGCTAAAGAAGTAGCCAAAGCTCTGGTGGAATGGGCTTTAGGTTTATTAGGCAGTTTTTGGTGTCTAATTTCATATACAAGGGAAATTAGAGATGTTAGCCATCTGGATAATAATACTTTTGAAACTGAAAGTCCCTTTCTGCTTTCCGCATAGGAGACAAACAGCTGATCAGATTTTCTGAATTGTTTTGTTCTATCCAAGTAGTACCTCAATTGACGATGAACATCCAGGCAGTGTAATTTTTGTTCAGACCTATTGGAATATTCTGGAAAAAAAGACAGGGAGGTCAATGCTTTGATTTAGATTTGTCGTCGAGACCACCTTAGGCAAAAAGGACGGGTTAGTTCGTAAGGATACTCTGTCCTTATGAAACAATAGATAAGGAGGTCGACAGCTGAGTGCTTGAAGCTCTGAAACTCTTCTAGCTGAAGTAATAGCTACCAGAAAAAGAGTCTTCCATGATAGCTATTTTAAAGAACAGGAGACTGCAGGTTCGAAGGGAAGAATCAAAGAAGCAAGTACTAAATTTAGGTCCCAAGGAGAAGGAGGATTTCTTATAGGAGGTCTGAGAAGAAAAACTCCTTTTAAAAAGGCTTTGCAAAGCTTGTGGGACATTAAGGCAGATTCAGAAATACCCACATGAAAGTTAGAAATAGCTGCCAATTGAACTTTAAGAGTAGAGGGAGATGAACCTGCTTGGAAGAGTTCAGCTAGAAATTCAAGGACTAATTGGATGGAAGCAGTGAAAGGATCTATGTC
The DNA here is from genome assembly GCF_019279795.1 of Protopterus annectens. Classification (NCBI taxonomy): domain Eukaryota; kingdom Metazoa; phylum Chordata; order Ceratodontiformes; family Protopteridae; genus Protopterus; species Protopterus annectens. The sequence continues at coordinate 686,591,253 of NC_056750.1, forward strand.
CTTTCCTTTAGCCCAATATGTGAAGCGTTTCCACTTACTCAAATAAATCTTCGAGTGGAAGATTTATGGAAGCTATCAAAATATCTCGAACGGAGTGAGATAATTGAGGAAGCCTGGCTAAGGTTGGAACTGGAGGAACCAAGCAGTGAGGTTCAGAGAGGGAGGGAGCGATGAAACTGACCCGACTGATGGATCAAAAGATCTGGAACTAGGTCCAGATTCCACGGTCGCTCAAAAGAAAACGATGTAGAAAGGGGAACCACACCTGTCGAGGCCAGTAAGGAGCAATGAGGATCAATGAGGCCTTCTGAGCGATAGCTTTCTGTATCACTTGAGAGATTAGTGGGAAGGGAGGAAATGCATACAGAAGTCCCGGGCCAAACTTGGACTAGAGCGTCTCTGCTGGGTTGGCCTGGTAAAGGGAATAGAGTGAAAAATTCTCTGCACTTGCTGTTTTGGGGAGTAGCAAAGATCGCAGCAAGGCTGACCCCACTTGAGGAAAATTTCTCTCACAACAGAGTCTTTCAGAGACCACTCGTGAGGCATGAGGATAGCTCTGCTCAACTTGTCCGCAATTTGATTGGACTTCCGGGATGTGCGTTGCTATCAGAAACCGCTGAGAAGTAATCGCCCCCTGCCACAACCTGAGTGCTTCTCGACACAGGTATGATCTGGTTCCGCCTTGTTTGTTGATGTACCACACTACAGACATATTGTCTGTCTGGATTGCAATCGTTCCCAAGGGAAGAGAGTCTTGAAGGGCTTGCAACGCTAAAAGCACTGCTCTCATCTCCAGAACATTTATGTGCAAGTGGCATTCGTTTGGTTGCCATGTGCCCTGGACCGTCCTGCCCTGATAATGCCCCCCCCACCCGATCAGGGAGGCATCCGTTGTCAGAGTAGCAACTGGAGGGGGTGGAACAAAGGGTCTTCCCAACAAGAGCTGAGGGGAAGACATCCACCACATGAGATGATTTTGCACGCTATGTGATCATAATGGTGTGAGACATTGGAAGTTGCTGGTATGACCATTGAGTAAAGAGCATCCATTGAAGGATCCGCATGTGGAATCTGGCTAATGGAAGCAGAGGTATGGCAGCCGCCATAATTCCCAACACTTTCAGAACTAACCTGGCTTTGATTCTGTTGTTGTTGAAAAGGAGTGAGACCAGTTTGTGTATGTCTGTTATTCTCTGATCTGTTAGCCTCGCAGACATGTCTACTGTGTCTAGATTTGCGCCTATGTAGGTAATAGTACGACAAGGCGACAAAACAGACTTTTCGCAATTTATTGAAATGCCTAACTTTTGACAAATGTGAAAAGTATAATCCCTGGCCATCAGAAGGAGATGCTTGGTGGGAGCTGTGAGGAGCCAGTCGTCCAAATATGGAAACACCTGGAATCCTTGTCGCCTCAGGTGAGAAGCTACCACTGCCATGCATTTGGTAAACACCGGGCAGTGGTGAGACCAAAGGGCAGGGCCCTGAATTGAAAATGACTGGTTCCCAGCCTGAAGCGGAGGAATCTTCTGGAGCGCCTGTTCATTTTATGTGATAGCACGCATCCTGAAGGTCTATAGAGCACATCCAGTTTCCTTTTCCCAATAGGGAAGGATGGACTGCAGCGTGACCATCCGAAATCTTGTTTTCTTGACTGATCTGTTCAAGATACTGAGATCCAAAATTGGTCTCCAGTCCCCTGTTTTCTTTGGAACTAAAAAGAACCTTGAGTAGATTCCGGATCCTTGCTGGTCTGCTGGAACTGGCTGAATTGCTCTTTTGCAAGCAGTTTTGAAATCTCTAAAACCGCTAGATCCCTTTGAGCGGTGGAACATCTGGAAGGGATTTTTTGATTGATTTGGAAAGCGAAGAAAGGGGATAGAATAGCCTTCGAAATGATGGACTGTACCCATTTGTCTTGAGTCAGGGATAGCCAGGCTTCTGGGTACAGTGACAATCTTCCCCGACTGCCTCCGGTGGGCAGTCGGGCAACACCTCAGGGATGCTGAAAGGGCTTGTCAGAAGGTTTCCGATTGCCCTGGTTCTGCGGACCCCCGCCCCTAGGGCACCATTGTTATTCCCGCCTCTGCCTCTGGCGGGAACGACTCTGAAGTCCCTTGAGATTGTTTACGGAACCACATCTTTCCACTTTTCTGGCCTTTGGGGTAAGGCCTAGAAGGAGTAGAAAACGGACTCCGACGGCAGAAAGGGTCTTGCCATCAGTTTCGCACCTAGTCAAGGTTTCTTTCACTTGAGGACCAAAGAGAGATGATCCATCAAACGGGAGTTAGTGAAAGACGCCTTGAAGGGGTCCATTGCACAGCCGCATCCAGGCATGCCTACGTAAGGCCACACCTGTCCCTCGCTTGCTCCATCTGCCGCGAAAGAAGGCATGGAGGAGTTGGATATGGAGTTAAGGGTAGCCAGCTGCGTGTTCATCTTATCTTGAAACCCGCAGCTGTAGGGTCCTTTAACATTTCACTTGCTTCCTTGATCAAGTCCCTTTGAAGACGAGTAAAATGGCATAGGTAGTTCAGCGAACGCATGGTAAATGTCGCTGAGAACATCCGCTTCCGCACCTGTCCATGGACCTAGATTCCTTGTTAGGTGGATGGACAGGTACTGAAGGATCAGCTAGCTCCTTCTTAGTGGCAGCAGCTACCACCATCGCATCCACAGAGACTCCTTTCGTCAAGAACTGTTTGTCTGCTGGTGCCGTTATAAACTTGGAGGGTCTCCTGGGAGTGGGGTCCACTGAATCAGGAGCCATCCATGCCTTCTTAGCAACCACCTGCATGAGGGGGTCAAGGAGACACCCAGGAGGTGGAAGGGCGAGAGCCAAACGCCTCAAGATACACAGATTCATCCTCCGAAGGGTTGAGGGCTGGCCAATTTCCCCTCTGTTTCAGGATCTCTAGAATGTCTGCAAATGAGACATCTTCAGAAGGGGAACGGGGGGAACCCTCAGAATCATCCAAATCTGTGTCAGACGTGATGGACTCAGGTGAGTCAATGTGTTTCCTCTTACACTTCCTCTTCCGAGGGGGCTCTTCTGCCAAATCAGGAGAGGCCTCGAAGAGGATGAAATCCCCAGGGGTTCCTGAGGAGCTGGCTCTCTGCGGTCCGGGATGAGGGAGTGAGTCAACTTGACCTGAGGCACCGTGAGGGAGGGGCGGAGCCGACTGTGGAGTAGAGCCAGGCTCTAACACACTCCGCATGACCTCGAATGCACCCCTGTCAGGCAAAGCCAGAGGTCCCCGCCCGAAGCTAAGAACCCCCCTCGGCACCGACAGTGATGGCTCCGAGGCCGATGTCGGAGCCGAACTCACCAGCGCCGAAGCTCCGAGAGGAAGAGCGGGGTCGGACAAGGGTCCGATGCCACTCACCCCCTCGGAGCCGACGAGGGAAGTCCGCCGAGATTCTTCCAAGGAAGAAATCGGAGCCGACACGGAGCCGAAGACAATTTTATCGGCTCCGACGCTACCACAGTCTCGGTTCCCGAGCTCAAGAGAGTCGAAGGAGGAATATATTGATGGACCGGGGCAGGCATCGACTGATGAGTCGGGCTCTGAAGCATCTGGGCCAGTGCCTCGGACTTAAGAAGTCGACTCACTACCCTCTGAAGGTCATGATCCGACAGCCTCGATGACCTAGAGGAGTGAGATCTTTGGCTCCGTTCAGACAGCAGGGGAGATCCTGGAGCCGAGTGAACAGAGCCAAGGGATGGTGACCTGGACCTCTTCCTAGTTGTCGGCCGGTCTGGTCGGAGCAGACACGGGATTTACCTCGGCTCCAGCCGAGCGAGGAACCACAGAAATTGTGGACTGAGACTCATCGGCTCCAGCTGGAGCCGATGTAGGCAGAGGCTTAGAAACCTTAGGTCTCAGCTCAGTTGTCGGAGCCGAAGACCTAGATGCCTTAGAGGGCTTCCCTGTAGATACAGAAAGGGAATCCTCTGGCTTGAGTAAGCCCCTTAAAATCAATTTTTTCTTTCCTGCAGGACCCTGGGGCTGAAGCCATGGCACACAGCACAGGAGTCCTGCAGGTGCAAAGGTCCCAGACAGTAGACACAAGAAGTGTGAGCGTCTGTCAGAGACATTTTCTGACAGCACGCATCACACTTCTTGAATCCGGAGACCTTTGCTTCTTTAGACATAACTACAGGTGTAATCACACACACAGACACAAACACACTAATTACACCCTGTCTAGTTTAAAATATAATAAAATATAATAAACCACTAACTAGGTTTTAAAAGAAAAATAACACACACTCTCCACTAGGGAAAGAAAAAGACCTGTAGGCTCAAGGGAAGAACTTAAAGTTCTTGAGGGAAAACAGGTATTTTAAGAAAGGGGATAAGAATTTCTCTAAACTAAGGGAAATACGTAAAAATATTAAAATTAAAGGGGTTTTAATAGACTAAGTACACAAGAAAAGTCACTTACCAAGAACCGGTAGAAAACCAACACCTCGATAGCTGTAGCGGCAAACGAGATCTGAGGTAACTCTCGCCTAGCATTGTGGGATATAAGGGGAGCCTCGAGCCGGTGGAACCAACTCTCGAGCTTTTAGAGTGGCCGAGTCGGAGCCGAGGTCGGCTCCGAACCCATCCAGCAAGAATGAAGGCGAGATAGACAACTTAACATCATTTGTTAAAGTGAGGGCTGGTGAGCTACTTAATTTGGTCAATTGTGCAAAGCTTGTTGCTTATGGAGGTGAAGAGATTCATCTGAAGGCTCAGTAGTGCTTTCATGATATACAGCTTGCAATTTTATGTAGTCAGAAGAACTGTGCAGTCATTATTAGGTCTCAGAGACAGTTTGAGAATGAAACTGCTTTATTTTACTAAAGATGTACTTCATGTAAGCACATGTCCCAGGTGATACTATTTTCTCAGAGTATGCTGATGTGTTCGATGACAAGCTAGGCAAACTTCCAGTTGTGTACTCAATGACGTTAGACCCAAAGGTCAGTCCATTGGTCAGACCAGCAAGAGGAGTTCCAGTAGTTATGCAGGACAAAGTCAAGGTCCACTCAGACAAAATGGTGCAGCAAGGTGTGATTTGTCCAGTCACAGAACCAACTGAGTGGGCATCGTCCATAGTAGCTGCTCATAAGAAAACTTCAGATGAAATCACAATATGCATTGACCCAAGAGACTTGAGCAAGGCATTTAAAAGACATCATCCTATGCATACAGTCCTGGAAATTGCAACCCTCATGCCAAATACCACTTTTTTTCTGTCTTGAATGTAGAGAGTTAATTTTTGCAAGTGATGCTTGATTACAAATCTTCACCACTGACTACATTCAGTACCCCACATTTGGTAGATACAGATTCCTCAAGATCCCTTTTGGAATAAATTCTGCCAGTGAACTCTTTTAGCATGCAATGGGGCAATTGTTTTCAGGCTACCCATACGCAATAGTAGTTGATTTACTGGTTGTAAGTAATGGTGAAGCAGAGTATGACAGAAACCTCAGGAAAGTTCTGGACAGAGCGTGCATGAATTGAATTTAAAGCTCAATCCTCTGAAGTGCAAATTCAGACTACCAGAAGTTACTTATGAAGGTCATTTGTTTACCACTACGGGCTTACAAACAGATCCTTCTAAACAAGAAGACATTCTTGAGATGCCAGCTCCAGACAATGTCCAAGCCTTACAGCATTTTCTTGGTATGGTTAACTATTTGGGCAAATTTGTCCCTGACTTTAGTGAGTTATCAGCACCTTTAAGAGAGCTGACACGCAAAAATGTTACATGATCATGGTTTGAACACCACCAGAAAGCATTTGATAACCTCAAACAGCAAATGGCTAACCCACCTACATCAAGATACTATGATGTCCACAAACCAGTAGTTCTTTCCTTTGATGCTTCAAAGTTTGGTCTTGGTGCAGTTATTCTTCAAGAGGGCAGACCTCTTGCTTATGCATCTAGAAGTCTTACCCAAACTGAGATGCAGTATGCTCAAATTGAGAAGGAACTTTTGGCAACTATGTTCACATCTTTGAAGTTCCATTATTATATTTCTGGATGAACAATCGAGATAGAAACTCACCATCAACCTCTAGTTACTATTTTAAAGAAGCCTATGACTTCTTCTCCAACAAGACTACAAAGAATAATGCTCAAATTGTAAAAGTATAATTTCCAAATGGTCTATACATGGAATAAACTTCTTTATCTGGCTGATACCTTATCCAGATCACCCAGAAACACCACGGAACAGGTTGATCCAGAGAATTTTGATTTTGATGTCATGGAAGTCCGTAATTTTTCTACCATGAGACTTGATGAGCTGAGATATCATACAAAGACTGATCCAGTTTTGGAAAAGCTCAATCACTTCATTAATGTAGGAGGGCTGTTAAAGCAATCCTGTGTACTGCCAGAAATGCAATCTTACTTTCCATACAGAGATGAGATGCTGATGGAAGATGGTATCATTTTCAAAGGTCCAAAAGTTGTTGTTCCTACTTCCTTACAGCATGACTACATTCAGATTTTACCTTGTGGCCACACAGGTTGCAATTCTACTAAAAGAAGGGCGAGAGGACTAGTATTTTGGCCTTTTCTTGCAAAAGACTTTGATAAAGTGCTTTCTTCTTGTTCAGTATGTAACAGTACTAAGCTGCATTTGCAAAAAGAGCCCCTTAGGCTAAGCCAACTTCCTGGAACTGATTACATTAACTTCAAGGGAGGAAGGAGTAAAGCAAGAATTTTGGGTAGCTTGGCCCAAAATTAAAAACTATACTCATAAAAATAATTCCTTTTTTTCTTTCTTGCAGGTGATATCATTCATCAGCAACGCACTCCAGCTGTGTAATCAGAATCATTTTTCAAAGCTTATCTCATTTCCAATGAATATATTTCACAATAGCTTCTGTATGTGTTAAATATCATTTACTTGCATTACGATCACAAAAGATTTCAGTGTCAGTGATGTGGTCACATTACTCTGACACTTATAATTCATAATCTAAACTAAAGAGGTAGTATAACAAAGATACAGCTTTCCTCTGAGTGAAATCAATTAACTATAAAGCATATCATGCATTTTAAAAGCATGTGTGCATGTTAATAATTTAAACTCTTTAGTGAATTTTGTAGCACCTGGACAGATTTTGTTAGAACAGAAATAAATATCTGGAGCAGTAAGGGTGCTGTTAGATATTGCTCAGTGCTGCCATTGTTTTGTGGAATGGACTCCATTTTGATGTAACTGGATTGAAGTTAATTTGCTCTTTTGCAGTACAACACTAAATTACAGTGCAAAACCATAGCACAGTGTTTATAGTGTTGAGCAAAAGCTTAAAAAAACTACTTTCTTAAAATCCAAGCTTTAGGCTTTCAGAAACCATGCTGTATATACTGATTCACACAGTAAGTGTGCATGACCAAAAATGCATAAAACCTGATACGTATAGTTATCATTTGGTAATGAAAGTGTGCACCTCTAAGACTGTGTCTATGCTCAAATTCTAAATTAGCCGTGCGAGTGTGTGTATGCCTGCACACGTGTTTCTCTGCCATGAAACAAACTTCAGTGAGACTCCCTACCTACAATGTGAGCTTGTATTTATGTCAAAGGTTATAATAAGCCAGGTCTCAACAGATGGTGAAGAGATTATGGAGTTTTTAATGATCTCCACAGCAAGTGCAGCATATTTCATTTGGCATGCAGGTTTTAGGAGAAATGTACGTGCTGAGAGAATTCAAAAAAAAATGAAATGACTAGACCCAGCTGATTGTATGCATTTGCAAGGAAAAAGTATTTGTAATAATAAAAATTAAATAAACCAAACTCCATGGTAAAAAGAGCCACAGTAAACTGAAAACTGCAGAGCAGAGCAACTTCTCTAAAGAAGCAGAGGAAGGAATAATCTGGTTTGAAAAGGTTCTAAAATGTTAACTGCATTGTTACCTTTTACTCTGTACTTTGTGTGACATCTATATGTATATTATACTATCCAAGTTTATTCTTAAATTTAAATCTCTGGTTAGCTATGACTTTAGTATGTTAACATTTGAAAACTGAAAGGATTTTCTACATTGTTCATTGACAAACCACTAAAGCAATCCGATACCAGATACCATATGAAGTATTCAATGTTACTTTTCCTATTATGGAAAGTTCTGGTAGACTACTAAAACCAGATCTGACTTGGACTCCATCCAAGGAAAAAGAATTTTCACCAATACCATTGCCAGTCTTCTAAATAAACAAGGATATGCCTTTATCACACACAACAAATTCTATGTAGGGAAACAGGCATATTTGAATATTTCAGACAAATACCTGTTCAGAAGTGAAATATTATACATGGCCACTGCTTAAGACAGAGTTCACAAACAGTTCTGTCACTCCATCAATCCATTTAGGTCAATAAATTTAGTTCCACAGGTAGACCATCTCCAAGTGCGAAACTTCTCGACTTGACACTAACAAAATCTTTAAATCTACTGTTTACTTCATATTTTTATCAAATCTGGTAGAAACAAGCCAAATGTGGATATCAATATTCACAATGTAAATATTTCAGCTTGAGATAAACCTGTAGTCCTGTCCTTTCATAGCTATAAATGGCCGCTCACCTATAACACTTTGCACAGATATTGGCAGTACATATCATACTATCAACACTGCTTGTGTGTGTTTTTTGCAGACCTGAAGAAGGCATATGACTGCTTACTCTGTAATGTCATGTTGAAAGGGATATAAAGTGTGGGTTGCCATGGTCACTGCTGCAGATTAATAATGAACTGTATATGCAGAATGAGAACTGGTCCCCTCTTACTGTCATAGATCTAAATACATTCAAGGTATAAGACAGACTACTAAGAGTTTGATCTGCTCAACTGTTCATGACTTAGTTATCAAACTGCAGACAAGTTTAGAGAACGTTAGTTTGAACATGTGAGAAGTTGCATCTTTATTGTTTGCAAATAATCGTGTAATCTTGGCTTCAAGAGACTTGTCTCTGGTATGTAATGGAGTAGCTTTGCTACGGAGCATGAAGTACTTGGATAAAATGTAATACCTCTAATCAGACACCATAGTTCTCCTTTAGAAGAGAGAGGACTGCTTTCTACAGTAGAGAAGAATAGGCTACTTCAAGTGGAGTTTAAATAGCTTGGACTTGCAGATAAGTGAAGCGACAATACAAGGCAGTGTACCAGTCTGCGGGGCTAACGTGACGTAACGTTACTTCTTGCTTTGAGTTCCTGGTTGGCTTCAATTGTCTTGGAAGTATCTACCTCTATTTACTGGACTTTACTTTCTTCATTTTGAGGTGGTACCTTACCCTGTTTGTGCTTTTTTCTTATCAGAATTATAGGACAAAGTTCAGAATTTACTGGTTCATCAGTGTTCCCATACAAACCAGCAGTCACAAATATTTCGTAGCAACAGGAGGATGAGTGTCAAATACAAGAAATGGAAATAAGGTGCATTCACAGGGCAGCTGGGTTCATTCTCAATGACAGAATGAGAAGTCTGTTAACCGGGGAGAATCCCAGAATAGAGCAGCTGCTCCTCTGTGTTAACATTAGCTACCCCAAATAGTTTGTGCACCTTATAAAAGGATCTTGATTATTTTCTATGGGATGGGTTCCAGGCATGGCATACCAGGGCCAGAGGAGCCCAGGAAATGCCAGCAGAATCAAATTTCTTATCTGCCTGGGTATTTTGTGGAATGAGCTATGTTTGGATCTCCTAACAAATGGTGAACTTTTATCCTCAAGTGTTCAAAACTGTGATCAGAAGATAGTGACTGGTCATTTGTACATAATTAATGTCTTATGGGAACAGAAAGTCACAAATTCCTTGTTGCAAGCAGCACTTCCAACCCCCATTACTATTTATAGTCACGTTCTACCATTCCTCTTCAGAACAGTAAAGCCAGAGTTTCAAAACATTCTTCTGTTTGGGTTCAATGTACTGTATAGGCTTAGGATCTTGTTAGAGGTCAATTAAGGCCATTCTCCATTTGCGAGCAACCCAGTGCACTCTGTGAACCAGAAGTCAACCTTTTCTTTACTTGATTTCAAGGAAGCAGTTATTCAAGTACTAAATGGTAACCTACTCTGTGTCTTAAGGCTGCTCAAGTTACAGGTTTTTAAGGCATGTCTCTATTGGCTGCAGGAACACACACAGTTAATTCCTTATACTGTTTTCAATACTTTTAAATTAAATGTCTAAGGTGGCTATCAATGCATGGTGTACACATACACAAGACCATACCTATACAATCAATAACATTTTTTTTTAATTTTTCTAACTTATCCTCATATTTCAGTTGTTTAAACAAGTTTAAACACATTTCCTTTGGACTTTCTCAAAAAGTGGTTAGGTTCTTTGTAGCTTACGCACAACCCACCACTCTAGATATTCAAGTAGTGGTTGAAAAATGCTAGCCAACAGCAAAACCATTACAGATGCACATCTCAAAATTGATGGACCTCAGGATCATGTCAGTTAACTCTTAACCTTTCCTAGCCTGGAGATTGGTATGTTCATTACATTTTAACTTTCTCGAGACTGTAATCCCCCTGATCGTTAATGGAAGAGCATTCAGTTACAAGTTCATCTGCAAAAGATGCTTCAATTTCCAATTCCTACATGAAATAATTTCCACATTTAGGTGATAAAAGAAACTTTGTTCTGTGTAGCCCATTTATAAAGCTCACCGATATACTTCTGTAGGTGTGTCTGATCTTCAGTAAAACTCTTGTCAGTTCTGCATCATTTGCAAATTTCTTTGACCAATGCGGAGGGTCAGAGTCGTATACAGACATAAAAATAAAAATTACACAAGGATCTAGAACTCCCTTCTAAGGAACAGCCTCTGAATATATGGTATTCAAAAGATGTTATACTTGGTAGTTTTACTGATGATTTTGTAACAACTAACTAGTTATAGATTCAGTATGTTGTATGTGCACTGATGTTTCATTGTCTGATGAAAGATTTGCATGGACCTGAATCAAATCCTTTTTTCAGAGTGAAGTAGTTAATATTGATTGAAAGGTCCTTATCCCGTGTTTCAACAGCTCTAAAGAATATTAAATTGGTCATGTAATATCTTCCTTGACAAAGCTAATCAAATGTTAAATTGGTAATGTAATATCTAAATGTGACAAAGCTAATCGAATATTAAATTGGTCATGTAATATCTTCCTGTGACAAAGCTAATCGAATATTAAATTGGTCATGTAATATCTTCCTGTGACAAAGCTAATCGAATATTAAATTGGTCATGTAATATCTTCCTGTGACAAAGCTAATCGAATATTAAATTGGTCATGTAATATCTTCCTGTGACAAAGCTAATCGAATATTAAATTGGTCATGTAATATCTTCCTGTGACAAAGCTAATTGAATATTAAATTGGTCATGTAATATCTTCCTGTGACAAAGCTAATTGAATATTAAATTGGTCATGTAATATCTTCCTGTGACAAAGCTAATCGAATATTAAATTGGTCATGTAATATCTTCCTGTGACAAAGCTAATCGAATATTAAATTTGTCATGTAATATCTTCCTGTGACAAAGCTAATCGAATATTAAATTGGTCATGTAATATCTTCCTGTGACAAAGCTAATCGAATATTAAATTGATCATGTAATATCTTCCTGTGACAAAGCTAATTGAATATTAAATTGGTCATGTAATATCTTCCTGTGACAAAGCTAATCGAATATTAAATTGGTCATGTAATATCTTCCTGTGACAAAGCTAATCGAATATTAAATTGGTCATGTAATATCTTCCTGTGACAAAGCTAATCGAATATTAAATTGTCATGTAATATCTTCCTGTGACAAAGCCAATCAGCACGACTAGTAGCCAGGCAGTAGCCATTCACACAGCTCCCCCTCTTTTCATCCTTCTTGCATGCTAATTCCATGTTTTCAGTAAATGTTGCTCAATTTGTTGCCAACTTCAGAATATCTGCCTAAATACTTAAATTTTCAGGGTCTACTTATCAGTTTACACTCAAGTGTTTGGCAGTGGCCTGTATAGACACAGATACCACAAGTGACATTTTGTCTGTAAAAGCACAATTGAAATTTCACGGATACCTAGTTGTGTACAGGACAGCTAGTTTGCAGTGACAAGCACTGACCCAGAGTTGCAAACCAGATGGTCCTGACATTGCTTCACATTCAGTCCAACAGTCTAATCAATAAAAAAGGGTCTGTTGCCATGCATATGTACTTTCCCACTATCTCCATTACTAGCTTGGTGGATATGGGCATCCTGAAGCAATGTAGAAACTGCCTCATGTTTACTGACAACCAGTTAATTATCAAAACTGATATGGCATGAGAGAGATGTATTCACATAATGTGACTGGAAGCAAAGCTATCACATAAAAGTACTCCTAATGTCAATAAGGCTGTCAGTAGTACAAAAACGACACCAATAACACACAGATCAAAGCAGACATACAGACCCACATATGCTGAGGAATTTAAATGTAACCATCCTAAACCCCAAAGACCTCCTGCCCAAAGTACACATAGCATAACCTCAGCAGTTCCAAATGTACTTTTTCAAAACACCCACATCAACACATACAGCCACATCTCATGGAGCCTCTACTTCTAAGCCCATAAGGCAAGTCACCACACAATCCAACATTCTGGTCATTGGAGACTCCATTGTGAGACACACTGATGTCACTCTCACCAGGCTGATTAAGGAGAAAGTCATGATCAGTTGCTTATCAGGGTCTAGGATCCTCCATATTACACCCACACTCAGGTAATTGGACCACAAGTACCGGTATGACTCAGTTAAAGTCCATGTGGGTGTAAATGACCAGAGACGTACCTCCCTTAACTAAATGGAGAGAGACCTCATGGAGCTCTCGGAATGCATCTCCCAGGCTTGTATGAGCTTAACATTGAGCAGCATTTTACCTTCTCCAAGCATGATGCCAAAATACGAACAAAAGATGAATAACTAATTGGCTTGGTTTCTCATGTCTAACCAGTCAACACATCTGAACCCAATGAAGTAGCAGTTCCAAAGTTTAATAAAACAGCATAAAAAATATTAAAAACATCCAAGAAAGTAGACAAGCACTTTCACACCTATCCAGGTGCTTCTTCAGATTTAACAAAAGAGGCATGGAATACTGCTTAAACACTCAGTTTCAGATCTACCTCTTGGGGTCACGTAATGTAAGCAGTGGTCTTAAAGGAACATACTCATTTAAACCCTTCCCTCCATCGCTTAAATTCTGAAATCCATTTAAGCTTCAGTACATTTTGTTTTAGTGCTGGCATCACCACCTCTAATGCTGACATTAAAAAGTTGTAGCAAAATAAACTTCTCAGATCCTGAGATCAAGCAGGTTTATAAATGCAATTTCTTTCCAAATTGTAAGAGCTGTAATCTTGTTTATTTAGCAAGCTGCACTGTTTGTAAAGGTTTATATGTTGGTAAAGCTAACAGTTCATTGAAAGACCGTGTATGTCGTGAACACATTTATCTAGAAAAGATTAAAAAAATGCACTGTCAAAACATTTTAGCTGCTGGAAGTACCCACAAGTTTAAATTTTTTATACTACAGCTTTTTAATGTCAACATTAGAGGTGGTGATGTCAGCACTAAAAGAGAATGTATTGCAACTAAATGGATTTTAGAATTACAAAGTGACACAGGGAAGATTCTAATGACTATGTTCCTTTAAGACCACTGCCTAGGTTGCGTGACCGTATAAGGTAGAATTGAAATTGTGTGTATCTAACCAGCATGCCATGCCTGTTTCATTAGATCTGAAGAAACACCTGGATAGGTGTGAAAGTGCTTGGCTTTTTCTTGGATGTTAACATTTTTTATGCTGTTTTATTAAACTTTGGAACTGCTACTTCATTGGATACAGCCGTGTTGACTGGTTATTCTTCTACCTGGATTGTTTGATTTGTGTTTAACTAGTCTTCATCCACCTGCACTGGTTTTCCTTTCTTCTTAGTTTCTGATGTCATTCTAAGGAGGTGCAATATTTGTCAGCATGGAAGATGATAGTCAACAGACCACACTGCTTTGCACCTCTCCCCTCTAGGCTTTTGAATATTAGTTAAAAACATTGTCTTCCTTATTGTGTTTTTTTAGGCAATGCCAAACTGAAAATACTTCCGACTTAGCAAATCAAAAGCAAAAAAATCTAAAGGTATTACTGCTCAATGGTAGGAGTCTAAACAAAAACTCCATTCCCTAGAATCTCTCTTCAGCCTAGACAATGGTGATATCTGTGAGGTCACTGAGACATGGTTTAAAGCCACATAGATTAGGCAGAAATTGCAAGATTGTAATGCCTTCCACATATCTAGACCAGCTATTACACAGACAGGGAATAAAAGGTGTAGGTGTCTTGATTTACATAAAAAATAAATATACCTCAAGGCTGGTCAAGCAGGGCAATACACCTGAGCTTCTCCATATTACATCACCATAGGCAAAATCCAGTACCACTTCCTTGCAAGCTATAGGTCCCCCTCTATGACCCAGGAAACCCATACCGTGTCTTTCAACTTATTGGAAACACTGACCATTCAACCCAATACCATAATTCATGGGCTACTAATTACCCCAGTATTAACTGGGAGTCCTAAATGACACCAAATGTACAGGCAGAAAGACTTGTGTATTTTTTTAAACACAAACTCCTTGGACCAGATTGTCCATACACCAACCAGGGGTGCAACTATACTGGATTTGGTCCTCACTATATGGGAGACTGCTGCACATCCCCTAATGTAATGTCTTTCCTGGTAAGGTCAGACCACAAACTGGTCTCCTTTGAAGTAAAAATAATACCTGGATCCCCAGCTAACCCTGGAATATTCAGAAACTGCTCTAAGGCTAACTTATTGCTATTAAGTGATAACCTGGAAAAATTCCAAGCCCACATAAACCCTGAGAACACTGCTGTCTATGCAGAACTGTTCACAGAAAACATATACATGCATGTTAATAGCTACATAGAGGCAGCTATACTCACCAGGAAGAGGTGCAGAACCAAGTCAAAAACAAGCCACCCTGGTGGAATATCAAATCAATAAGCTGTATAACAGAAGGAAGAAAACAATGGCAAACATTAGGAGGCGAAGCCCCCAGCAGGATAAATGCATTCTCAAACTAAAACAACTCAGAGAAGAAAGTCTACCAAAAACAAATTTGAGGTAAATTTGGTTCCCCAGGCCAAGGACAACCACAAGGCATTCTTTAGCTATGTCTGCAATCTCAATGGCAATACACAACTGTGTGCAGAGCTCATTGTAAATGGATCTGCCTATACTAAACCAGAAGATATAGCAAACCTACTAGCTGACAAATTCCCTCAAGGAAATGTCATCAAATACAACTTCCCTCGCTATCACTAGGGAACAGGTCCTTAATTATCTAAGGCCAAGAACACTGCATCAATGGGCCCAGACAATATCCCAGGATGCCTTCTAAATAGCATGAAACATGACCTGTCAGACCCTTTGGAATTCCTATTTAACTGTAGTCTCCAAATAGGCTTCATCCTTCATGAATGCATAACAGCAACAATCATCCCTCTGCACAAAGGTGGGCCATCTACATACCCTGGAAACTGCAGACACACTAGTCTTTTATGCAAAACCATGGAAAGAAATATCATGGAAATGACCAGTGATGATATAGTAAACCTCCAAACACTGGACTCAACCCAGTTTGGTTTCATCAAGGGCAGGTCATGCCTACTCAACCTGGTGGAATTCTTTGAGAAGGTCACCAAAGCAATGGATGAGGACATAATGGATCACACTGCTTACCCTTGACCTGGTCAAGGCATGTACCCCAATCACGAGGTTCAGTACAAATCCATATGTCACCTGGTGGACAGCCAACTGGCTCATAGAGAGGACCCAGGAAGTTAGAATTGGGGAGTCCACCTCTAAAGAGGCCAGTCACAAGTAGAGTCCCCTCGGGGATCAGTCCTTGGATCACTCCTTTTTGGCATTGACTTCTCTGAAGTCAAGGCCAACGTCAGTGGTCTCTAGCAGACTAAATTTGCAGATGATTGCAAATTAGGAGCAGTCATTAAATCCAACTGAATGATTAAAAGAAGAGATGGTGCAAGTAAAATGTCTTATGTAGACTGCCTCAAGGCCCTATCCCTGCATTTTTGTCTCCTACAGGCTTGTTGAGGGGAAATCTATGCCTAGCTTACAGGGTACTGTCAGATCTCATCTGATGGACTTCCTGCATATCCACTAAACAAACAGCACCAGAATTACCCATACTAAATACTTAAATCTTGCCTGTGATATAAAAAGAACCTGCTGGAGACATATATGTATCCAAACACTACCCAGTCATTGGAACAGGCATGTGAAGCAGAGCTCCTCCCTAATCCAACTGAAGTGAAACTTGTACAACTGGATTGGGAACAGGAAATTCATGCCTTGCTTGGCACCTATGTCTCTAATGGACACAGACAACCTATGAAGCCCCTGCTTGCAAATGTCTCATCGCCTATGCCCCTGCTTGCACTTTTCAAGGGTCCCAGAACTTGTCAGAGAATTGGGATGCATGGCTAGGCTTAAAAATGCCCTTGTGCTTTTTACCCTAGTAAATGAATTTATGTTCATGATGACCAATAGATAATGGATTCAAGGTGTTTTCCAAGTAATATTAGATAACTTTCAAAAGATTTAAATAAAATACTTGTTAGAATAATTGGCCTACAACTTTTGTCACTATCCTCCCTATCATTCTCACAAATTGGTACCACGTGTACATGTGTCCACACTAGTGATGCAAAACCGGTTTCATTTGTTGAAACAAATAGTAAATTTAGGACATCAGAGACTGGTGAATCTTTTTATCCTGGTTAAGACATGTAGTATCCATCTATGCCTAATTACTGAATATATAATTTACATTCACTGTGCCTGGCGATATATCAAAACTGTTGGCAGACAAATTCAGTTCCAACTTTAGCCAATCTGTAACTATCCTCCAAGAAATACCCTCAATCATAACCCCTCCCATTAGAGAGCATGTACTGGCTGCACTTGCTAAATCCAAGAAGACAGCCTCAATGAGCCCATCTAACATCCTGCAATACCTCCGGAAGAGTCTAAAATATAACTTATCAGGACCTCTGGAGTCACTATTTAACTGCAGGCTAGATGAGAATGGAGGACTAAAGTGGTCATCCCCCTTCATAAGAGAGGACTGTGAACAGATCCTGGAAAATACAGACCCATTAGTCTGACTAGTCTTACAAAGCCATGGAACGTATAAACATGAAATCAAAGTCATAGGAGACCTCCAGATACTGGATCCATCCCAGTTTGGCTTTGTCAAAGGAAGATCATTCTTACTGAACCTGGTGGATGTCTTATGAAAAAAATCAGCAAGGCAGTGCATCCTGCCTATCTAGATATGGCTAAAGCATTTGCTACAATATCCTACTTGGGCATTATCAACATACATATGGAACTAGGCATAAACCCCTTTTATAACATGTTGGATAGCTAGCTGGCTCATGGATAGTATCTGAGAGGTTAGGGATCAGTGAGGCCACCTCCACAGAGAGGCCAGTCACCAGTGGCATCCCTCAGAGCTCTGTCCTGGCCTACTCCTTTTAGGCATCTAGTTCTCAGATATCAAAGCCAATGCCAAAAGCCTCTGGCTGACTAAGTTTGCTGATTACAAACTGGGAGCAGTCGTTGGATCTCCCCCCCCCCCACCAAGATGAGAACATCCTTCAGAAAGGTCTAACACAGAAAAATGCTTGGTGCCAAAACAGTTTCTTAAATCCCAGTACCAGGAAATGCATTATAGTACCTTTTGATAAGTCTACCACCCCAGGTAAGTACATCATTAATAAAACACCCCTAAAAGTTGATTCACTAGTCAGGAATCTGGGAACTCTTGTAAATAATCTAGCTTTTGACCAACATGGGTCCAGGGTAGGAAGAAAACCCTTCTATAATGCTCAAGTTGCAAGTAAGGGCATGGCATCTAGGTCCAGAGAGGTCACTGTACCACTGTACTCAGCCCTCATCAGAAACAGTGTGTATAATGTTCACTTTGGTTTGTATCTGACCGAACACATACAGCAACTGGAATGTTTACAAATGTTCCTTAGAAAGAGTACAGGGAGTAAACAATGTCCTACACTGATGGCCTCAAAGCCCCGTCTCTTCAGTCTATCATACAGACTACTAAGGGGTGATCTTTGCCAAGCATACAAGTCATCCCTGAACACTGTTGTGATGAACATTTTGTACATCCACAAAACATGCAGCATAAATGCTACTAAACCAAAAGACCTACATTTTGCAGGAGACACAAGGAGGATATGTGGAAAAGGAATATGCTTTGCAGAATTCCCATTCTCTGGAACAGGCTTCCCATTCATGGAAAGCAGACTTCCACCCAAACCCTATTTAAGTGCAACTTGGACCAATGGATGGATAATTAGAAACTCACTTCTGGTCTGGCTCTTATATTTCAGATGGACAGAGACATCAGTAGATCATCCATATAAAAAACAAATGTGGGGGGCACATTTGGGTTCCATTAATGGGCAGCACAGAAGTGCACTCCATAGCATTGTTGCCTCACAGCAAGAGGTGCACCGGATAGATTCTCAGCTGGAATGGCTTCTGTGTGGAGTCTACATATCCTCATGGGTTCATATGCGGGTTTTCTCCAGGTGCTCCAGTTTCCTCCAACATTACAGAGACATGCAGTAGGTGGACTGGACTCATTAAATTAGCCATAGGTGTCAGTGTGAGTGTGCATGTGGGATTTGGAAAATAACCACAGCAGGGCTGGCCACCCGGTGCTGTGAATACTGGCTCTAAATGATTGTCACTTGGAATAACACCCTGACCCCATGTGCAAAATGGGAAAAAGGGGATGTGGACGGACAGATGTACCATTCCCAGGTACTGTAGTCTCATGGGATGTGTTGCATGCGACTCATCATGTGAGTGATACAAATACTTAGGTTATGGAAATAAAACTTCCAGTTGGGGACTAGTTCTGGTGATAGAGAAATCAAGTAATCCCCGTGGTATCCCCGAAGTCTCAAAACAACCCACTAAACAAGTGCAGTGGGTCCAAAAACAAAACAGTGTAATTTTGTCCTTGCATCCCATCCTTTTCTCTAAACCATTAATTTGTGTGTGGATAACTATGGTAGCAAGCTGAGCAGAGTAGATTGAATTTCTCTATCACCAAAACCATGCAAGAAACTTCTCTGTGTGGAAGATTTTCAGTCTATATATCTCTACTTAATCACTGTATATTAATCAGATCAGACAATAGTAGTAGAAGTAGCAAACTTAAACTCATCTTAAGTAAAAAAAATAAATAAAAATAAAAAATATATAATTGCACAGAATTACTAAATATTCAAAAGTAATCCAAGCAAGGCAGGCAGTCGGTTTCCAGTCAAAAATCCTTTATTAAGTGCACAAACAAGAGATCCAAGTAAAACAAAAATAGAGTAATAGTTTCCTCATAAGCTTTCTAAATATATATATATATATATATATATATATATATATATATATATATATATAGGTCCTTGTTAGAACTTCGAAAGTACAGTTAATCGAACTACACTTTGACTAACTGACTATAGCGAAAGTGCATAACATCGAATATGCACTTTTGCTAAAACAAAGTAAAAAATGAAAAAACATGCAGTTTGCATAGCTGTACATCAACATATTCTGTTGATGTACAACTAACAATTCTTTTGTGGAGATTGCGGTACAGTGGGGATAAGGGAATATTCCCTTTTCCCCACTGTAGTGCGATCTGAGTTAGAATATTAAATTAGGGGGTGTGGGGGTGCAGGGGGGCTTGTCCCCCTGCATAGTAGTGTTTACATTTTTTTTGTGTGTATTTTTTAATTTTGTTTTGTTTACTTTAGTGAAAGTGCATGTTCGATGTAATGCACTTTTGCTAAAGTGGGTTTGTATAAGTGCAGTTCAATGAACTGCACTATTGATGTTTTAACATAGACCCATATATTTATATATATATATATATATATATATATATATATATATATATATATATATACACATTTATATATATATATATATATATATATATATATATATATATATATATATAGTTTTTATCAGGCAAGGGAGTGGTTTATAGTGTTATCGGTTGTTGTTGTTGCATCTTTCGGCTTTTCCCGGTTAGGGGTCGCCACAGCGGAACTCCGGTCCGCTAATGATTGGCAGTTGATTTTTACATGCCGAGTTGCCAGCCCTGATGCACAACCTTCAACGAAGGTACGCCCATTCATGCATATCTCTGCACAGAAGACGCTCTAGCTGAGAGCCGAACTGGTCAGCGTCTTACTGAGAGGCGACAACGCTACCGCAGCACCACCACCATAGTGTTATTGGTACACATTAAATTCACATCCCTTCCCCCATCAGTGTGACATTCCAGCTGGTCCTGCCCTACTTGGTAGCTGTCATAATAATAAAACCCTTATGTACTTTAAACAAAATTTGTAATGATGTGGTACCTCTTACTTAACCAGATTATTAAACAGATTATTACGTCTGTGATTTTATCCAAGACAATATACTACATGGCTGGAAATATAGCAACCTTAGTCCATTTGGCAATCAAAAAAAATATATAAATTTTATATACATATATATATATATATATATATATATATATATATATATATATATATATATATATATATATATATATATATATATATATATATATACACACACACACACACATACATATACACACTGCATGTAAAAAATCAAATCAAAATACTGGGGACGTTGAGTGAAGGTGCTTCAGTTCTATAATGGGTTCCAGGATGTTTTTTAACATCTGACTTTCATAGCCTCTCATTAGAAAATCATTCTCATCTTTGTGTGGGGAGGTGATACCTTGCAGCTTAGAACTTACCTCAGTCAAACAATCCCCTTCCTGAAGTTTACCTCTTCCCATAGCTATACTTCAACCACTTTCTTAGATATGCAGATTTCCAAGGACACCAACAATAACAGAATCACCAGAGATCTGTTTAGAAAACCAATGAGGGTTAACTTATTTATCTACAGTAAAAGTTTACATCCTACAAAACCCAAGTATAATGTAATGAAGTCCCAATGCTATAGATTAGTTAGAATTACCACAGAAATGGAACCATGTCTGAGAAACCTGAACTTAGAGAATGATTTTCTAGTGAGAGGCTATGAAAGTCAGATGTTAAAAAACATCCTGGAACCCATTATAGAACTGAAAAGGACTGAAGCACCTTCACTCAACCTCCCCAGTAGGAGAATGTTAAAAAATTCCACAGAGAATAACAAATGCAAAAATAGCTGCATCCTGACATACACTTTGGATTATCACAGTATCAAAAATGTTTTTGAAGAAAACTGGGACATTGTCACAGGAAACCCTTTTAAGATTAACATCTTAGGTGAATCCCCATTCTTTGCTTATAGGAAGGCCAGGAACATTAGAAGTTTTGTTGAATTTAAACCTAGACCATATGAGAGAAACACTAAAAGATGTGAAACTAATTGTACATTTTGTATATTTATACAGCAAGGTGATAGTTTTTATTGCCCTTATTTAAAGAAAATCATTAAGACCAGTGCAGGGAGTGACTAACACTACAAAAGTAATTTACAGTGCACAGTGTAATGAATGTGATGCATTCTATGTGGGCAAGACTGTAAATAAACTCAAGCGAAGGATTTCATGTCATCTGTCAGAAATCCGCTCTGGATGTAAAAATAATGCACTAGCCAAACACCTTTCTCTTCATAAAAGACACACAGGTTTTAAGTTCCAGATCCTGGATCGCATAGACATGGGCGATCTTGAAGGAGACATCCCGAATATTCTGGAGAAACATGAACTCCTGTGGCAATTAAAGCTGAACTCTTTTAGGAAGCCTGGACTAAACTACTACTGTTCAATTAAAAGTGCACTGGAACTCAGAAAATTGCCACATTGTTTACATGACTAATTTTAATTTTATTCTACCAATTGGTTTTAAATACCATTTTAAATCAGTTGTAATTTAAGTGTATATTGTGTTTCCATCATCAAACATTTTTTTCTTATTTTTACTTTTTCTGGTTCTCTTTTTTTTCCACTTTATTCAAAATGATGTGTAATACCAATACTAATTATACAATTATATATATTTTTATAGATAGTTTTTAGGGTTCTTGTACACAGACCTGAAGAAGTCTAGAAGGACGAAAGTGATCTTTGTCAATAGGTTATGAAAATAGAATATGATTTTTACAACTGATTTTTACATGCAAAGTGTATATGTATATATTTATATATATTTGTTGATTGCCAAATGGACTAAGGTTGATATATTTCCAGCCATGTAGTATATTGTCTTGGATAAAATCACAGACTTAATAATCTACTTAATAATCTGATTAGAGATACCACACCATTATAAATTTTATTTAAAGTACATAAGGGTTATATTATTATGACAGCTACAAGTAGGGCAGGACCAGCTCAAATGTCACACTGATGGGGGATGGGATGTGAATTTAACATGTGTACCAATAACACTGTTTTACAGCACAATAAACCACTCCCTTGCCTCATAAAAAGTATATATATATATATATATATATATATATATATATATATATATATATATATATATATATTTATTTAGAAAGCTTGTGAGGAAACTATTACTCTATTTTTGTTTTACTTGGATTGCTTGTCTGTGTACTTAATAAAGGATTTTCGACTGGAAACAGACTGCCTGCCTTGCTTAGATTACTTTCGAATACTTAGTAATTCTGTACAATTATATATATATATTTTTTTTTACTTAAGACGAGTTTAAGTTTGCTACTTCTACTACTGTCTGATCTGATTAATATACAGTGATTAGAGATATATGGACTGAAAATCTTCCACACAGAGACGTTTCTTACACTGTTTTGGTGATAGAGAAATTCAATCTACTCTGCTCAGCTTGCTACCGTAGTTATCCACACACAAATTAATGGTTTAGAGAAAAGGATGGGATGCAAGGACAAAATGTTTATATTCTAAACTACTTTCGCAAAAGTCCTTTTCTCCCAGTCATTTAATAATACCACATATACTAAAATATAGCTTTAGCTTTCACTGTTTGCTTCAGAAGTCAGAGTTGATTGCACATGCATCCAGTAACTTCAAATGAGCATATACTAAAACATAACAAAAACAGTTATATCAAGGAAAGTGCCATCATAATCTAGGTGCAGTCTGTACCACAGCTACTCAAGCTACTGGTATGGGTGTGAAGGTGCATTCAGCAGTAACCTACTGTTTGACTTTCATCATGATTATTTATTTTCTTTTCCATATCCTGATCCATGTTACATCACTGTACATTTGATATGGCGAAGCCTTTCATTCTGGACATTCCAAGTGAGCCTGATGCAACATTTGTTTAGTATAAAAGGACCTTGTACAAAAACTAGGAGTCTGTACCCTAATACATACCAGACTGACATGTAAGGTTAGGCAAGTCTCTTGGAACCAATATTATAGGCCAACCTTTCAGTATGCAATCAATACACCTGTAACAAGTGCTGTTTTTGGCCACTGTTTAATATCAGTATGACTTGGGCTGTCTATGACCTATTGCATCAGTATCTTATTAGATGTATTTAAGTTTATAGGCTTTTCTGTAATAAGCAACCTTCTTGCTTGGACAATGTTATAACTGTCTTGTCTGTAACACTGTGCAATGCTGAACTCACAGTGAACCTATTAATGCAACAGGATTTATTTTGTAATTTAAATTTTCAGAGGTTTGAGATTTGTTGAAAAAGTAAAATCATGACTACACAAAATTTTTAAAATAATTGGAATCCAAAAATTATAATTAATTCAATAAGCTTAGTTGTGAATGCCTTTTAAATGCAGGCATTGATATGAGACTGCAGCAGCCCCTCTTTACCCCAGGCCAGTGATCAAAGAGCCCCAATCCTCACCACCAACACAGGTGACAAGCGGTCACTAAAAATAGGAATGGATTTACACAGCATTTCAAATGTAGCTCTTTGCATCAAGCACAATTTCCCTCAAGAGGACACATGGAACATGTTCCATTGGGACTGGATTCTCTGTCTATCCAGATCCCAAACAAGACTCACTTTGGAGCATTGTGTCCCAGTTCCAAGTATCCGAAGCACAGACCTGAATATCTGATTTTTCTCACACACACCTGGGAAAGGCTGACAGATTCATCAGCTGTGTGCCCTATCTCCAGACTACAAGGTAGATTGCTTCCACCAGTCAGATACTCTAAGGCTCTTACAAAGGGTAACCAATTATACTGTGTCAAATTAATGCTGATATAAATGGTAGAGTGCAATCAAAGCAGTAAGGCTTTCCAGAGTGGCCACAGTGTCACTAAAATAAGCACAAGGACTCTCAAGATGTCAAAAGTATTCTTTAAAAGACCCGCCATAATGAAAAGGTATAAAAATATTTAATAATGGATAATGAAATAGAAAACAGGAGAATACTTAATATTTAGTTACAATAAACAGTTTTCAGTCACATGAAATATAAAAACAAGTTGGAAAGAATCTCGCAAATGCAGAAAAAGATGCAATACGAAACTAATCTCACTATACTTTTCCTAACTAAAGAGAATCTGTCCGTAGTTAACTCACTTAGTATCACAAGGCAAGATGTACTGCTGAGGTTCTCACTTTCACAAGGCAAAATGAGATACTACACACTAACAGAACTATACAACTAACAAACGAACTGTGATAACTGACATCTTTTGCATCAGGTTCCAAAGAAGACCAAAAACAAGCTGCTGCTTCCGGAGTTCTGTCCTTTAGCTGGTTATAGAATGACATCACATCAAGTCACCTGCCTCTGGCACAATACACATTTGGAACTCTTAAGATTCTGTTGCAGCATTTTTAACATAAGCAACTTTTACGAATACATTTTTAATAAAAGCATCTGTACAAATCCAATGTGACAGTCAAATGAGAAGATTATTTACAAAACTTCAGCCAGCCATGCTAGAATATGCCAAGCATGCATTGCCTTACTTCTCCTGGTACAGCTAGCAATACCTCAACATTAGAGACAAAACAAGTAATTACTCACTGCCATGAGGAATTCTGTGCAAAAAGCTCCAATTCTAAGGCAAGGCATTGTTTAAAATATTAACTCTGTCAAGAGTAATAAATGTTCCTGTTCTCAATTATGTAGCACACCTTTGCATATTGGAGAATTTAAGTCGCCATGTTTGCTAAGGATCTGTTATGATAGACTCGAACATGTTTTCAATTCAGTAATATTTGTAGATGTAGCATCAAAATTACTTTTACTTGAATTAATTATGAGCCAGTACTACAGATAACAGCTGCACAGTTTCCTTTTTGATTTCATTCATTACATTTATTAGGATTTTTTTTATAATTCTCTTTTTGCAGTTCATCTATGGTATTCATTGTATTCAATAACGTATATGTTCTATATCATATACATTTTTGGTCCTCTCGGCCCTCACTGTAACCACCTGGTCCCCATTTTCCAATGCCCACACTGGGTCTACCAGCTACTTTCCAAGGCCCCAGACTTTTATTTTTTTTGCTTGGGCCAATTGGGGATTCTGAGAATATCCTGGGGTCTTGGCTCATCTATGCTTCCAGTGCAGGTGGGGTTATAACCTACCCACTTCCCTTTCCCCACCCACCATGCTCTTTGTATACATCCTTGGGCAACTCCCTTTTGGACCACACTGCCCTTTGTGAGTGCAAGAATAAGAATAAGAATCCTTTTCCTGCTGCTCTGTCAATTTACCAAGCATTAATTGAATCAAGGTCAGCTGGGCTGTAGTCAAGGTTTATGCCTCTACACCACTGGAGTGGCTTAAATCTTAAACATTTAATACATTTTTGTTCATCATTGTATTATATATTTGTATTTCTCTGTGTGCAATATTTAGGGGAGAAAGCATTCAAAATGGAAGTTGAACTTGTAGTAATACTTTTGTTTAAACATAATGTGTCACAAAGCATAAACCTTAATTATCTACCCTTACCAGTTCTTATTCTAACTTTTGCAAATATTTCCCTGACGTACCACTGTACTTAGGATATGTTCTATTTAAACTGTAAAACGTGACACATCTAGTTATGATCTTCTGTCCATAGTACTCAAATACGGAAGGTGGAGATGATACTCATATATATATATATATATATATATATATATATATATATATATATATATATATATAGTCAGCAAATTTACTGAAGTTCATCTCCCAGGGTCTCTGCTGAAAATGGGCCTTAACAGGTCAGATTTCCTGGTAAACAAAGCAAATAATTTCTTAGACTGATCATGCTAAGCCAAGCATGACTCATGTTTGATTTGAAAATCCTCTGATCTTTTTAAAGAAATTGTTGAAAGAAGTTCAATTTCAGGTATGAGGTATTGTTTTTCAAAAGACAGACCTTGACGTTAGGCATTTGTTAACTGAACCGGTCTACCATCCTTTCTAAAATATGCCCCAAATGGAATATTTGTTTGATTTATGTTCCAACCAAAATTTATGGGTTATGAAACATGATAAAGGTGTGTGTGTGGGGGGATCATTATGACAAAAACAGATTATGCTAACAAAATGTTGGAGCTGTTATACAATGATTCATGCAAGGAGGTTTAGAAAAATGAAATCTTTGTAACATATCATGACAGATATGTTACTTTTTGATCTGGTAATGTAGAGGCAGATTACAGAACAGAGAGTATTGATGGTGGAAGACCCTCATACCCACAATTTGTGGCATCCTTAAGTTACATAAAGATTTGGCTACCCCCCATTATGACCAATTATTGATGCAACTTGGTCTAAAACATATCCCGTTGCTAAATACGTAGATTTTAAATTGAAAGGTGGTGTTAATTCACTCCCATATTTATATGGAGATCCATCAGACTTCTTGATTAAATGTGGAAAGGTGGTATGTAGGGATTCGTTAGTTCTTTGTACTATTGATGTGAAAGATCTTTATACAGTGATTCCACACAAGCTAGGCTTGGAGTGGTTTTAAGAATTTTTAATTGATAATGTGGAGTTAGATGGCAAAGGCAAAAACCTTAACTGATTTAATGGATATTGTTCTTTCTTATAACTGTTTTTTGAGAATCACTTTTTTCGTCAAAAGACGAGTGCAGCAATGTGGGTAATTTGTCCGCCCTTTTTTGCTAACATTGTAATGGCACAATGACAGAAAAAGTTTGTGGTTAACAGTCCCTCTTTCTTCATGGGCATTTTATGTTAGGTCCCTGGATATTTGGCAAGGCATCCAATCAAAAAATAGACTTGTTTTTGATTATATTAATACTAATATTTTTTTTTAATTTACTAAAACAGTGGATAGTACTTCAATTAACTACTTGCACATTTTAATTTTGAAGGATTTTGACAATCAAGGATTAGTGTTGAATATTTATAGAAAGACCACATACTCTAATTCTATGATTCGTTATATAAGTTGCCACCCTAGACATCAAAAGGTGGCCATAGTTAACAGTCAATTTGTCAGGCTGGCCAGGACTGTGTGATCCCTTTCTGACTGAATTTGACAAATTGACGAATATGTTTGCCAATAGGGTAAATGGTTTATGTTATGTAAACCCCCCTTAGGCATGCAGTTGTCAAAAAAAGAACTGGAGTTTGTGTCCTTAATTTGTGAACAGGGGGAAGGCAATATGTTTTGGATAAAAGGTGTTAAGAGCAATTGTGAAAAAGCTACGGTTCTGTTCTTAATACTTCACAGCTTTGCGACCAGGAACATTTTGGAAAAAAATGGGGATTATTTTATGTTAATAAAAGTCTGTATGAAAAATTAGGTTTAAAGCTCTCAATAGTTTAAAAGAAGGGTAAATGTTATAAAGACGTATTGGAGCAGTGCAAGGCAATTTTGAACTGAGGATGGATACTACTTTCAACTGTGGTACATGTTCCCAATATCCCTTTGTTTTGGTGAATGATAGGATCTGTGTACAGGGCCAGAAAGTGACCCTGAAAGGTCACTTCAATTGTTTTTCTAGAGGCATCATGTATGTAGCTAAATGTCAGCAATGACCCTCATTTATGTGGGAAAAACCAAGAGAAAAATAAGAGAATGCATTTATTAACACCTACGGAATATTACCCAGTGTAAAGTTACTAATAGTTTGTATAAACACATATTAAAATTTCCCTCACATTGTTTATTTTTTATTGTGGAGAGGAATGGAAAACTTGGCAGGGGAGACTGTCAAGCGAAAGTTTGGAAGAGGAAATTGTACTGGCAGATTGTTTTGAATGTGTACAAATTCCGGGGACTTAATGAAATGGTTTCACTATCCTGTATTTTAAAATACTGTTCCCTCCCTATGTAATATGTAGACTGATTTAAAATTTGGTGTACACCAAAAATTATGCAGATTTTTTAATAATTTCAAAGGAATTTTTGTACCATTAGGTTGACTTGACTGGCACTTTTTATTGGCTGATTTGTATTATGTGCTGTTTGGGTATAGTTTTTAAATGGGATGTGACCAAAAATTTTTTTTACTTGTTCTGATGAAGTTACTGTTTCAGGGACAAAAGAGCTTAACTGTGATCAATTGTTTAATGGATTAAATTTATTTTTGGACTGACCTAAAGTATGCCTCTGGAGTGTTTGCTCTGTTTTTCACAACTTGGTTATTTATTCATTTATTATCTCTAAACACCCAAATAATTTTGTCAAGTTTTAATATAGTTAACATGAGAGAAACACTTTCAGAATTTTTTTAGGGGGTCTGTGATTTTTTTTTAAGCACCTTGCTTCATTTGTCTTCTGCAATAACGCATATTGCCAAAAAAGATGACTAGGCTGTGAAGAACCAATGTTCGATATTTGTTTGAACATAAATAGTAATTATAGCCCCGTTAGATGCACCCCTCTTTTTTTGACAGCCTTGTGATTAGTTTACTTTTCTCAACTTATATATGCTTTATACTCTATGTAAAATATTTTTATTTCTATAAGCTCTCACTGTCTCTCCACTTCTACCACATTTACAGTATTTTTCTTCCTTAAATGTACAATGTCTCTGTCCCATGGTATTGGTGACTAGTATTAGTTTTTCCACTTTCTGTTTGACCTATACTTACGTTTCTGTTCTTGTACACCATTACTTATTCCCTATCACAGCAAAGTTAGACATTTTCAAAAGCAAATTTAGCTTTAAACAAGTATGTGCTCAAAAACCTTTTGAATATATAACTATGCATATGAATGCATTGAACAAATTAGCCCACTACTGTAATTACAAAGAGTCCTTTCTTAAAGCAAGTATTAAGGGAAAGAAATGAGTGGATTAAATGATGGGCAATGTTGTAGTGTACTGGCGCACTGGCAGTCTCTCACAGAAGTGGGCGTGTCCAGGGTGATTGACAAGCCTAATACCCATGAAGCTGTATGCAAATAATGAATGATTGGCACGGCATGCATATTTGCTAGTGACATCATGCATACAGTGATTGTTGATTAGCATATGTGAGTATTGAGTGTTCCTGCAGCTGTGAGGCTCCAGAGTTTCAGCAATAAAGTGATGAAGGCCTGTAGGTTTTTATTTATATATATGTATTTATTTATTATTTATCTATTTCCTTAACTATGCTTTATAAATGCTACAAATTTCATTTTGCGGAGTGCAGCACTATATTTGGAACTATAGTCATTCAAGAACAAAACACCAAGTGACAGTAAAAGACAGACTACAGAAAAGTAACATTAAGACCTTGCTTTCAGTGTGTTGTCAGCCAGCATAACTATGTAATTATATATGTCCCAGATAATGCATGTTAAATTTCCTGCTCTCAGGTTGGTATTTTGAAGTAGGGGGGGTGGAGGGGCGCTTGCCCCACTGCAAAAGCAAAGGGAAAACAGTGACAGGAGATGTCATTCTGCACAAAATTTAAAAAAAAAAGAAAAGAAAGGAAAAGAAAAAAAATCCATAAATAGCAAGGCTAGGAAATTAGTGCCTTCTACAGTTACGCATACCCCAATGAATATTCATGCAGTCAAGAAATACATGACATTGCTTACTCATGAGTAAACTGTCACATCAACAGCAAATAAATACTGTATTAATAGACAATTCCAAAAATGACAACTTCAGCAAGCCTAACTCAGCATTTGACTTAATACAAAGTTATGCCAGGCAGTGAAACGCGCATCTACAAACAGCAATTATAACCCATAGTATCGGCGGTACCTAGCACCTTATACCCCGATAAATATTCATGCAGCTGAGAAACACATGCCATTGCGTATTCAGAAGTAAACTGTCATGTCAACCTGCTGCTGGGTGTTGGGCGGGGCTGGGGCGGTGCTTGCTACTGCACATCTGGTGAGCCTGTACACTACATCATCACTGATTCTTTTTACTGGGTTTCTCTGAGGTCAGGAGGTTATTCATTAGACTAAGTTATAGATGTACACACTGACAAGTCTCAAGTCAGGATTTTCACATCAGATGTAGGTGACACCATTGCCATTTTCTATTCTTCCTCCTTCAGGTTGCTTGTTTTTGCTAGAAACCATTAAATCTTCCAAATTCTCAAAACCAAAAGATGGACTTTTAAAAAAAACTAATTCAGATTCAGTGACAATCTACAACAAAGCAAACAGCTCAGCACAGAAGTACAGCTTCAATAAACAGGGAATAGACTGGAAATAATATATTAAAACTTGTTCAACTCAGATTAAATACACCACCTGAATTTTATTTTGTACATATTGAATGAGTGGTCCAACCCCACAGAGTAAAACAAAATTGACATCTGTGGTAAGGAATTATATAAATGTTCGGGACATAGCAATATGTATGCAATTCTGAAAGAGTTGCGTAGATTAACAAATATGCAAGCATGTGGTGCTGGCTTACTGCCAATGTGATTCCAAAAACTGACCAACAGTCACAGCAAATTTAGAAGGGGTAAAAATGGTCATTCCACTAACTACATCACTGCTGGAATGCACCATGCTAACATTGTGAAATGTCACATGTCTGGAGACCTGGAACAGCACAATATTTCACTTAGCAGCGGAGTTCCATTTACCGCCCTAGCATTTTTGGCTGTAATTAACTATACACATCCCTGTAAAAACTAATTTTCAGTGATGATGGGCAATAGTAAATTAAATGTTAGGGGGTGGCAGTCAGGTAACTTACAGACCATGTGCTCAGCAGACAGATAAATCCTACAAATCACTATTCCCTGCAAGTGTATGCGATTTGCATGTATGTTAAAACTGGTGTGGAGGCAGAAATTCATTACGAATTATACAATGATGGGCCATTTGTATTCAAAAACTAGTATTTTGATTGGACAGTCACTCAACGTATCCATTATAAATCAAGCATATACAGTGGATATAAAAAGTGTACACACCCCCCTGTTAAAGAGACAGGTTTTTGTGATATAAAAAACAGACCACAATAAATAATTTCAAAACTTTTCCCACCTTTAATGTGACCTATAACCTGTACAATTCAATTGAAAAACAAACAAATCTGCTAGGGGGAAAAATATAAAAAATAAAAAACATACAATACGCTGGTTGCATGAGTGTGCACACCCTTAAACTAATACTTTGTCAAAGCACCTTTTGAGTTAATTACAACATTCAGTCTTCTTGGGTACACACCTGCCAGAGAGACTCTGATTAACCCCAAATAAAGTTCATCTGTCTTAGTAGGATTTTCCTGACATTTACTCAGTTGCCTGCTACAGCAAAAGCCATGGTTCACAGACAGCTTACAAAGCATCAAAGGGATCTCACAGTTGGGTGATTTTAACTACCCTGCCATTAACTGGGAAAACTACTCATGTCCCAACACCTTTGCACAACGGTTCTTGGAATTCATAAATTCCAACGCACTGGATCAACTAATCCATAGTCCCACCAGGGGCTCCAATATCCTAGACCTGGTCATTACCAACATGGCAAATCAATGCTCCATACCTATGGTCACCCCCTCGTTAGTCAGGTCTGACCATCAGCTAATCACCCTTAACATCCACATCCCACCCCCACCCCCCAGTAAAGAAACCACCATAAAAAACTTCTCCAAAGCCAACTTCATGCTACTCAAGTCAGAAGTGACAAACTTCATGACACCCATGGAGATGGGAACTGAAAGTTCAACTGCTGAATCCTACACTAAGGCACTGTACGAGCACATCCACTCATGCATGAATCGTGCCATCCCAAATAGAACCAAAATGCTCTCATCCAAAAAAAGGAAGCCAATCTGGTGGTCCCCTGCCATAAACAAACTTTACAACAAAAGGAAGAAACTTTTGCAGAAAATAGGAAAATCCCAGGATGCAAAAAACTCCCTTACTAGCCTCAGTAAGAAACTGAGATGCCTCATAAAATCCTCCAAAGCTAGTTATGAAAATAAAATTGCCAAAGATTCCAAAGACAACCACAAAGCATTCTATAACTATGTCAAGAATCTAAATGGCAATGCTCAGATCTGCTCTGAGCTAAAACAGAATGGCAATAAATATACTGATCCAAAGGATATTGCCAATATCCTGGCAGATCGATTCAGTGCCAACTTCACCCCTCTCACCCCTAAATGGCCCATCTCAATACTGGAAGATTGCCAAATTCCAGTAATAACGCCACACAGGTACAAAACGCACTCTCTAAAGCCAAGAATACAGCATCCATGGGACCAGATGACATCCCGGCTGTGTACTACATGAACTACAATATGAACTGGCACCTCACCTAAGTGTCATGTTTAATCATAGCCTCACCTCAGGTTTCATGCCCACTGAGTGGCAGAGCTACAGTTATCCCAATCCACAAGGGGATCCACCTTGGATCCCGGAAACTACCGTCCCATCAGTCTGACAAGCCTTATCTGCAAGGTCATGGAGCGTATTATCATGGAACTTATAAACAAAGACATTGGCAACCTTCAAACACTGGACCCCACCCAGTTTGGGTTTGTGAAGGGCCGATCTTGTCTCCTGAACCTGATTGACTTCTTTGAATCAGTCTCCAGAGCCATGGACAAGGCTAAGGTGGTCCACTCAGCCTATCTAGACCTTGCCAAGGCCTTTGACACCATCCCCCACTCTGGAATCATAGATAAACTTACTAAGTTGAGTATTAATTCCTATGTCACCCAATGGGTTGCTAAATGGCTTACTGATAGAACCCACACTGTAAAAGTAGCCGACTCCAAATCCAGCTCCAGACAAGTGACAAGTGGAGTACCTCAGGGTTCAGTCCTGGGGCCGCTCTTGTTTGGCATCTACTTCTCTGAAGTACAGGTCAACACTAAGGGACTCTGGCTAACAAAGTTTGCAGATGACTGCAAACTGGGAGCCATTATTGAATCCCCAAATGATGTGGATACTCTACAAAAGGGCCTTACAGAAACAGATGCTTGGTACCAGAGCCATGGGCTCAAGCTCAATGCCAAGAAATGTATTGTTATCCACTTTGGGAAAAACATGTATCCATGAATTACCATATAGGTGGCAGTACACTAAACACAGAAAGTGTGATAAGAGACTTAGGGACACAAGTGGACAGTGGTCTCACCTTCGATAACCACATCGCCACAACAGTCAGGAAATCCTTCTATGTGGCACACCTCATCACGAAGGGCTTTTCATCCAGAAAAAGGAGGTCATTGTCCCACTGTACTCATCCCTCATTAGACCCATTATAGAATACAACACCCCATTTGGTATGTACCTCTCAAGACATCTGCAACAACTGGAAAGGCCTCAGAAATACCTCACTAAAAGAATCACAGGCCTAAAGCAGATGCCCTACGCTGACCGCCTTAAAAACTCCAGCTATACTCTGTCATATCGTCTACTCAGAGGTGATCTCTGCTTAACATACAAGGCCATGTCAAACCCAGAGCTGTTGGACATGCTACACTTAAAGAAATCCCAATCCCTCAGAGCTACACGCTCCAGGGATCTAAACCTTGTCATCACAATAAACAAAACATGCTGGAGGGATAGGTTCCTGACCCAGAGACTCCCCAGACTCTGGAATAGATTGCCCATACATGTCAAGCAGAGTGCCTCTTTGGACCTCTTCAAGAGGAACCTTGACGATTGGATGGGAGAAAGAAAATTCACCCCAGGGATCACGTCAGTCGCCCTGCTAGACAGGGGTTTAGGAAAGTAAATAATGTGGGAAGAAATAGCCAGGGAATTGTTATGGCTAGGCTTGTATAGGCCCTAGGGCTGATAGCCTAGTACCAACCTATGAACCTATGAAAGGCATCAGTCAGGAGAAGGGTACAAAAAAAAGTACAGTTTTGTACCTACCATAAATGTAGATGTTCGAGGATCCACATTGCTGCAGTCCTAACTATTGGGTAGTCCGCTGTCCAGTCGGCCCGAATACCAAAGTATATGGCTGGCGTCGGGGCGGCGCGCACTGAGCCAGTAGTGCCAGGGTACTAAGTGTGCGCATGACCGACGTCATATCCTCAGTCTTTTCTTGCCCCAGATGTCAGAAGACCCTAAAAAGACAAGGCCAAAACCAAAACACACCAAACATACCTGCACCAAAATATATACAATATATACAAAGGTACCAGAAGATAATCTCACCTACACAACCACCCCTAAACACAGAGGGAAGGAGGGAGGGTAAATGGACTGCAGCAATGTGGATCCTCGAACATCTACATTTATGGTAGGTACAAAACTGTACTATGTTCTTCATTCCACATTGCTGCAGTCCTAACTATTGGGTAGAATCCCAAAGCAGAGGTAAGGGAGGCTGGCAAATCATAAGGAAGCAGGAGCGGATAACATGCCTTGCAAAATAGCTGTGGCAAAACCAGCCCTAGACTTAGAGTAGAGAGGAAGGTGGTAATGCTTAGAGAAAGTATGCACTGAACTCCAAGTAGCTGCCTCCAAAATATCCTTAGTTGCCACCCCCCTTAGAAATGCTGTTGAAGTGGCAGTAGCCCTAGTGGAATGAGGCCTAATCCCAGCTGGAATCTCTTTGCCATGATGGGAATAACAAAATGCAATGCAAAACCCAATCCACCTAGAAATAGTTTGTTTTGACACAGGCTTGCCCTGCGAACTCAAAGCAAAAGAAACAAACAACTGCTGAGACTGTCTAAAATCCTTAGTCCTGCTTAAATAATAACGAATTGCCTGTGTACATCTAAAGTGTGCAAAATCTTTTCCCCTTTATTTTGGGGATCTGCATAGAAAGTAGGCAAATGAATAGTTTGGTTTAAAGCCACACTAGAAACCACCTTAGGCATAAAGGAAGGATTAGTACGTAATGATACCCTATCCTTATGAAAATCAAAAAAGGCTCAACCGCCATAAGGGCCTGTAACTCAGAAACCCTTCTTGCAGAAGTAATGGCCAACAAAAAAGCAGTCTTCCATGACAAGTATTTCAGGTCAGCAGTAGCTGCAGGCTCAAAAGGTTGTAGAGTAAGTTTCTCCAACACAAAATTGAGATCCCAAGCAGGAGTAGGAGCTCTACGTGGGGGTCTTATATTCTTTGCCCCCCTAAGAAATTGCCTGAACAAAGGATGTGAAAACAATGGTGGGTCACAATCATAGTGAGCTGAAATTGCTGCAGCATGAATCTTAATGGAAGAGAAAGACAAACCTTTGTCCAGTAACTCAGTAAGATATTGAAGAGCCACACTCAGATTAGGCTCCGAAATCTCCAAATTCTTTGCTGCAGTCCAAAATAAAAATCTCTTCCATTTTCTCATGACACTTTACTTGTACTAGGTCTTCTGGCTTCCATAATCACATTTAAAACTTGTTGAGGAAGTTGAGACCTGCTGTCTTTCAAAACAGAATATGCCAGGCTGTTAGATGAAGAGTATGAAGCTTGACATTGAGCAGATGACCGTCCCTCTGAGACAATAGGTGTGGAATCAAGGGTAAAGGCCATGGAGGCTTCCTTACCAGACTCCTCAGTAATGGGTACCAGTGCTGCCGAGGCCAATCTGGAGCTATTAAAATCATCCTTGGCTTGTCTTGTCTGACCTTTAGAAGCACCTTCGAGAAGAGGCAGAGGTGGAAAAGCATACACATGAAGATTTTTCCAACTGAAAGAAAGAGCATCCACTTTCCAAGCTGTGTGATGAAATCCCTTCGTGCAAAACTTTGGCAGCTGGTGGTTTAGTGGAGAAGCGAACAGATCTATGTCTGGAGTTCCCCATGACACTGTCAGTTTTGAAATACATGAAGATCCAGTTTCCACTCGTGGGGATCCATGATTTGTCTGCTTAACACATCTGCTAAGGAGTTCTGTGCTCCGGCAGAAACCTTGCCTGAAGACTTAGTTGCAAGCTGAGCCCAGTCTCCCATAAAATCATTGCTTGCCTGCACAATGGGTAAGAATGTGTTCCCCCTTGTTTGTTGATGTACCACATGACAGTTGTGTTGTCTGTTAGAATCAACACCTGCCCTGGAAGAAGTAACTCCTTGAAAGCCATTAATGCAAACTGGACTGCTAACATCTCTTTCATGTTGATATGTAGATGCTGTAGTCTGGCAGGCCACTTGTCTTGTATCCACTTTCCATCTAGATGAGCTCGCCAAGCAATGTCTGAGGCATCTGTCGTTAGAATCTGACTTGCCTCTGGCCGGGTCACAGAGAGTCCCTTGTTTAGGTGACATTCCTGAGCCCACCACAAAAATTCCTTTTGAATGCAAGGTATTATTTGAATGACAGTGTCCAAATCCTGGCAGTGCTGTGTCCATAGATTTTTGAGATACCATTGTAGCTTCCTCATATGCAGTTTGGCATTGGGAAGCACCAGAATACAAGATGCCATGAACCCTAAGGCTTGAAGGACTGTCCTTGCAGTCAGCCCGGACTGAAGAGATAATTGATGGAAGTAACTGGAAAGATTCTTTTGTTTGTCCGGGGTTAAAAAGGCCATCTGGGCTGCTGTATTCAGTCTCACACCCAGAAAGCACATGTCTTGAGAGGGTACTAGACTGGACTTTATTTCGTTCACAGAATACCCTAGGCATCTTAGCACTGCTATGACATATTCCAAATGCTGTAGAAGGTCTTCCTTTTCTTGAGCCAGAATCAGGCAGTCGTCCAAGTAAGGATAGATTTGAATTCCTTTTAGCCTGAAGTAAGCTATCACTGGAGCCAGAACCTTTGTGAATACTCTGGGCAGTAGATAAGCCAAAGGGCAATGCAGAGAACTGATAATGAGAATTTCCAGCTCGAAACGAGATACTTTCTGCAACTTAGTCTTATAGGCACATGAAGGTAAGCTTCCTTGAGATCTAAAGTTACCATCCAGAGATCTTTGCCCAGCAGAGGTAAACGCTGTTGTGGGCCAATAAACGCTGTTGTAGCGAATTTGAACTTTGGAATGTCCATATAAGTGTTGAGGATAGATAAATCCAAAATCGGTCTCCACGTGTTCCCCTTCTTTGGTACTAGGAACAGGCGAGAATAAAATCCTAGGCCCCTTTCTGGCACAGGAACTGACTGAATGGCTCCTATTTGGAGTAACAGAGAAATTTGTTTGCGAGCCTCTGTGCTTTGTAGAGGAGGAATGTCTGGCATGCCTTTGAAAGGAGGCAAGGTATGGAAATAAAACCTGTAACCGTGGTGAATGATATCCAGAACCCATTTGTCTTGGGTAATTAAATCCCAATTTTCTTTGAAAGAGACAGTCTTCCTCCTAGAGGTGCCACCCAGGCGAGAATGCTGTGCAGCTGAAAAGGCAGGTCATTGGGTCTGCTTACGAAGGACTGACCCCTGCCCTCACCAGAAGTCTGAGCAGGTGAACTCCCTGTCCTAGGCCTAAAAGAACCTTGAGCTCTGCCCCTACCATGTCTAGACCTACCCCTAGACTGGGAATCATAAGCAGGATAAGTCCACCCCTTAGTAGGCCAATTTCTACTAAACTTGGAGGCTGCACCTGCAAAAATCCTTAACAGTTTGCATAGACTTAGCCTTGTCCTCCATTTTCTTTAAAACTGCTTCCACAGGCGAACCAAACAACACATCAGACTGTAAAGGAGCATCCAAAATCCTTGTCTTAACATGCTCAGCTAAGTTCTGATCTCTCAACCAGGCGTGCCTACGAGAGGCGCGTTTAGAACAGAACCAGTGGCAGCCACCCTCGAGGAGGCCTGCACAGCATCAAAACCACACTGCAAAGAATGCTTTCCCACTTGTTCAGAAACATGAACTAAATCCTGCAGCTCTTTACACTCAATACTTTCAGCCAGAGCATCCACCTTAGACTTCAATTGTGAAAGGAGATAATTCTGATATTTTAACATATGAAACTGACAATTCAACGCCCTCATGGCTAAAGTGGAAGAAGTATACACTTTCTTCCCCCATCTATCCAAAGCCCTTGCCTCTTTATCAGGAGGAACAGGATTTTTAACCACAGAAGCCTTCACACCTTTAGGCCCCTGAGAGACAGTTTCTGGGTCCGCCCTAGGACTCTTAAAAAGATACTTATGGGCTTCAGGCACCCTATAGTACCTATCCGGTTTAACTGGTGCAGGAGGCAAAGAATCAGGATTTAGTGAAGCCTCTGCAAAAACATCTTCTACAACATTCAGAACAGGAGGTATAGCTAAAGGCCTATGCTGGGGTAAAACAAGAATTCTCTAAGCCTCTTCCTGGAATCAGAGAAATCTTGACCTTCCCATTTAAAATGCTCCCTCATGGAATGCAGGGTCTCTGAAAAGAAAAATCCACAGGAGGCGAAGCTGAAGGAGTAGAATCATCCACATCAGAATCAGAATAAGGAGGATACTCCTGCAAGTCCTCAGCAGAAGACTCAGAAGCCTCGAACATTGCTCAAAACTCTCAAACTCAGGTTCCACCCTAGGCCTCTTATCAGGAGGGGCATAGAACCTCTAATCATAGTAATCAAATCCTCTGCCATTTTAGCATATGCTTCTTAGGCAAAGACCCTGAAACACTTGGAGAAACCCCACAGAAGCTAAAGTAGGCCTGCCTCTTAAAGAAGCCTTGGCAACAGAAGGCGCGGGCCCTAACCACTTAGGAAGAGAGGGAAGAACAGCCACCTGAGAAGCCCCTTCAGCCTGGCCTACTTCCTGTGAGCACACATCCTGCAACAATAAAGTTTCTCCCTGTGCCTCCAAAGAAACTCCTGGCTGAACCTCCGGCTCCCACTGTTTTCTAAAAAGAACCGGCGTCCGGGACTGTCGTTCTTCCCCCCCTGCTTGCTCCTTGCTTTTGGGCGCTGGCTTTTGGAGCAGCGAGCGTCATCCGGGCATTTTATAATTACAGCGCTTCCCAAACACTAACCTGGCACAGTCTAACCTTCTCTTAATAGTGCGTTTGTTAAATCTAGCACAAGATGCATCCAACAAGCGTCGTGCTCAGGCCCTAAACAAGGTATACAGAAAGTATGGTAATCCCTATGAGGTATCTGTTTCCCACAAGAAATACAGTTATTCACTTTTTCTGACATCCGGTTAAATACTGAGGCAAGAAAAACCAAAATATTCCCCAGCGGTACTTTATAACTTTGATTGATCGGTCTGAAACTCTGACTTCAGAAACTTTCAGAACGCCAACCTGCACCGCAGAGCGCCAACCCTGCACTATAAAATTGCTTCTGCATCGGACCATGGACTACCCAATAGTTAGGACTGCAGCAATGTGGAATGAAGAACATCTTCCACAGCATTGGCTATACCAAGGAACACAGTGAAGACTGTCATCAAAAAGTGGAGAAAATATGGGACAACAGTGATGTTGCAAAGAACTGGACATCCCTCCAAAATTGATGAAAAGACCAGACAAAAACTGGTCAGGGAGGCTGCCAAGAGACCTACAGCAACACTAAAGGAGCTGCAGGAATTTTGGCAAGTACTGGTTGTGTATTATATGTGACAACAATCTCCCATATTCTCCATATATCTGGACTATGGAGTAGGGTTGCAAGACAGATGCCTTATCTTACAAAGAAAAACATCCAGGCCCAGCTAAAATTTGAAAAACAATACATCAAGTCTCCTAAAAGCATGTGCAAAAATGCATTATGGTCTGATGAGACCAAGGTTGAACTTTTTTGCCACAATTCCAAAAGGTACGTTTGGCACAAAAACGCTTCACATCATCAAAAGAACACCATCCCCATGGTGAAGCATGGTGGTGGCAGTATCATGCTTTGGAGTTGCTTTTCTTCAGCTGGAACAGGGGCTTTAGTCAAGGTGGAGGGAATTAACAGTTCCAAATACCAGTCTCTTTGTCCCAAAACCTTCAGGCATCTGCTAGAAAGCTGAAGATGAAGAGGAATTTTAACTTTCAACATGACAATGACCCCAAGCATACATCTAAATCCACAAAAGAATGTCTTACCAGAAGAAAATTAAAGTTTTGGATGGGCCCAGTCCTAAATCCAATAGAAAATCTCTGGGTTTACCTGAAGAGGGCTGTGTACAAGAGATGCCTTGCAATCTGACAGATTTGGAGCGCTTTTGCAAGGAATAGTGGGCAAATATTGCCAAGTCAAGATGTGCCATGCTGATGGACTCCTACCCAAGAAGACTGAATGCTGTAATTAAATCAAAAGGTGCTTCAACAAAGTATTAGTTTAAGGGTGTGCAAAGGAAAAGAAAGGTCTTCTGGCATACAAATGAATCAGGATAATAAGTTAAACTAGTGTGAAGCTCAACCTTGGGTAGGTACATTGTCGTTATATTGAAAATGACATGAAGTTACAGCTGTTGAAAATGTGATGCTGACAGGATCCCTACTTGCTCCCTATCCTCTAGAAATGATAGAAGAATAGCCAGTAAGGAGTAATTGCCTTACTCACTTGGGGGGGGGGGCTGCGCTTACAAGCTGAGCAGCTAAATAACCCAAACATTCTTATTTAAACACAATTTGGAACTCCATGCATGTACAGTACACAGCTGCAAGACCTGTGTGTCCCAAAAAGAAAAGTGAACTATTTACCACAAATTAAAGCTATCAAATAAAATCAGTTTGAATGGCCTGCATCCCAACAGTTTAGTATCTAGAACCAGCTGGGTTTTTCCAGCAGGCAGCACATCTGCATGTCTTGAGGGACACAGTAGTGAGGTAACCACGTTATTATGAACACCACACATTAATGGCCATAGCTAGGTCCCTTGTTGCAGACTACCATGCAGATACATGTCAGCATGCAACACAGCCCTGAGCCCTACCACAGTGACATGTGCATGTTATTAAATTTAACATTTTCAAAACAGTGTAAGAAACTTCTCTGTGTGGAATATTTTCAGTCCATATATTTTTAGTTAATCACTGTATATTAATCAGATCAGACAATAGTAGTAGAAGTAGTGAACGTAAACTCGTCAAGTCAAAACAAAACAAAAAGTAATAATAGAAAATATATAATTGTACAGCAGTAATCCAAGCAAGGCAGGCGGTCTGTTTTCAGTTGAAAATCCTTTATTAAGTACACAGGTCTGATCTGTTTTGTTTGTGGACCCACTACACTTTAGTGGGTGATTTTGAGACTTCGGGGATACCACAGAGATTACTTGTTTTTAAATTTAACATTTTAGGACTACTGACAGAATCCTGTGGCAGTGTCCACAGTACCAGTTGTGATGCATGCCTGTGTACATCTGCCAAGGATACATGATATACTATGCAAAACCCTGCATAGGCAACAAGCATCTACTACGTTAAGTACTTGACTGCACCAGCATATGGATTAATTATTGCAGACCTTGCATTCCTTGCACATCATGATTACCGCCCACATCCCCATAAGCTGTAGCTGCTACTGGCTGTCGTCCTACTTGAGGAAAGGCCCAAGTACTGAGAGTTGGCAGGGCATTGCATCTTGACAACATATTCCTTCACATCTGAGACCCAAGATGTAAAGTCAGTCCGTGATCCCATGCCACACAAACCAAAAGGGTTCAGCTGCCTAGCTGTAAACTGGAGAGTGGAGGATTTTCATGTCTCTGCAAAAAAAACAGGTCCTCTTTTTAATTTCTCATATTCTTTTGGGTTTGTAAAACCATGACAAGAATGCACCCCATTCCTAAGGCAAAGTATGATTCAAGTTCATGAAGTTAGTTTTGTTTCACTCTTTGATGTCAGCCAGTAGTGCTCTTCGCAGCACCCGCAATGCACCAAGAAATGACTCCTGCAATTCATACACAATTACATGTACTGGTAACATATCTAAGTACGATTATAAATTCTTTTTTTTATAAGACCCATTGCTCCTACTACTATTGGAAATGTATGGGTATCCTTCCACATTGCCATCTTTTCAGCCTGCAAATCCTGACATTTTATGACTCTCTCTCTCTCGCTCTATATATATACATAAAATATTGTAGTCACTGGGTGTAGCAATTTCAATCAATGCTACTTTTGTTTTCTTTTCACGGACTGCTATATCTGTTTTTCTCACATCTATTTTTAACTGTTGGTAATGAGTGATCCCATGTGATATAAACTTCATCTCTTTCTTTAATACCTTGAGGCTCATGTTTCCAGTGTTTTTCAGCTATTTCATTATTATAATGTTTACACAATCCCCAATGCAACAGTCTTGCCTCATTATGCCTTTCGGTATAAAGTCCTTCTGCCATTAGTATATCACAACCAGCAACAAGATGCAAGACCGTTTCCAATTCTGTTTTACAAAGCCTACATTTGCTGGATTCTCCCACATGTTCAATCAACTTTGTAAAACAACATGTACATAGTTCACTGTCTTGGGCTGGCAATATTAATGTTTTGTCTTTTGGTTTAGTTTCACCTCTCCTTAACCATTCTTGTGATCGATCCTGATCAACATGAGGTTGTTCCAAGAGTTGTCTATACTTGCAACTGTATTTATGCATTTTTCCACATTTCTTGTCTTCTTATCTGATCCTAAATCCTTATATATATTTTTTTTGGCACATCCACTTGACAC
The DNA here is from genome assembly GCF_019279795.1 of Protopterus annectens. Classification (NCBI taxonomy): domain Eukaryota; kingdom Metazoa; phylum Chordata; order Ceratodontiformes; family Protopteridae; genus Protopterus; species Protopterus annectens. Next base: position 686,634,326 of record NC_056750.1, read on the forward strand.
TAATATGCTTCTGCTAAATTAAGCAGGGAAGTCAGCTTAGACTTATTCGCCTCATGTTTCAAAATGTTCATTATGTTCAGGTCTTGCGAGGTCAGCAGATATGTATGCAGTCCCACGACTGCAGATCTATACATATAATCAATTTTGAGTAGGCCCATACCTCTTTCAGAATGGGAATTATACAGTTTTGGTATATAATGATTTTTATAAATCATTAGATAAATATGAAGCATCCTTCTTGTTTTCCTGTCCAACCAATCCAACACCTTTTGGAGCCAGTCAATCATGCCAAAACAGTAATTTAGGAGGAAGAACAAATTGGTTTACAGCTTGGACTGTGTTCCTAGATGTCAACACTGTTTTCAGTATTAATTTTAGTCTTCTAAAATACTCCTTACCAAGTTTTATTCACATTTGTTCATGTTTTATTCTTTCCAAATATTTATACACACCATCTTACTCAAGCTCTTTTATATCACATTCATGTCCCAAACTGATGATAAAGAGTGTTGTCTCCTGTAGCTCTTCTTGCTGGATGGTTGGAGCCGACTCGGCCCGGCTCCATTCGGCCACTGTAAAGTTTCGAGTTGTCTCAGGCCTGCCGGCTATCCCTTATCCCTACAATGCTAGGCCTCAGTTTACCTCAGATCTCGCTGCCGCTACAGCGTGTTGGGAGGGTTTGGTTTCGGTTCTTTCTAAGTGACTTTCTTGTGTGTGTAATCTATTAAAATTAATTTTATTTAATTTACTTATTTTACTTATTTATAGTAATTATTATTTTATCCCTTTTTAACCCCTCTTTTCCTTTTCCGCTTTTTTTCTTCTTTTCTTTCCGAAAAGCCTTTTCTCTTTTGGGCCTACAGTGTGTGTGTCCCTAGTTTAGTAATTGTTATTTTTTTTATTTAAAACAAAAGTTAGTGGTTTAGTGCAATTAGTGTTTGTAGGGTGTAATTAGTGTGTTTTTGTGTGTATGTACAAGCATTACTCTAGAGATGAAAGTGATGGAAGCGCCACTCTTCTTTTCAAGACGCCACACTTGTCAGTGTTTGTCTGATCTTAACGTTGTGCACACTACCCTCTACTGTCTGCCATTCTTCAGAAAAAAGACTCTGCAGGAGTAAAAATCAATTAATTAATAGTCCTGCAGGAAAAAGAAAAAATAAATTCTGCAGGAGGGGGTCTTGGCTCAGAGGATTTCCTTTCTTCGGACTACTGAGCCGACAAACCCCCGCTTTCTAAGGCCCAATAACTCTCAGTTCACAGGAGCCCGGCTGGAGCCGATGAGGCACATCGGCCCGTGAAGCCGATGGCCGGTCGGCTCCGCAGTTTCAGTATCGGCCGGGTTCGCTGGAGCCGAGGTATTAGGCCTTCCTTCGTCGGCTCCAGGTCACCATCCCTGCTTGGCTAAACTCCAGAGGTCCAGGGATTCCTGCTGTCTGAACGGAGCCAAAGATCTCACTTAGGTCATCGAGGCTGTCGGATCATGACTGATCTTCACTCCCTTCAGTGATGCGCAGGCTGTCAGTCATGAATGCCCCAGAGGGTAGTGAGTCACCAAGTCCCCGCACTGGCCCGAGTCCTTCAGAATATATTCACTCCTTCGCATGCCTCGGAGCCGGGTCGCCGGACGTCGGAGCCACTAGCGCCGGCAGCGAGTCGCGCCAGCACCAGATCGCCGCCCGGCCGAGCCTCATACAATTGTCTTCGAATCTCGCCGCCGGGGGTGAGCCTCATTGAAGACCCGCGCCCCTTTCCTCGGCCGGGCCCGAGGGTCTCCTGGCATCGACGCGGCCTTGCGAGCCTCCCTCTCCTCGGGTGTTTCCGCGTTGAGCATTCCTACCCTAGCGGAGGGGAGAGCCATCACTGGCGGTGCCGCAGGAGGGGAGGTGCTGCTGGGAGGTGCTATTAGAGGTCATCTTGAGGGTGCATTCGAGGTCTCCTACTCCACGCCAGCCCTCACCCCAGCCCCTAGCTCCCCCTCATCCCGACCAGAGTTGCATCAGGTCAAGTCCCTCAATTCCCATCCGGAACCGCAGAGAGCCAGCTCTGATTTTTCCCCATGTGGGATTTCAGAGATCTCCAGGCCTCTCCTGATTTACAGAAGAGCCCTCGAAGAGGGAAGCAAGAGGAAACACACATTCTAGAGATTTCTGCAGTACGCCCCGCTCCCCTCTGATCCTGAGTCTTCCCCGCTCCTCTGCTAGAGATCCTTGAAACAGAGGGAAATTGGCCAGCCCCAACCCCCTTGGGAAAGCCCTCAGCCCCTTACCCTTCGGAGGATGGGCCTGTGTGACTTCCTGGGCTTGGCTCTTCCCTCTTCCCCAGGTGGCCCCACGGCTTTGGACCCCCCATGCAGGTGGTTCCTAAGAACCCTCCACCTACCCTGGATTCAGCGACAAACAGACCTAGGAGACCCTCCAGTTTAAGGCAACGCTAAGAGGTTCAAACAGCTCTTAACAAAAGCTGGATTGGAGGATGCTATGGTGGTAGCTGCCGCTATCTATCCATCAGCTTAGCTGATGGAAGCAGTACATGTCCATCAGTCACATAAGGAATCGCTCGGAGAACTACCTGCGTGGAAGCTGATCAACCTGCTTCATTTAACTACCCTGCGCTCGCTGAACTAATACCTAGGCCCAACTACTCGCGAGTCAAAGGGACTTGATCAAGAAAGCGAAAGTGAAATGTTGTGTTGGACCCTACAGCTTTGGGTTTTCAAGATAAGATGAACACGAAATTGGACCCCCTTGGCTGCATAACCTCAACTCCCTCCATAGCGCTCTTCTTTACGTCCTCTGGGCACGCCTGATGCAGTACTCGCCGCTTGACAGGATCTGGGACTTTCAGCATGCCTTTCAAGCCTTATGCACCTTATGGTGCTCTCTAGATGAGACCCACTAACTCCCCACATGGATCATCTCTTGGTCCTTCCGTGCCCACCCCTGGGTAGGTGCTAAACTATTTTGCAAGACCTCTTTCTGGTCAAAAGGTCCGATTTTCTAGACAGACTGCAGCTTTACCCTCAAAGGCCAGAAAGGTGGAAAGATGCCGTTCCGGTGAACACCCTGCGGACTTCGAACATGACGACAGAGTCGCTTCTCGCCCTTTCAGGATCCGTGAAGCCTGGAACAATAGACGTCGGACAAGCAGTTTCATTGTCACTGTAGGCAATCGGGAAGCCACAAATGACAAGCCCAGTCAATGGGTGTGGTCCACATCCGACCGCCCACCTTTTCGGGCAGTCGGGGAATCAAAAAACAGTACCCCATTTCCTGGCTAGGATCAGCTCAAGAAGAATCTTCAAACCTCACAAGGTCGGCTTCCATCCTTTCTCGCCAGCCAACCAGCAATCTGGATCCTTCCAGACTGCTTTGCTGGGCCAAAGAAAAACAGCATTTTGGAAATTTCCAGCAAACCAGTTGCAAAAAGAGCATCAGTCAAGGTTCTAGCAGACCCAAGGATGATCCGGACCTACTTCCCTCTCTTTTAAAGGAAACTGATGAATAGATCGAGAGACTAATTTTGGATCTCTGTGCATCTTGAACAGATCAGTTTGGAAATGATGATTTCGATGGTCACTCAGTGCTCTGGATCCTCTCAGGCAAAACCTAGGGCGACATAAAGAAGCATCTTCTAGGATGCAAGAATCACATAATGGCAGATACGCCTCCCCCCTCCTCCTCCTCCACTGGGGCTCCAGGGCAGTCCATTTGGACGCAGTGCCTTCCCTTTGGTCCTACCCACTGCCCCACCATGGGTTTTAAATGCACTTCAGTGGTAGCTCATCACCTAGGCATCACAAGGTCTCCAGTTAAAATCCATATTTGGACGCAGACATTCTCACAGCCCACTAAGCATCTCCTCTGATCAATTAGTTTCAAAATGACTGTTGGTTGTCATGTATTAGGCAATTCAATAAATTAACTTTTCAACAACAACAGAATCCATTCCATACTTATAACATGTAACATTCAGACACTGCTCTCACATCTTCAAGCATACTATGACCAGCACATGTAACCACTATCTACAAAAATGTTCTGGCAAAAACAAATAACAACTCTTCACTCTTCCTCTATGCTTGAAAGTGTTAAATCATCATCTCCGCTACAATTGGCTTCCATTTTACTCTGCCAGCATCGGGTCACTCCTTCAATGGATGCTTAATACTCAATGGTCATACCAGGAACTCATGGCATCTTCACACCATTATGATCACGGGAGCATGGCAATCACACATGGCTGATGTCTTCCTAAGCTCTTCCTTGAAGAGCGTTTGTTCCACCCTCCGTTGCTATCAGAACAGGAACGGATGCAACCCTGATCAGTGGGGGGCATTTTTATCAGGTATGGTCCAGGTGACATGGCAATAAAACGAATGCCACAGCTGCACGAAGCAACATCCCTTGCCCAAGCAGATTTTTTCAGCTTTGCAAGATAGCAACGTGAGCATCTCCCATGAAGTCCCTTGTAATCCAGGACAGACCCCTGTTGTGGTAGTGTGGGCTCAGCACAAGTGGTCCTAACTTCTCTGCTTGTTTGAAATTGAAGCACCTGGCACTGGGTGGGTAATGTATGCATTTCTTCAGCATTTAGCTATTCAAGTGCCTAGGCCCTCCTGTGGTGATCAATCAAATTTCGGATGTTGAGCAGAGCTTCCTCCTTGGCCGCCTCTCATCCCTTGATCCTCCCTACTCCTACTCTTAAGCCTCTCTTTTTTCTTCTATGGGCCAAAATGGCGCATCTTTGCTCTTCCCCAAGTCAGCAAGTGGGACTTCTGTATGCATTCTATTCCTTTTGCTAATCCTCTCAGTGATGAGACGCCGAACCGTTCAGTGGCCCCGCTCCTTCCCTCTCCATTCCTCTCCTCCTCTCAATCTCTCAAGCATACTTCGAAAGCCATTTCTCGAAGGCCTTTGATCTCAATTATGCTCCCACAGCCTTCTGATTGTGGTTCCTTTCTACATCAATCAAGATTGAGATCATGTCTTGCAGTCTTCCTTCCAAGATCTGATGATCTCTCTTAGCCAGGCTTTCCATCAGCCCTCACTCTGTTCGAGATATTTTGCTTGCCCTTCCAACTCTAAATCTCTAGCCAGGCTTTCTCAATTCCAATTAACTCTGTTGGTGATATTTTGATAGCTTCCCATAAATCTTCCTTGCTTAAGAGAGATTTGGCAGTTTTTTGGAAACGCCACATATTGCTGCAGGCTCCCTCCCCCTACTCTTAAAACTTTCTCCATCCACTATCTCTTGATTCATGTGGGGAACTCTCTCCATTGCCTTAAAATTGCTATCACTTTTAAAGTTTTTTTGGCAGCTATTTCTAACTTTCAGAAGGGTTTTTCTGCTCTCTGCCTTTCCTGTCCCACAAGCTTTGCATCCTTTTTGAAAGGAGTTTCCAGACAGACCTCCTCCTTGAAATTTGCCTTCTCCTTTGGGTTTTCTTTTTTCTTCTTGCTAATCAAAGTTTTTTTCAACCTGCAGAATCCTGTTCTTTAAAATTGCTAACAAAGTGGAAGACTCCTTTGTCTGGTTCAGTAACCTTCAGCTTCTTCAAACTATTTCACTGTCTTGGATAGAATCTAAATCGTAATTTAAATATTGTTTTCCCTTTTTTTTTTTTTTTAACATTTTCGCCCTTTTTGTTCAAGGTGGTCTATTATGAAACCAAATTTAAATCAAAAGCATTGACTTCCTCTGTTATTTGGAAATATTCCAATAGGTTTGACAAAACCCTGACCCATGACATGTCTTTCACAATGAGGAATTTGGGGACTCTCAGACTTCAATTCAGAAAATCTTGATCTTCTGTTTGTCTCCTCTATTAAAAAACAGAAAGGACTTTCAGTTATTTCACTTTTTCTTGTGCTGCAGCTTTCCTTATGTGAACATTGCTTTTGTAACTAAAATGACAATCTTATATCATCTGAAAAAGTTTTGACCACTTGCAGATGTGCTTTCAGTTCCTCATATGCTGAGCTATACAGTTTTAAATCATCTACAAAAAGGAGATGAGAATTACTTGCACTTTGTTTTTTGGAAGCCAAATTATAGACATGACCTAATCTGTTAAGTAAACAGATTAATGGGTTAAGGGGTAACACAAAAGAGCAGAAGTGACAGTCACCCTAGAATAGTCCCCTTTGAATTTGTGTCCCTGGAATAATAATTTTGCCAAATCATACAAGTGGACAACGTAGTACATATATACATACCGGATTGGTTGAGGCTCAGGTTAACAATGACCGGCACCAGTACTGTTGGCCAGCAGGGTGCTGGCAGAAATTGGGCTACTGTTGGCCGAAGGAGGATAAGAGGGGGAAGACATGCCCGAAGGCAGGTAAAGGCTAGGACTGTGGTAGTGAGGGTCGGAACTTTGAATGTTGGCAGTATGAGTGGTATTGGGAGTGAGCTAGCCGATATGATGGACAGAAGAAAGGTTGATTTATTGTGTATGCAAGAGACCAGATGGAAGGGGAGCTAGGCTAGATGTATTGGAGGCAGGTTCAAATTGTTCTATCATGGTGTGGATGGGAGGAGAAATGGCGTAGGGGTTATCCTGAAGGAACAGTATGCTAAGAGTGTTTTGGAGGTGAAAAGAGTGTCGATAGCGTGATGTTTATGAAGCTGGAAATTGATGGTGTAATGATGAATGTTGTTAGGGCATATACTCCACAAGTTGGGTGTGCGATGGATGAGAAAGAAAAATTTTGTAGCGAGTTGGATGAAGTGGTGATGACTGTACTCAAGGGTGAGATAGTGGTGATTGGAGCAGATTTCAATGAGCATGTTAGTGAAGGAAACAGAGGGCATGAGGGAGTGATTGGTAGGAAGGGTGTTAAGCAAAGGAATGCAGAAGGTCAGATGGTAGTGGAGGGTGCATTCTTTATTCTCCATTTCCTGGGGGCATTCTATAGAAAGTTCCACAGCATCTTCCTGTACCATATTCTCTTCAGTTTCATCCTGTGTCATCCATTGCTCTTTCATGTGGGAATTCACAGGTCTAGCACTCCACTTCATTGACTGTCAGAGTTGCCAGTTTCCTCTTCTTTCCCTTGCTGTGCAACTCCAACTGAATATTTGTACTGGTTTCTTTTGGTAGGCTCCAAAGTATCTTCATATGGCAAGTGATCAGATGTTTCCCACTCAACTGTTTTTTCCTTTATTTGGGGATCCATTGCTCTAATCTTCTGTGATGTTATAAAAATTAGATTTTCTACACTAAATCTTTCACTTCAAGTAAGCCATAACCTCGCTTTCTATATATTTTTTTAACTTTTCCATTACGGATCCTCTTTTCTCCTTTTCCTCTGTTTTATCTTTTGTATTGTGAAATTTTCCATAGCCTGATGCCTTTGCCTGTATTTCTCTTCAAACATCTTTGGTGTTTTTTTTATATTGACTAGTTTTGCTTTCTCCTTTGCATAAATATTACACCATATTGAATCTCTTTGCCATGTCCATAATTCTTCCGCACATCTCCTGCTCTTCCTGTTTCTCCCCACTTGGGGGTACATGTTCCACCATGCTGCAATATAACCTGTGTTAGACTTTCTACACTAAATCCTTCACTTCGCATGGATTCCGTATCTTCAATTTCTATTTTTTTAACCTTCTGCTTTACTGCTCTTCTGTTCTGCATTCTTTGTGATCTTATTTTCTATATTGTGAAATTTTCCATATTTGGATGCCTTTGCCTGTATCTCTTTGAATACCTTTGGGGTTGCTTTTTTTGTATTGATTAATTTGGCTTTCTCCTTTCCATAAATGTTGCACCATATCAGATCCCTTTCTTTCCCATTTCCATATTTCTTTCTTATACCTTTCAGAAATGTCTAGATTTTGTTCTTTATATTTTACACGTCACTTTTTTCCCCAACTGACCCAATGTTTATCAGTCTATATAATATTTTTTCATAAATCTGTTGCATTAATGAACACAAACTTTTATTTGAAGCTTCTGACAGTTTTTCTTGTGCAAGTATTTTTCTTTTCTCTATTTTCTCTCAATCTTTTTGGATACAATCTATCTGGAAATTCCGGGCTTCTTGTATAATAGTAACAATACATGATTTCTTTCTTAACCTCAACAGTCCACTCTATAGTCTTTATGGCTCTTTTTTGGCCTATCATTTTTTTTTTTTTTTTTTTTGTGGAATACTATTTCCTTTTACAATAGGGGTGCCATCCTCCCCTGTTCTAGCCCCATTGTAGGAATGTTTCCATATCTTGAGGATTCTACACTGTCATTTTTTCCAGTACTGTCACCAGTGCCCCTATCAGGATTGGCTTTTTTTTATCCTGGGTCTTGTGCACCCAGCTATCTTTTTTATTTTTATTTTTAACCTACTGCTGTCCACGATATATGCTATATAACATACTTTCTATAAATCAGTGTCGTCTTGGTGACACTTTGTGAAAAACAGGGTTAGTACCTTCATGAGGTGGACCAAGACTTGAGGATGAATTCAATTCCAGCAATACTATTCTCTCTGCTGATTTATCACCTCTCCATTTGGACAGATCCTGTGTGAATAGTGCTAGGATGCCCTGTGTGGCTTCATCATCATCGTGGTCCAGATTCCCTGTGAATGTGACCTGACCAGCCTCCTTTGCACCTGTAGTAGTGCAGTCATTGCACTAGTCAGTAATGCCAGCATGCATCACCCAAGCTGCAGTGGTATCAGTCAGCAAAGACTTTTTGGTTTGCATATGACACATTTACATGCATCACAGGGTACTATCATATGAGGTACTGATACCCACCTTCCAGGATTGTGAAACCACTGCAACTGTCCTAAAAGACATGAAACATATGAAGAATGTGTGTGGTAAATGAACCAAGATATGAAATAATTTCCAAGCACCATACCTTGTCTGTCCTCATCAGCAGTTGTACTGGTGGAATAATTGTAAAACAAAAAATGTATCATGTCAGTGCACACTATATGCCAACACCAGTGTCACACAATCAAGACAAACGTGATATTAGCACGTATCACATATGGAATTATATCTTCCAGTAGCTACTAGGAACTCCTTGGTTTCATTAAGAGAGGTTGGGTTGTGGTCCTCCAGAGGTGGCATTTCTAGCACCTCTGTTTTCTTTGCAAGGTGCTGGCAAGCCTATATTGTTTATCCATGATTATCAATAACTTTTGTCCCACCTGATATTTATGATTGTATGCTGGTCACACACTCCTCCATGACCCATGATGCAATGAAGGCCCACCTCATTGTGTGTAATTGGGAAATTACCATGCCACAGTTGCTGTGCAGTCACTTCCTACCCTGAGGCATTCTTGAACAGCAGCCACTACAGGCATTGGATATGTATATCTACATCTAGCTACGTGCCTACCTCTCAATGGTTTCTAATTTTGCCTCATATTTTTGCTCTGTCCCTCATAAAATTTTTGATCTTTTGGTAGATCAGTAAGGTTATACTTGGACAATGCCAGACAGAATTGTATACTTTTTATTGTTTAGAAAATGTGTGCTAATACAAACTGTCCCTAGTTTTGTGGCTTTAGCTTTGTACAGAATTCTTGAAAAACTGATGTGTACACAGCACCATTTCCAGGAGTCGAGTAAGTGTTCCATTCTTGCATGCCTATGGAGGTGAGTCATTTTGGTCTATTTAAGATTTATGTTTAACACACAGAAAAAACACCACACGTATATCTCTTGACTATATAGAATTTTCTCAGACTGTCCAGATTTTTGCCTTATATTTTTTGTCCGTTTCTCATAACGTGTTGTGTTGCATTTTTTTTGGCAAATCACAGAGGATTTAATTCATTAATGACAATTTAAATTTCAGACTTCACATTCTTAAAGCTTGCTAATTCACACTTGTTCTAGTTAATTTTCATGCTTTTAAGAGCAGTATTTCAAATCTGCCCCAGATTTTCGGATTTTAACCCCCATTATTGGCTTTGTCCAGAGTTCTTGCATTGAGAGGTTTAGAGGTATGAACACATTATGTCATTAATAGGTTCATATTGGTATACTACACTAAACCACTAGGGCCCTTAAAAGCTTAGCCATGCATCCCAAATGTGATCCACAAATTTGATTTATGGGGTGATTTACTATTTACTGACTGCCTCTGTCCATCACAAACATAGGAGAAAGACCAGGGGTGAATTTCCTATTACCCACCAACTGGTCCAAGTTGTACTTAAATAGTGATGGGGGGAAATCTGCTTCACATGGATGCAGGACCTGTTCCAAGAATGGGAATTCTCTGAGAAGACAGAGCTGGAGCAGCAATCATCTGTGGAGGCATTAAACTAATCATAAATGAACACTGCTGGTAGATCATATTCTTTCATTGTGTTATATGAAATTCTCATGCTCTGCTAAGTTGACAATGGCTTGATACATAGAATTGGAAAATGTCCCAGAACAATAGCTGATATTACATACAAAGGTTCTCACTGCTGTAAATGAGTGCTAATTATTCATTGTCAATTAACTAGAGATTTTACAAGGCCCTCCAGAATCATTGTATTCCAGATGAAATGTTGATTAGAGGAAAATGGAAAGTTATTACGAAAACTTGGAATGAGTACTGAAACAACCGAATAAATAAAGGCTTTGCGCAATTCAGAAGAAATGCATGTTTTTTACGTAGATCAAATTTCTTTGCTCATGACACAGCAATAGACAAAACCAGATGCTGACCATCAGCCCTAGCAGTGGCACAAGTTTATTTCTTAGACTGATGAAATACTGACTCCTTTCTAACATCATAATGGTACAGAAACCTCTTAACCAACTGCTAGAGAATGACAGAGCAAAGTGTAGCCAAGCATACATGTACGCTACAGTGCACTCATTAAAAAAATAACTTATTGTATAATGAGATACAGGAGAATTTAAAATGTTATTCCATATTTACCATTTTTTAACGATTACTTGGTTAGTTAAATTAAATGGGTTTCATTTTTATAATTCTGCCATTTAAGGAGTTTTTTTTTCAACATTGAAAAGATGCGAGATCCAGATAAATGTGAAGTCGGGGGGGCACAAGGTGGGTGACTGCACATGTGGACTACATTCTGGAAGTAGGTAAGTTGTCATATCATTCAAAAATCCTGGTTATTCACCTGGGGAAGAGAGAATGGAAATGGCCACATGATCTAGAAGCAGAGTTCTGACGACTGAAAGGACAAGCAGGGTTCCAGTTCAGGAGTGAGAGGTGACTGATTGGAAACAAGCAGTAACTGATTTTATTATGCATGTGCTTGTGAACTTGGGTGATGCTTGGATCTATTGTCTATAGGTTGTACTTTTGTATGTACAAGAGATGTTTTTAAGAGATCTTTTAACAAAGTGAGGCTATTTTGACTCGGATTAAGAAAAATTAGAAGTTTATTACTTTTATTTGTAGGTACATGCCTGTTTGTTAATGGCAAATTATACTCTTAAGATTTTCACTTAGAGAAAGCATCTTCAGCTACAGTATGTGCGCTGTGGTAAGCCTAAACTATTTGTGGCAAGGAGCAAGTATTCAAAGAACAAGAAAACAGGCTTTTCTGTAGTTCAGATGCAGTGTGAAGACTTCCTTATGAAAAAGATGTGAAAGCACTATTGGTCTGAAAGTTGTAGTTTGCACAATTAATTTTACAAAAATCCCACTAATTCAGTGATGAAAAACTCATCATGAGCTGGTGGCTCCCCATCCTAAGTAAACAATCATTGGTGGGCTTTGACTCAGCCATGTGAAGAATCATTTCATCCACCCTATATTCATGGACAGTAACTGAATGCCCACAAAGGAATTTTAATGAAGGCTATAAAGGTTGTTGTGCAGCACAGTGGCACAGTGAGTAGCAGTGTGACCTCACAGGAAGATTTCCTGGCTCAGTTCTTGGCTGCTGCATATTCTGTGCGGAGTATGCAATATTCTGCTGTTGCCTTACTGGAATGCTGACACTGCAGTGCAGCATGGGGGAGGGGGTTCAGACACTCCAGACTGTGTCAACCCTCAGGCAAGACAAACTGAGGTCCCAACCGCTTGAGTTGGGGTAGCTCAGACAAATGCAAAAGATCTCATGGCACCTACTGAAAGCAATACGGGAAGTTCCCTGATACCCTGGCCAAATTTCCCCAGTAGTAAAAATACCACCTCTGGTCTCCCCAGAAAAGAAACTACTAGCAAAGGTGGACTAAACCAGTCAACAAGGGTTGAATAAAAAAATTAAATAAATACAATTCTGTCTGGGTGCACCTGCGTATTCTCCTGGTACTCGCACATGCCAAAGACAGGGGGCAGGTGTGTTGGTGACTACAATATCCTAAGTGTGCATATGTCCTATGGAAGGAAGGCATGGGAACCTACTTGTGTTCCCTGCTTACCTAGTAAACTCTGTAGATGGTGTCAGCTGTTCACTTGTTCACTACATTGGTGGAATGCAGCTCAACAGCACAGAATGGGTTTATGGAGGGAGTTGTACCTCATAGTACCTACAGACATAAATCATAAAACACTCACAGATTTACTATTTTGGGATGATACTAAAGATGAAAGTCTTTGACGGTCCCATTTGGAGGCCATGTCAAAAAAAGTAGTCAAAGGAATGGTATACTTGCACAATATCTTGTCGTGCTGTGACTGTAGCAAAGACTTTTTCACTTGGACCATGGAGTAAAATTTATCATGTGGACTGTCTTTGCCTTATTCCAAAAAAGTTCATTTGTTGTAGCAATTACTCATTTACATGCAAACACATCCTACATTCAAAATGACCAGTAAAGTACAGCTGTCAGTAACAGTCCTACAGTTATCTTTCTCATTAGCTTAACTGTTTTTGCAGCATTTGGTTTGCCCTGACAATGTTTAAGCAACATTAAAAAGCCTGTGGTGAAAAATTCTGTTTTCTGAAAGTAAAATAAGGCTGATTATCTCAGCACCAGACCGCCCAGCTGTAATGAGACAGAATTATCTGCTACCTATTGTGACTTTGCACATGAATGGGAAAACATGGACATAACAAATGAAACAAACACATGCTTTAATCACTTGCAGTACAAGAATACCATACAAACTGCCATAGCATGACAGAAAACTGGCAGAAGCTTAGTTTTTGCCTATATGTACTTTCATATAACCCTTGATGTTGCCTTCAGTTTTGGGATGTCCACTTTTTCAGAACAAGCTCTTTAGACAATAGTTTTCAGTTTTAGTGACAGCAGCAGCAGTAAACGTTTTCCAACAAACCTTTTTCTGTCCTGTTGATGACTAGTAGTTGGCCTGAAGTTTTCATTTCCTTAGCTTGTTGATGTGTTTTGTATGTCAGATGCCTACAATGCACTCAGATAAAGCTGCAGGCAGCTTACTGCTGCAATTTTGCTACTCCTAGCTGTAGTGTAGGCTATTTTGCTGCTACATTGTAACCTGGAGAGACTTTGCTAGATCTGTTAATGCCCATACATACTCTAAATGCTTTGGAAAATAAACAGACTTGGTTTGTGATAACATTTCCATAAAAAATCCCTCTGATAGTGCAAATCCGTCAAAGGAGATGACAGATTCACCCTTGCCAAACTTTTATTCATAACTGGAGTTAATATTACTTTTGCAAGATGATGAATTGCTTTTCCCAACTTATGGTCTCATTTAACAAAAAATAAATACCCAACCACAACTGAATGCCACAGAAGATCTCAGATGAACGGACACCTAGCCTGGTGACGACAATGACATAATCAACCCACACTTGCAACAAATGACACCACATTCTAAGAACCAGAATTGTCTGCAAAATTTGGGAAACAGTGATTTCACACTGGGGTTGCGACAGCAGAATTTCCCCATATTACATGCAGGGATCTTTTCTTTGCGTAACCTTTTACTTAATATATAAATCAGCCATGAGAAAAGATCACCTACAAGAAAGGGAACTTTTACCCAAAACTACCCAATACGAAATGACAGTTTTGGAGTAAGCAGTGGGTGGAACAGATACTGAAAGATGACATGAGTAACCTAATTCTGAAGAGGACTACCACTAAGGCAGTGTCACTTATAGTATTCGATTTTACTGACAGAATCCCCAAGAAGGAAAATAACAGACTTTTAGGCAGTAGCAGCCAGATGCTTAGGTTATACTTATGTTAAAGCATTTACCTTTTTTTTTCCAACCTTTGCTTTTAACAGAGTTTTAAGTATTTTCAAAAAAAAATCTGCAAAAGGGCCTTACAGAAACAGATGCTTGGTGGCAGAGCCATGGATTCAAGCTTAATGCCAAGAAATGTATAGTTATCCCCTTTGGGAAAAAAACATGTGCCCATGAATTACCACATAGGTGGCAGTACACTAAACACTGAAAGTGTGATGAGAGACTTAGGGACACAGGTGGACAGTGGGCTCACCTTCGATAACCACATTGCCACAACAGTCAGGAAATCCTTCTATGTGGCACACCTCATCACTAAGGGCTTTTCATCCAGAAAAAAGAAGGTCATTGTCCCACTGTACTCATCCCTCATTAGACCCATTATAGAGTACAACACCCCGTTTGGTATGTACCTCACAAGACATCTGCAACAGCTGGAAAGGCCGCAGAAATACCTCACTAAAAGAATCACAGCCTAAAACAGATGCCCTATGCTGACTGTCTAAAAAAACTCCATCTATACTCTGTGGCATATCGTCTACTCGGAGGCGATCTCTGCTTAACATACAAGGCCATGTCAAACCCTGAGCTGTTGGACATGCTCCACTTAAAGAAATCCCAATCCCTCAGAGCCACACACTCCAGGGATCTAAACCTTGTCATCACAATGAACAAAACATGCTGAAGGGATAGGTTCTGACCCAGAGACTCCCATACTCCAGAATAGACTGCCCATACATGTCAAGCTGAGTGCCTCCTTGGCCCTCTTCAAAAGGAACCTTGACGATTGGATGGGAGACAGGAAATTCACCCCATGGATCATGTCAGTCGCCCTGATAGACAGGGGTCTAGGGAAGTAAATATTGTGGGAAGATTTATCTAGGGAATTGTTATGGCTAGGCTTGCATAGGCCCTAGGGCCGATAGCCTAGTATCAACCTATGGACTTTTCAATCTCCTTAGATAATACTTCAGCAGAACTAAAAGCGGACAAACTTTTTGTCCACTGGGTGACTAGTAAGCTGCCCTGATGTTTTCATTTCCCTAGCTTGATAAATTTTGTATAGCAGATTCTTAGACTGCTTTTAGATGAAGTTGCAGGCAGTGTACAGTTGCAGTTCTGCTATTCTTAGTATTATTGGTCTTCACATGGGCGCGGAACCATAGAGTGAGGGGAGGCCCCCACTTTTGCAGCAGATCCAGCAACTCTCGGAATTGAGCTGACGCATTTCTAGCCAGGGTCAAACGCGAGCCAAGCGGGAGATTTAAGATTTACTGTTAGCTCAAATGTGAGCCATTTGTGAAGGGATTATCGACTGCTGCGGTCTCGGTGAAGAACTTGAATGGAAGGAAAGGAAACTGGTATAGTTCTGTAATGAAGTAAGGTAAGAAAACTGGTGTGTGTGTGTGTGTGTGTGTGTGTGTGTGTGTGTGTGTGTAGTTCTGTAATGAAGTAAGGTAAGGAAACTGGTGTGTGTGTGTGTGTGTGTGTGTGTGTGTGTGTGTGTGTGTGTGTGTGTGTGTGTGTGTGTGTGTGTATCTCGACTGGGTGGATTGTGGTGGAGCATGACTTGCCCTAATGGGTACCAGTGCGAGGCCAATCTGGAGCTATTAAAATCATCCTTGGCTTGTCTTGTCTGACCTTTAGGAGCACCTTTGGGAGAAGAGGCAGAGGTGGAAAGGCATACGCATGAAGATTTTTCCAACTGAAAGAAAGAGCATCCACTTTCCAAGCTGTGTGATGAAACCTCTTTGTGCAAAACTTTGGCAGCTGGTGGTTTAGTGGAGAACGAACAGATCTATGT
Organism: Protopterus annectens; assembly: GCF_019279795.1. Lineage (NCBI taxonomy): Eukaryota > Metazoa > Chordata > Ceratodontiformes > Protopteridae > Protopterus > Protopterus annectens. Next base: position 686,650,259 of record NC_056750.1, read on the forward strand.
CTGGAGTTCCCCATGACACTGTCAATTTTTGAAATACATGAAGATCCAGTTTCCACTGTGGGGATCCATGATTTGTCTGCTTAACACATCTGCTAAGGAGTTCTGTGCTCCGGCAGAAACCTTGCCTGAAGAGTTAGTTGCAAGCTGAGCAGTCTCCCATAAAATCATTGCTTGCCTGCACAATGGGTAAGAATGTGTTCCCCTTGTTTGTTGATGTACCACATGACAGTTGTGTTGTCTGTTAGAATCAACACCTGCCCTGGAAGAAGTAACTCCTTGAAAGCCATTAATGCAAACTGGACTGCTAACATCTCTTCATGTTGATATGTAGATGCTGTAGTCTGGCAGGCCACTTGTCTTGTATCCACTTTCCATTTAGATGAGCTCCCAAGCAATGTCTGAGGCATCTGTCGTTAGAATCTCTCGCCTCTGGGTCACAGAGAGTCCCTTGTTTAGGTGACATTCCTGAGCCCACCACAAAAATTCCTTTTGAATGCAAGGTATTATTTGAATGACAGTGTCCAAATCCTGGCAGTGCTGTGTCCATACATTTTGAGATACCATTGCAGCTTCCTCATATGCAGTTTGGCATTGGGAAGCACCAGAATACAAGATGCCATGAACCCTAAGGCTTGAAGGACTGTCCTTGCAGTCAGCCCGGACTGAAGAGATAGTTGATGGAAGTAACTGGAAAGATTCTTTTGTTTGTCCGGGGTTAAAAAGGCCATCTGGGCTGCTGTATTCAGTCTCACACCCAGAAAGCACATGTCTTGAGAGGGTACTAGACTGGACTTTATTTCGCTCACAGAATACCCTAGGCATCTTAGCACTGCTATGACATATTCCAAATGCTGTAGAAGGTCTTCCTTTTCTTGAGCCAGAATCAGGCAGTCGTCAAGTAAGGATAGATTTGAATTCCTTTTAGCCTGAAGTAAGCTATCACTGGAGCCAGAACCTTTGTGAATACTCTGCAGTAGATAAGCCAAAGGGCAATGCAGAGAACTGATAATGAGAATTTCCAGCTCGAAAACGCAGATACTTCCTGCAACTTAGTCTTATAGGCACATGAAGGTAAGCTTCCTTGAGATCTAAAGTTACCATCCAGTGATCTTTGCCCAGCAGAGGTAAAAGCTGTTGTAACGTCAACATTTTGAACTTGGGAATGTCCAGATAAGTGTTGAGGATAGATAAATCCAAAATTGGTCTCCACGTGTTCCCCTTCTTTGGTACTAGGAACAGGCGAGAATAAAATCCTAGGCCCCTTTCTGGCACAGGAACTGGCTGAATGGCCCCTATTTGGAGAACAGAGAAATTTGCTTGTGAGCCTCTTGTCTTTGTAGAGGAGGAATGTCTGGCATGCCTTTGAAAGGAGGCAAGGTATGGAAATAAAACCTGTAACCGTGGTGAATGATATCCAGAACCCATCTGTCTTGGGTTATTAAATCCCAATTTTTTGAAAGACAGCCCCCAAAGGCCCAGAAATTTCCTCACTAAAAGAATCACAGCCTAAAACAGATGCCCTATGCTGACTGTCTAAAAAAACTCCATCTATACTCTGTGGCATATCGTCTACTCGGAGGCGATCTCTGCTTAACATACAAGGCCATGTCAAACCCTGAGCTGTTGGACATGCTCCACTTAAAGAAATCCCAATCCCTCAGAGCCACACACTCCAGGGATCTAAACCTTGTCATCACAATGAACAAAACATGCTGAAGGGATAGGTTCCTGACCCAGAGACTCCCCATACTCCAGAATAGACTGCCCATACATGTCAAGCTGAGTGCCTCCTTGGCCCTCTTCAAAAGGAACCTTGACGATTGGATGGGAGACAGGAAATTCACCCCATGGATCATGTCAGTCGCCCTGATAGACAGGGGTCTAGGGAAGTAAATATTGTGGGAAGATTTATCTAGGGAATTGTTATGGCTAGGCTTGCATAGGCCCTAGGGCCGATAGCCTAGTATCAACCTATGGACTTTTCAATCTCCTTAGATAATACTTCAGCAGAACTAAAAGCGGACAAACTTTTTTTGTCCACTGGGTGACTAGTAAGCTGCCCTGATGTTTTCATTTCCCTAGCTTGATAAATTTTGTATAGCAGATTCTTAGACTGCTTTTAGATGAAGTTGCAGGCAGTGTACAGTTGCAGTTCTGCTATTCTTAGTATTATTGGTCTTCACATGGGCGCCGGAACCATAGAGTGAGGGGGAGGGCCCCCCCCACTTTTGCAGCAGATCCAGCAACTCTCGGAATTGAGCTGACGCATTTCTAGCCAGGGTCAAACGTGAGCCAAGCGGGAGATTTAAGATTTACTGTTAGCTCAAATGTGAGCCATTTGTGAAGGGATTATCGACTGCTGCGGTCTCGGTGAAGAACTTGAACGGAAGGAAAGGAAACTGGTATAGTTCTGTAATGAAGTAAGGTAAGAAAACTGGTGTGTGTGTGTGTGTGTGTGTGTGTGTGTGTGTGTGTGTGTGTAGTTCTGTAATGAAGTAAGGTAAGGAAACTGGTGTGTGTGTGTGTGTGTGTGTGTGTGTGTGTGTGTGTGTGTGTGTGTGTGTGTGTGTGTGTGTATCTCGACTGGGTGGATTGTGGTGGAGCATGACTTGCCCAAAAATTGAAATGTAGCAAGTTTCGCCTCTGCTACTCCAGGGAAATGTGCATTTCTTCCTAATCATCTATAATGGTGACACACAGATCCATTAACTTTCCTTGTTTTGGATGTGTATACCTTTTTTCAGGCTTCAATTACCTCTTCACATAATGTATCCATTTTTGAACATACGTTCTTATTTTCTTGCTTGGTTTATACCTCCACATGATTGTCTGGATCCTAGTGTTGAGAGGTAGAAACTTTAACGTCGGAATTCTGTGATGTTATATTTAACCATATGGGGCCTTTGATGCATCTGACCATTAGCTGCATCTTATGTAAGCATAAGGAAATATTCTGACAATATACGATAATAAAGGGGCGTGTTTATGGTGTAGTATCTGTGTGGGTCTAGCTATCTTGGTAAAAATTACACAATTACTTATCAGAGGCAGATTCAGTTAGGAACATTTTTGAATATTAGTAAATTTAATGTAGAAAGCTGGTACACTGTGATGGAGTTACATAAAGTGCTTTCTGAAGAAATAGTGTCTTGAGAAATACATGCAGCTAACATCAATCCTTTTGCCACAACATCACAAGTAATACTGGCAGGAGAAATAACATGCTGAGTCCAACTCCTGACAGTGCTGAGGACCTGTGATGGCTAACAGAAGGTTCAGTCTGAACTCCCGGAAGTGTGGGAGTGTCATTTACTGCAGCTGCACACTCAGCTAGCTGCTCACGCGTGTCAGTGTACATCGCTACACTTATGTGATTGTACACAGTGTTCACGTTATGTTTTTTATATTTATTCCACATTTATCTGTTTAAGATAGTGTATTCACAGGTGTGTGACTAAAGTATTACAGCATACTTGTCTACTGGACCTGGATGCAGTCGTTTTATGCATGGAGATGCTGACAGATGAAGCTTTTCCATAACCTCTTGTTACTGGTATGGCCATGAAAAAAGCAAGTAGCTGCAAAAGTGTTGCTTGTTGGCAGGTTTACTATATCAAGACCCTTCTTGGGGCTCTAATTTTGGCTCAACTGATAATGAGAATTTCCAGCTCGAAAACGCAGATACTTCCTGCAACTTAGTCTTATAGGCACATGAAGGTAAGCTTCCTTGAGATCTAAAGTTACCATCCAGTGATCCTTGCCCAGCAGAGGTAAAAGCTGTTGTAACGTCAACATTTTGAACTTGGGAATGTCCAGATAAGTGTTGAGGATAGATAAATCCAAAATTGGCCTCCACGTGTTCCCCTTCTTGGTACTAGGAACAGGCGAGAATAAAATCCTAGGCCCCTTTCTGGCACAGGAACTGGCTGAATGGCCCCTATGTGGAGCAACAGAGAAATTTGCTTGTGAGCCTCTTGTCTTTGTAGAGGAGGAATGTCTGGCATGCCTTTGAAAGGAGGCATGGTATGGAAATAAAACCTGTAACCGTGGTGAATGATATCCAGAACCCATCTGTCTTGGGTAATTAAATCCCAATTTTCTTTGAAAAGAGACAGCCTTCCTCCCAAAGGTGCTGCCAGGTGAGAATGTACTGGCAGCTGAAAAGGCAGGTCATGGGGTCTGCTTACGAAAGGACTGACCCCTGCCCTCACCAGAAGTCCCTGTCCTAGGCCTAAAAGAACCTTGAGCTCTGCCCCTACCACGTCTAGACCTACCCCTAGACTGGGAATCATAAGCAGGATAAGTCCATCCCTTAGTAGGCCAATTTCTACTAAACTTCGGAGGCTGCACCTGCAAAAAATCCTTAACAGTTTGCATAGACTTAGCCTTGTCCTCCATTTTCTTTAAGACTGCTTCCACAGGCGAACCAAACAACACATCAGACTGCAAAGGAGCATCCAAAATCCTTGTTTTAACATGCTCAGCTAAATTCTGATCTCTCAACCAGGCATGCCTACGAAGAACAGAACCAGTGGCAGCCACCCTCGAGGAGGCCTGCACAGCATCAAAACCACATTGCAAGGAATGTTTACCCACCTGTTCAGACACATGAACTAAATCCTGCAACTCTTTACACTCAATACCTTCTGCCAGAGCATCCACCTTAGATTTCAATTGTGAAAGGAGATAATTCTGATATTTTAACATGTGAAACTAACAATTCAACGCCCTCATGGCTAAAGTGGAAGAAGTATACACTTTCTTTCCCCATCTATCCAAAGCCCTTGCCTCTTTATCAGGAGGAACAGGATTTTTAACAACAGAGGCCTTCACACCTTTAGGCCCCTGAGAGACAGTTTCGGGTCTGCCCTAGGACTCTTAAAAAGATACTTATGAGCTTCAGGCACCCTATAGTACCTATCCGGTTTAACTGGGGCAGGAGGCAAAGAATCAGGATTGAGGGAAGCCTCTGCAAAAACATCTTCCACCACATTCAGAACAGGAGGTATAGCTAAAGGCCTATGCTGGGGTAGAAACAAGAATTCCCTAAGCCTTTTCCTGGAATCAGAGAAATCTTGACCTTCCCATTTAAAATGCTCCCTCATGGAATGCAGAGTCTCTGAAAATGAAAAATCCTCAGGAGGAGAAGCTGAAGGAGTAGAATCATCCACATCAGAATCAGAATAAGGAGGATACTCCTGCAAGTCTTCAGCAAGACTCAGAAGCCTCCGAACATTGCTCAAAACTCTCAAACTCAGGTTCCACCCTAGGCCTCTTATCAGGAGAGGGCATAGAACCTCTTATCATAGTAATCAAATCCTCTGCCATTTTAAGCATATGTTTCAGGCAAAGACCCTGAAGCACTAGGAGAAACCCTCACTGAAGTTAAACTTGGCCTGCCTCTCAAAGAAGCCTTGGAAACAGAAGGGAGGCTCTAACCACCTTAGGAAGAGAGTGAAGAACAGCCACCTGAGAAGCCCCTCAGCCTGGCCTACTTCCTGCGAGGATACATCCTGTAACAGTAAAGTCTCTCCTGAGACTCCAAAGAAACACCTGGCAAAACCTCCGCTCCACTGAGCCTTCTAAAGATCCGGCGCCTGGGACTGTCGGTTCTTCCACTCTAGGCTTTGCTGCTTTGTCCTTGGCGCTTTTGGCGAAGCGGCGCCGGAGCCTCCGACGGCATTTTATAATTACAACGCTTCCCAAAACTAACCTGGCACAGTCTAACCTTCTCTTAATAGTGCGTTTGTTAAATCTAGCACAAGAGCGCATCCAACAACGCGTGCTCAGGCCCTAAACAAGGTATACACAAAGTATGGTAATCCCTATGAGGTATCTGTTTCCCACAAGAAATACAGTTATTCACTTTTTCTGACATCCGTTAAATACTGAGGCAAGAAAAAAACAAAATATTCCCCAACGGGGTACTTAGCCAACTTTGATTCGGTCTGAAACTCTGACTTCAGAAACTTTCAGAACGCCAACCTGCACTCGCAAAATTGCTTCTGCATCGGACCATGCGGCAAAAAAGACTGAGGATATGACGTCGGTCATGCGCATTAGTACCCTGACGTACTGACGTCAGTCTAATGCGCCCTGACCGACGTCAGCCATATACTTTGGTATTCGGGCCGACTGGACAGCGGACTACCCAATAGTTAGGACTGCAGCAATGTGGAATGAAGAACATCAAACACATGCTTTAATCACTTGCAGTACAAGAATACCATACAAACTGCCATAGCATGACAGAAAACTGGCAGAAGCTTAGTTTTTGCCTATATGTACTTTCATATAACCCTTGATGTTGCCTTCAGTTTTGGGATGTCCACTTTTTCAGAACAAGCGCTTTAGACAATAGTTTTCAGTTTTAGTGACAGCAGCAGCAGTAAACGTTTTCCAACAAACCTTTTTTTGTCCTGCTGATGACTAGTAGTTGGCCTGAAGTTTTCATTTCCTTAGCTTGTTGATGTGTTTTGTATGTCAGATGCCTACAATGCACTCAGATAAAGCTGCAGGCAGCTTACTGCTGCAATTTTGCTACTCCTAGCTGTAGTGTAGGCTATTTTGCTGCTACATTGTAACCTGGAGAGACTTTGCTAGATCTGTTAATGCCCGTACATACTCTAAATGCTTTGGAAAATAAACAGACTTGGTTTGTGATAACATTTCCATAAAAAATCCCTCTGATAGTGCAAATCCGTCAAAGGAGATGACAGATTCACCCTTGCCAAACTTTTATTCATAACTGGAGTTAATATTACTTTTGCAAGATGATGAATTGCTTTTCCCAACTTATGGTCTCATTTAACAAAAAATAAATACCCAACCACAACTGAATGCCACAGAAGATCTCCAGATGAACGGACACCTAGCCTGGTGACGACAATGACATAATCAACCCACACTTGCAACAAATGACACCACATTCTAAGAACCAGAATTGTCTGCAAAATTTGGGAAACAGTGATTTCACACTGGGGTTGCGACAGCAGAATTTCCCCATATTACATGCAGGGATCTTTTCTTTGCGTAACCTTTTACTTAATATATAAATCAGCCATGAGAAAAGATCACCTACAAGAAAGGGAACTTTTACCCAAAACTACCCAATACGAAATGACAGTTTTGGAGTAAGCAGTGGGTGGAACAGATACTGAAAGATGACATGAGTAACCTAATTCTGAAGAGGACTACCACTAAGGCAGTGTCACTTATAGTATTCGATTTTACTGACAGAATCCCCAAGAAGGAAAATAACAGACTTTTAGGCAGTAGCAGCCAGATGCTTAGGTTATACTTATGTTAAAGCATTTACCTTTTTTTTCCAACCTTTGCTTTTAACAGAGTTTTAAGTATTTTAAAAAAAAAATCTGCAAAAGGGCCTTACAGAAACAGATGCTTGGTGGCAGAGCCATGGATTCAAGCTTAATGCCAAGAAATGTATAGTTATCCCCTTTGGGAAAAAAACATGTACCCATGAATTACCACATAGGTGGCAGTACACTAAACACTGAAAGTGTGATGAGAGACTTAGGGACACAGGTGGACAGTGGACTCACCCTTGCCAAACTTTTATTCATAACTGGAGTTAATATTACTTTTGCAAGATGATGAATTGCTTTTCCCAACTTATGGTCTCATTTAACAAAAAATAAATACCCAACCACTGTCAAAGGCAGATCATGCCTTTTAAACTTGGTTGACTTTTTCGAAACAGTCACCAAAGCCATTGATGAGGGAAAGGCAGTCCATACAGCCTACCTCGATCTGGCGAAGGCCTTCGATACAATACCCCACTCGGGTATCATTAAAAAACTCATCAGCTTAAATATTAACCCATACATCACAAGATGGGTTGCAAACTGGCTGAGTGACAGAACCCACAGGGTCAGAGTTGCTGGCGCCATGTCAGACTCAAAGCCTGTCACAAGTGGTGTCCCACAGGGCTCAGTCCTAGGCCCACTCTTGTTTGGCATCTACTTCTCTGAAGTACAAGCAAACACAGGAGGGTTATGGCTGACAAAGTTTGCAGATGACTGCAAACTGGGCCATAGTAGAAAACACATCTGACACAGATATCCTTCAGAAGGGTCTCACAGAAATGGATAACTGGTGCCAGAGCCATGGCCTAAAGTTAAATGCCAAAAAATGCATAGTCATACCCTTCGAAAAACAAGGTTACCCCTAGCTACCAAATAGGTGGCAATCCACTGAGCACAGAAGAAGTTATCAGGGACCTGGGGACCCAGGTTGATAGTAGTCTGTCATTCGACACCCATGTAGCTAAAGTAGTTAGGAAGACCTTCTACATTGCCCACCTTATCATGAAGGGATTCTCATCTAGATCAAGGGAGGTCATTGTCTCCCTCTACTCATCACTCATCAGACCAATGATTGAGTACAATGCCCCATTCGAATGTATCTGACCCGACACTTGCAGCAGCTGGAGAGGCCACAAAAGTTCCTCACCAAAAGGATAAAGGGTCTCAAAAATCTGTCCTATGCTGCCCGACTGAAAGAACTCCAGCTCTATTCAGTCGCCTACCGCTTGCTCAGAGGTGACCTTTGCCTAACATACAAGGCCATGTCAAACCCAGATTTGATGAATATGCTTCACCTCAAAAATCTAGATCCATCAGAGCCACAAGGGCGGAGACTTAAACCTCGACACGGCTATTAATAGGACGTGCTGGAGGGATAGATTCATCACCCAAAGACTCCCTATGCTGTGGAACAAAATCCCGGTATATGTGAGGCAGAGCACCTCGCTGGCCTTGTTCAAGAGAAATCTTGACCAATGGATGGGAGATCGCAGATATACCCCAGGGATTACCTCAGTGTCACTGCTCGACAGAGGCACAGCAAAATAATGGGTATATTTCCCCATACTAAAGGGGTGGCGTAAGCCACAAAACTATGGGCTAGGCTTGTAAATGCCCTTGGGCAGATAGCCTAGTATGAACCTATGAACCTATGAACCTATGACTCACCTTCGATAACCACATTGCCACAACAGTCAGGAAATCCTTCTATGTGGCACACCTCATCACTAAGGGCTTTTCATCCAGAAAAAAGAAGGTCATTGTCCCACTGTACTCATCCCTCATTAGACCCATTATAGAGTACAACACCCCGTTTGGTATGTACCTCACAAGACATCTGCAACAGCTGGAAAGGCCGCAGAAATACCTCACTAAAAGAATCACAGCCTAAAACAGATGCCCTATGCTGACTGTCTAAAAAAACTCCATCTATACTCTGTGGCATATCGTCTACTTGGAGGCGATCTCTGCTTAACATACAAGGCCATGTCAAACCCTGAGCTGTTGGACATGCTCCACTTAAAGAAATCCCAATCCCTCAGAGCCACACACTCCAGGGATCTAAACCTCGTCATCACAATGAACAAAACATGCTGAAGGGATAGGTTCCTGACCCAGAGACTCCCCATACTCCAGAATAGACTGCCCATACATGTCAAGCTGAGTGCCTCCTTGGCCCTCTTCAAAAGGAACCTTGACGATTGGATGGGAGATAGGAAATTCACCCCATGGATCATGTCAGTCGCCCTGATAGACAGGGGTCCAGGGAAGTAAATATTGTGGGAAGATTTATCTAGGGAATTGTTATGGCTAGGCTTGCATAGGCCCTAGGGCCGATAGCCTAGTATCAACCTATGGACTTTGCAATCTCCTTAGATAATACTTCAGCAGAACTAAAAGCGGACAAACTTTTTTTGTCCACTGGGTGACTAGTAAGCTGCCCTGATGTTTTCATTTCCCTAGCTTGATAAATTTTGTATAGCAGATTCTTAGACTGCTTTTAGATGAAGTTGCAGGCAGTGTACAGTCGCAGTTCTGCTATTCTTAGTATTATTGGTCTTCACATGGGCGCCGGAACCATAGAGTGAGGGGAGGCCCCCACTTTTGCAGCAGATCCAGCAACTCTCGGAATTGAGCTGACGCATTTCTAGCCAGGGTCAAACGCGAGCCAAGCGGGAGATTTAAGATTTACTGTTAGCTCAAATGTGAGCCATTTGTGAAGGGATTATCGACTGCTGCGGTCTCGGTGAAGAACTTGAACGGAAGGAAAGGAAACTGGTATAGTTCTGTAATGAAGTAAGGTAAGAAAACTGGTGTGTGTGTGTGTGTGTGTGTGTGTGTGTGTGTGTGTGTGTGTGTGTGTAGTTCTGTAATGAAGTAAGGTAAGGAAACTGGTGTGTGTGTGTGTGTGTGTGTGTGTGTGTGTGTGTGTGTGTGTGTGTGTGTGTATCTCGACTGGGTGGATTGTGGTGGAGCATGACTTGCCCAAAAAATTGAAATGTAGCAAGTTTCTCGCCCTCTGCTACTCCAGGGAAATGTGCATTTCTTCCTAATCATCTATAATGGTGACACACAGATCCATTAACTTTCCTTGTTTTGGATGTGTATACCTTTTTTCAGGCTTCAATTACCTCTTCACATAATGTATCCATTTTTGAACATACGTTCTTATTTTCTTGCTTGGTTTATACCTCCACATGATTGTCTGGATCCTAGTGTTGAGAGGTAGAAACTTTAACGTCGGAATTCTGTGATGTTATATTTAACCATATGGGGCCTTTGATGCATCTGACCATTAGCTGCATCTTATGTAAGCATAAGGAAATATTCTGACAATATACGATAATAAAGGGGTGTGTTTATGGTGTAGTATCTGTGTGGGTCTAGCTATCTTGGTAAAAATTACACAATTACTTATCAGAGGCAGATTCAGTTAGGAACATTTTTGAATATTAGTAAATTTAATGTAGAAAGCTGGTACACTGTGATGGAGTTACATAAAGTGCTTTCTGAAGAAATAGTGTCTTGAGAAATACATGCAGCTAACATCAATCCTTTTGCCACAACATCACAAGTAATATTGGCAGGAGAAATAACATGCTGAGTCCAACTCCTGACAGTGCTGAGGACCTATGATGGCTAACAGAAGGTTCAGTCTGAACTCCCGGAAGTGTGGGAGTGTCATTTACTGCAGCTGCACACTCAGCTAGCTGCTCACGCGTGTCAGTGTACATCGCTACACTTAAGTGATTGTACACAGTGTTCACGTTATGTTTTTTATATTTATTCCACATTTATCTGTTTAAGATAGTGTATTCAGAAGTGTGTGACTAAAGTATTACAGCATACTTGTCTACTGGACCTGGATGCAGTCGTTTTATGCATGGAGATGCTGACAGATGAAGCTTTTCCATAACCTCTTGTTACTGGTATGGCCATGAAAAAAGCAAGTAGCTGCAAAAGTGTTGCTTGTTGGCAGGTTTACTATATCAAGCCTGTACCTCTCATGTGATCCTCGTTACCAAGGAGGTCTCTAATTTTGGCTCAACATGTTGCTGTAAAGGTAGTGGATGCTGCAGTCCTATTAATGTCCTCCTTTGAAGGAGTTACCTAGTAACTATGTTTCTGTTATGTTTGCCATCCATTCCCCATTGCAAAATTACTAGCTTATCATTTTTTTAATGTAACATAGGCAATTTATTCTTTAAGGGCAACAGGCACTTTATTTGTAGATGAAACAATGAAATATAAAGTTGTTTGCTAGCAGCAACCTCTTCATTAGTTACAGATCCCTTTAATGTGAAATTACCTAGATGACTTACTTCTGCAGAGATTTTGCAAATTTACTGCTATTGGGGTATTGTAATGACAGAAGTTTGAGTGACCTATTATGGTTGAAATTTTCTGAAATGGGTAGTTTTGTCATTATTGGTTCATACGTTTTGTTTCATTGCTTACTAGAAGCTATTCCAAACTACAAATTTAAAACACATTCTAACAAGTAGTGCTGTATTATACAAGGAATATAATTTAATACAATCAGGTTAATACAGTTAGGAAAGTGAATCAAAGAATGCATACATGCATGCTTGCTCACAGGATGCAGGAGATCAAAACAGGGGAAGAAACCAGTCACCAATGAAGGCCCCCAGGTTTCAGTGCTGAGATTTTTCTGTTTGGCATATACATCTCAAACGTAAAAGGTAATACCAAAGGGCTTTGGCCGACTAAGTTTGAGATAACTGCAAACTAGGAGCAGTTATTGAATCCCCAAATGACTTGACCATTATGCAGGAAGGTTTGTCCCAAACAATAACTGGTGCCAGAGTCATGAATTAAAACTAAACTCAAAGAAATACATTATCGTCTCCTTTGGGAAATCATCTACTCCAGTGAACTGCCAAATTGACAATGCCCCCCGAGAAATTATCCAGTTTGGCATTTGGGATCTTGTGTATACAGTAACCTAACTTTTGACCAACATGTGCCCAGAATCATAAGAAAGTCTTCTGTATTGCACAGTTTATAAACAAATTAATTGTGACTAAATCTAGAGATGTTATAGTCCCCTTTACAAGCCCTTATTAGGTCAGTCATTTTGTATAATGCTCACTTTGGCATGTAGCTGTCCAGACCCATGCAATAATTGGAATACCCACAGAGATGCCTTACTAAAAGGATACAAGTCCTATACAATAGGTCTTGCATGGACCACCTCAAAAATTTATCACTATACTCCGTATCCTACAGAGTGCTTATAGGTGACACATCTGGCACACAAGGCATTCTCCGACCTAATACAGATGGACCTACTAAACATCAGCAGGTCAAATGGCATCAGAAATATTCAGTCCAGTTATCTAAACTGAATGTTGTGAAGAGATGGATATATACCACAGAGGCTACCACTGTTCCAGAACAGACTATTGATTCAAGTAAAACAAAGCTCATCCCTGTCCATATTCAAATGCAACTTGGATCTAAGGATAGGTAATAGAAAATGTACTCCAGGATTGCCCCTCATGCCACTAATGAATAGAGGCAGTTCCTAAATGCTGCATCCCTTACATGGGTATCTGCAAATTATCTGTAGTATGATCACATTTATTCTCACTAGGGCTAATATACAATTATCAGCCATGGGATAGGTAAGACCAATCAGGAAATGTTAATTGAAGCACCAAAGTGAAATTGGCTAAGTTTAAAATGTCCCCCAAGTGAACCTATGTTGTGGTAGTAAATAGTTTTAAAAAAATACCCTTTTTAGATCACTAAGTGCCCCTCACACCTTCCGCCCCCTCCCCCCAGTCTTCAACAGCTTCCTGCACCTCTGGGTCTTCATGAACCATGTAACTAGCATATGATAGCTAACCATGTAGAGTTCCCCGCCTCCACTTGTAAGTTTAACATCAAAATCTCAATCATTCCTGCTCTCTTCCTCACTTTCATAAGACTCCTCAAATATATGCCTTTAACCTTTCCTGGGCAAATACTGTTGTACCTTACCCTATGCTACTCTCTTTTACCCCTTCATATACACACAATGCAGACTATGCCATTCCATGTCAGTCCCTGCCTCCTGCGACTTATCCTTGAATTACAGTTGTCATGTCAGCCTTTCTGTGCATAAGCACTGTATACATTGTACTCCTTTTATCATCTATAATACTTGGAACTGCACAGTTCCCTCCTTTGACTACTTTAATATCACACAGTTCTCATTAAGAGACCACTTTTGCTGTTCTCAGCCACCCCAACAGTTTTTTTTCTTTCCCCAAATTGCATTTTATTTTATGGGGACAACAATCTCTATACCTTTCCAAACTTTCTTTCAGTGCACATCTGCTTTATTTCCCCTACAATAGATTGTAAAATAGAATTGCAAACACGCTTGTCATTCATAACTGAAACACAGTTCACCTAAAGTGTCACTGCAGTACTCAAACCCACTCCATTTCCCTTACTTATACTGTCCCTTTGGGTATACAACAGTGGAAAAAGGGGGGAAAAACAATGCACTACACAGGTGTCTCTCACACAAGTATTTATGTTGCAGTGCCTAAGTTACAATGGTATGAGCAATTTTAACCTCAAAGAAATGAGATCAGGCAGAGGGAAAAAGTGAAATTGCCACTCAATGAAGATTAGGGAACCAGCTTGTTCTCTATGCATAGGTGGAGTCCATCAAGTCCTAGAATTCCTGATGGGTAGTCTGATCCCCCTATTCTTACTGTTAAGCATTTGATCAGTTGTGACTTTTGATCTCCATTGTCAGGAATGTAGCAGTTGTGCAAGCTTCCTTACTCCCTGCCTGGAAAAAGGTGAGCATGCCAGAGACCGTTTTCCATGGTTATCCTCTTTTACATGTTTTAATTACACTCTGGTCATCAGCAGTGCAGCTGAACTTCCTATATCTGTGCGTCAGTCAGGCTGGTTTTAAATATTAAAAAGTTGGGTCTCAACTGGTACATTTCCAGATACTCTTTCACCTTCTATCTACACTTGTAAAAGTATCACAGTATACACAAATATAACTCAACCAATGCATTCACATTAAAATGGTTCCCAGTAGGCAGAGGGAATTATGTTTGAGTAATATAATGGTATCAGAGTGAATAGAATGTTGAGTTTAGGCATACCTGAACTTAGCAAAACCACGATTATTATTCCTGCTACTTCATATCTAATAGTATTTCAAAACAGTAACCCAATACTGTGCAACTACGTATCACTATCATATGTAAACACATATGCCATCCTTGTACATGCTTTACCATGTTAAATACTACTGTACAGTCTGTTACTGCATTATACATGCAATGCCAATACTTGACCATGGATTTTATCATGTTAAATGCTATTGGACATATGCTGTTTTGTGGAGCTTTTCTCCCTGGGCCTACATTAAAAAAGGGGGTCTCATTCCCAGTCAGACTAAAGCAGTCGACAAAAGAAGAATAAAAATAAATATTAGCTTTGGCAAAGCTTTTAGTGCAGTTATTTTCCAACTTTTACTTATATAGATTTTTTTCCCTCTTAGCAGGCAGTTTGCTGCTAAGTGTACAGTAGGTATCATGTTGATGTGACTGAGTGACGCAGAGTCAATGAGGTGAGACGCCAAATGTTTTACATGGAGGACAAAACTGTACAAAAGCCATCAAGCAGTAAGATGTGGTTCCCTAGACCCCCCCCCCAAAGTTTTAGTGGTAAAAGCACAGGATCACAGCTCCAAGTTTGAATTCAGTCCTAACTTCTGTTAACTGTAAGTGGCATTTCACATGGTTTCACTTTGCCTGCATAGGCTTTCTACAGTTACTTCAATTTCCTCCCACCTCCCAAAAATGCTGTATGAAATGGTGTTTGTGTCCCACTATATGGTGAAAGTCTGTTAGAGCAAGTGCTCTTATAGCTATTTTTAAGCCTTTCAACTGTTTTCTGTGTGAGAACTCAGAACAAAGGGGAATGGGGATTTGCCCTTTACCCACTGTTGTGCCATCTCACAGTTGGTATATATAATATACAGAGGGTGTGGAGGTACACAGGGCTTGCCCCTGCAAATAAATAAATTAAATAAATAAATATATATTTTTTTGTTATGGATTTTTACCCTATTCAAGCTTTTGAGATTAGCTGTATATCTTTATCTACACACAAACTTATGCTTTTCCTTGTGGCCTGGATTGTGACTGAAAAGGGATTATGGAGATTAACTGGTTAATATATGATAAATATTAAAAAGGTGGCTGCTATATCTTGATTCAAATTAAATGTTTCATCAGTTTTAGCCCAATATATATTAATTTCACTCAATGTGAGGTGCCGAAGAGTAAAGCTCCACAATGTAGGATCAAAACCACTGCTAACATTGTAAACTAGGGCATTTTGATAGCACAAAAAGTGCGTAGGCTAAGTCATTAGAAAAGGATGCAAAAGTCAATCAATGGAGGGAAACTAACTCCATACAATACAGTGACAGCAGTAACAAAAAAAACAGTATCCGTAAAAATTCATAGTGAAAGTGAAAAATAATTAATGGAGAAAAACAAGACGTTACGAAGGAGAAAAATTAGGATAAAAGCTATTTTGTTTAAACTTTGATTTTATTCACTTTTTTCTTCTCCAGTGACATTATTTCTCCCACTTTCTTGGATTCAAAGTGTCAAATTCTGTTATTCTAATGTCTCTCCACGTTTTACTTAAGGATTTGATAAGCTAGCCATTGTTCTGTGATTTGCAATTCACCTGTCTACATTTGCACTCAATATTCCATTGCGCTGGTAGTCTAATTTTGATGCACTCGTGTAACTAGAGCCAACAAAACCTTTTGCCCATTTACATCCGGACTTTCCTCATTCTTTCAGCAAATTACATCTCCTTTCTATTGTGGGATACTGCAAAAACCATACTATAAATTGTGTTGTCCTTTTACCACTGGCTGTATTTAACGATTCGAAGAGCTCAAACAGGTGAACATCTGAACACAGTATATGTGGAGAATATATATATATATATATATATATATATATATATATATATATATATATATATATGAAATTTAAAGCTGTAACCACTCAAATATTGTTTTGCCTATAAAGGCACACTTATGAAGTGGAATAAGTGTGCATTTGTGCATATTTATTTTATTGACATAGGTATGGACGCATGTGTGTACACAACTTCTTTTCTTGCTACACAGGGTATGTGTTCCTGAAAGATACGACTGTATACAGCAATTCAAGTAATGTGACTTTCTGTAATTGTCTTTAAAACCGTAATGAAAGGGAAGTCACCTGATTTAATGAGTGGTACTAAGTGAGTGCATTAATTGCTTTCAGCTTCCATGAAGAAATTTAACCGGATGTATTACAAGGTTGCATTGAAAAAATGAAGGGGCAAGTGGTATATTTGTTTCAGCTTTAGAATTTTACCGAGTCGTAAATCAAAAGGTCATCCCTTCCTCACTGTATCTGCAATCTTTCCTTAACCTTTCACCTATTTTGTCCTTTCTTGACTCCAACCTTTAATTCTCTCTCTACCACCACTTTTCTTACTTTGACAGTTTCATCTGCTGTCTTGCGCCTTGTTACTATTATTGGTTAATGTCATGTCTAAAACACCAATTCATCCAAGCCACATTCAGTGAAAAGGTTTAACACTACATGTCCTTTATGTAGGTCATGGCAACCTATATACCTCCTAAATTTAACCATAACTGTAACAACCCTAAACCCAAAACTTACCCCCAAGTCTTAAATCTAACCAAAAAACACATTTGACTTCTAACCATGAAGTTATTGATTAGCATATATTGCAGAAACACATTTTACCAACCAAGTGATCTTTCCTGCAGTGTGTCGTGTGATTAAAGCAACTTTAACCCAATGGTCTTGACGACACTGTTCAAATCAGCAGTGTCGTCCTGCCCGATTCTCTGCTCCTTGTCTTACTCTTACTTGTTGTAGATGGCTTGACTATGAAGTTACTTACTAGGAACGTATGTGAAAAAAGAGTCCTCAGTAGTTCTAACTACAAATAGAATATCTTGCAAAACAGTGCTAAAAACGTTGCTGCCTTATCTTTTAAAATGAAAGTGACCCAAGGAGTGTACATATAGGTAGAAAACCTTTCAAGACATGAATACAATGAGCTTTTACTTATCACTCGTATATATATATATATATATATATATATATATATATATATATATATATATATATAGGGGTCAGAAGGAAAAGAAACATGAGAAAAGTAGAAGAAAGAGTGCTGATGGGGCAGTCGGTCAACTCGTTCTTTTACCCAAAATGTCTAATGAACAGGGACGTATGATAGAAACACTGTAGCTTGGTTGGTATTTGTACCACATCCAAATGGGGGGGGGGGGGTCCAAATAATGTTTTCCTAAAGAGTCAGAAAATAGGGACATGTCCTATGCACAAGGCATAATGATGTGGTATAGGAGGTTCTTAAAATATTGAAGCAGAGAGCAATAAAGTAGTCAGAGCTTTACAAGACTAAAACTTTTAGTGGCTTCACAGTTTTGTGCCAGAGGTGTGGAGAAACGGAAAAATGACAGACGGGAAATACAAGTGGCTCATGGTATGGTTACATGAACAGTGCAAGTAAGTTACTGGGGAACAGCATGGAAGTGTCAGAGGCTTTATGTCAGGAGCTGCCTACTTTTAAGTATGGCTAGAAAAGTGGTGGTGATACATTAAATGGTAAAAGCAATAGTACCTCTCACTGAATCCTGGGGCAGGTTGATGGAGGCATGAAAAGAAAAAAAAATCATAAGAGATGATGGATAGGAAACTCTAGAGAAAGCAGGGAAAGATAAAAGAACAGGAAGCAAGAAATAAGAAAAAGGAGACATTTGTGAGAGTGGCACTAATGTAGTCTAATGGATGAATAATACCTTAATGCGAGTCTGATTTACAATACTGCAACATAATTGCTAGTTAAAAAGACAAGGCAATGAAAAGAAAATAAAAAAAATGTACACAAGACGACATTAAGAATAGACTGAAAGAGCTTCTAGAAACTTCTGAATGAAGATAACCCCTCAAAAGACATACTACCCCAGATATTGCTATGATGAGAGAGGAAGGAGACGCCACCCTAGAAGAGGTATGAAGTGCACTGAAGAAAATGAAGTCAGGGAAAGTGGTAAGTTTAAAGTCGTGGCATATATGATCAACATGCTGGAGACATTCAGAGAGAAATGGCTCTTGAGGGTAGCTATGGAGGGAGAAGTGAATTACAGATGACTGGAAAATATTCTAGTGCAAGTATACAAAAACAAATGGATTATTCACAACCGTCTCAAAAAACTCCAGCTTTACACCCGTCGCATATTGCCTACTCAGTGATGATCCCTGCATAACATACAAAGCTGTGTCAAACCCGGAGCTGTTGGACATGTTCTACTTAAAGAAATCCCAATCCCTCCATGCTACACGCTCGAGGGACCTAAGCCTTGTCACCACAATAAATAGAACATGAATATAAGAGTTCAAACAAGACAACAGTAGTGACAGCAAATGGGAGAAGTTAGAAGAAGCCAAAAACTGAGATCGAACAGAAAGCAGTGGAACAGGTTAACACCTTCATATATCTGGGAGGAATGGCTGAGTTGAAGGAAAGCCTGAATGAGAAGACTAAAGCTAGAATTCAAGAGGTGCTGTAGCCAAATGGCATGAAGTGTCAGGGGTAGTTATTGAAATCACCACCCAGACATTACCAAAACTTTCTGTGAGGGAAAGGTTGTTTTTGCTTTCTTGTATTTTGAGTTGCTTTATTGACTTCACCTATTTTGTATATTGTGATTCATTTTCTTTACACTGTGTTTTACTTGTAGTCAGCTTTTAATTGCATATTTAAGCTAGGAAAGAGACCACAGCTGCCTTTCTTGTGAGTCACGCAGAAATACATTTTCCCCACCCATCCACTCTGGTGCTGTTGAGTTTTTAAACTGAACTGTCTTTTTAGATGCCTGTCCCTTATGTTAAATTTGACCACATATCCCCTTGTCTTTCATTGGCTATTGTAAGCACAAAATTATTTTGTGAAATCACTTCCCTTCACTTATTTAAATGTATTGACCATCACACTGTATTCCAAAGAACCAGAATAAAAAGTGTTCACCTCTTCCAATCTGTCATGCCTTTTTAAAATTATTGTCTCTCCACTTAGATGGCTGAAGCTTAAGTTACCCTCTCTTTCATATCTGTTTAGTACACACTGCAGCTCTTGGGACATTAACCCATTTTTCAAACGACTTTAAAATCTGCAATATCTTCTGACCTCCAATTATTGGAGAACCAAGATTCTGCCTCAGCAGTAATCTTGGGATTAGCATTTCTGTTTTGCTCCTGGTGAGACAAGGAGCATAGGAACAGTATTTCCTGGGGACTGCTGATCATTGGAATGTTCACTAACTGCTTCTTAGGTGCCAGCTGAGACTTTGTGCTTATATTTTGCTTTGAGTGAGAGAGAGAGCATAGTGTATTGATTCCAGAGTCTTTTCTGGTAGGGGAGTGGGTGTCTGTGCTTGACCTTCCTGATTGGTCTATTTACTATTCAAGGCATCCACCAGAAAAATGCTACAACAAGCCTACAGACTTAACTCATCTAGGACAAGAATGTGAATCAAACAGGCTGTGGCCTGTTTCACATCTTGGGATTGATGCTACTGTTTTGCTTCTGGTTAGAGAAGAAGCAAAGAAGCATTGAACCCAGCAGAGTAAAACTGTGGTGAGAATAGTAGTACACAGGCAGTAGCCATTCAGGTGACTCCACTCATTATTCTTGACAAGCTAATTCATTCTTTTCAGTAAGTGCTGCTTGATTTGCTTCTAACTTCAGAATATCTGCCTAAATACTTTATCCATAAATCATCAGGCCTGCTGATTAGTTACTCCTCAAGTGGTTGGTAGTGCCCTGTATAGCCACAAAAACTTGAATTGACATTTGTCCTGTATAAGCACCATTGAAATTTTACCAATACGTAGTTGCACACGACAACTAGTATGCAGTGACAAGCACTGCCCCCAGAGTTGCAAAATGGATACTCCTGGCATTACTTCATATTCTCATTCCAACTGTTTAATCAATAAAAACGGTCTGTTGTCATGGATATGAACGTTCTCACTATCTCCTTTACCAGCTTGGTGAATATGGGCATCCTCAGGCAATGTAGAAATTGCCTCAGTTTACTGGCAAACAGTTAATTCTCAAACTAATATGGTATGTGAGAGATGCTAAAGCCAATAAAGTTGTTAAAAATGACAAAAAACTATTTTTCGCAACAATTATCTAGTCAAAAAAATAACCCTAAAAAATTCTGGAAATCAGGCTCGTCTCTTCTTAATCCCGGGACCACACAAAACCCATTGCCATTCCCTGATAAAGACCCACAACACAGCCCACATTTTCAACTCCCACTTTATCAACAGCATTCTTAACCTTGTCAAAGAATCCCCACCAATAACACATACCTCCAACAATAACACAAGCACCTCAAATCCAGCTCACAGGAATCCTACCTTACATCACTCACTCCACAAAGAAACCACTAATACCCCAATAACACAATTATTCTTCCTAGAACCAGTGCCACCTCTCTAGTTTTTAAATTTCTCATTAAACTAAGACAATGCTCCTTATCCGCTGATAACCTCCCCTATTGGGGCTGATGCAATAGCCATCCCTATCAGTATTCTAATTAACCTTTCTATCTCAGAATCCACAGTCCCTCAAATTTGGAAGAAATCCATCAGAACTCCATTGTATAAAGGCAGAAATACTAATAATTTAACTATCGACCCATTTCCATTCTCTCACCATTATCCAAAATATTGGAAAATGTAGACACACTTAACTACTAAAACACCTCTCTGACAATCTCCTAGCCCCTATACAACATGGCTTTTGTCCTACACATAGCACTACTATGGCCTTACCATCTTTCACTGATACTGTGACAAAGTTCTGGACTCTGGTCTATTGACATTAGTCTTATTAGAAAAATCCAAAGCTTAACACAGTATCACATATTAAACAACTTCAACAACTAGCAACAATAGGATGCGCTGAACATACCCTTACCTGTTTCGCCAACTACCTGAACAACAGGCAACAATCTGTCAAACAGCAACACAATCAATCTGTTTAATAAGACAGAAGTCCCCCAGGGGCCCATTCTTGGACCTTTGTTTTTTAATGTATTTATAAATAATCTAGAGACTTTTGTTTCTAATTTATAAATCTCCACACAGTCTCCTTAAAAAGTTTTATTATTATATCCTCCTGTAGCAACTTCCCAGATCTCCTAAAAACACAAAATGCCTTCTCAACCATAGAAACCTGGCTAAATGAAGGACAATTCCTACTAAATCCCAAAACAACTAAGCTACTACTATTTTCATCTAAACCACCTCCATATGACAAACATTTTCTCCCAAAACAAGACTGAGATTGAAGTAGTGAAAACAGCAGAATTACTGGGAATTATTATAGACAAACTATCCTTTGAACATATTCTTAATACCATAAAAAAAAAACATTTTAAACTCGGCAAAATCTACATGGATAAACCCACATAAATCAAACTGGCAAACACACTCCTACTCCCTTCCATCCTCTATAGTTCCCCCATCTTTACCAACCTTCAAACTCATCTCTAAACAACAAACTAAAATCATGCTATTAAAAAATTTCAAAATTTGCCTCTGGTCTACCAAACCATACACACCATTACCAGGCCATTAGGGAATTGAAATGGTATGAATCCCCCCACTATCTTCATTCCATCCAAGTAACTCTTGCTCATAAATTAATGTACAACCCAGACAATTGCCCTACACTTCATTCTATCCTACATCCCCACTCAGTATCTTTGATCTGCTAATAAACAGCTTCTTAGCTTATCTAAACACACTAAAAGAGCTGAACAAAGCTTGTACTCCCACTCCATAACAAAATTATGGAATGCCCAGCTTTACCCCCTATCACATAACTTAATTCCATAAATAAAACCTTCAAACTCGCCCTAAAAAAAGCCACTTTCTTGACAATCAAATCTGTCCTTGTGCCCAAAATTATAGACCTCCATAAACAAATGTTAAGACTTTGCATAGTAGTATGACTACTTTCAATCTCCAGTAATAAATTGTAAATCCTTTGAACTTCATTGACTTTTCTACATCAATGTATGTCAATCGTTGTCATGGCTTTTGAATTATTATTTAGGCAAAATCCTAAATGAAGTGTTTACTAAGAATGTATCTACTGTCTTTCCATCCAAACAATGAATGCCATTTAAAATTGTGTGCATGCTACTAACTCCTACCCACTCTGTAAAAAATATTGTACTCTGAGTATTACTAATCACTAGGAGATTCTATGTAAAAATTAAAAAAAAATCTGTATTCTGTTTTAATACTGTAAACATTATCTTCTTGCAAAAATTTTGAAGTGTAACTGGAGCTTTTCTCCCCAGGCCTCCACTGAAAATGGGTTTTTGACCCAGTGGACTTTCCCTGTCAACAAACATCAAATAAATT
This sequence comes from Protopterus annectens, assembly GCF_019279795.1. Lineage (NCBI taxonomy): Eukaryota > Metazoa > Chordata > Ceratodontiformes > Protopteridae > Protopterus > Protopterus annectens. Next base: position 686,673,144 of record NC_056750.1, read on the forward strand.
TACACAATATTACTGAAGGCAAAGCTTTCACATAAAGGCACTCCTAATGTCAATAAGGTTTTCAGTAGAACCCACACTGCACCCATCACACACAATTCAAAGTGGGCATATATACCCACTTACGCTGATGCACTTAAATGTGAACTTTCTAAACTCCAAAGACCTCCTAGATGAAGGACACGACATACACCCTCAGCAATCCTGAATGCACTCTTTAAAATCATCATCCATATCAACATAGCCAGACACATTTCATGGAACCTCTGCTTCTAAGCCCATAAGGCAAGCCACCAAGAATCCAACTTTCAAGTCACTGGAGACTCACTTTGAGGCACACTGATGTACCTCTCACCAAGCTAAGGAGAAAGTCATGGTCAGTTGCTCATTAGGGACCAGGATCCACCACATTATGCACACACAGGTCATTGGACCACAAGTACCAGTATGACTCAGTCATACTCTGTGTAGATGGTGTTCCTTGGACTCTGGCTCTAGTGTTATTTTCTTTGAAGGTTTGGTTTTATTATAATGCTACATTTGTGTTTTTATTCCTGGTTATTCTTGTGGTTGGAGCAGGATTATGAATACCCTGGATGAATTTCCATCAGTTCTTTTCCCTATTCATTGTCAGAAAATTGCTCAGATTCAGTCTGGACTTACTATTGCAAAAGGGGAATTAATGCGAGTAATATAACCGTGTTCACAAGTCCCTGGAGACATAGCTATTCCTGACAGTTCTGTACCTTCTACTGCAATTATGGCTGGAAATTATCAGGTTAATTCTTCAGGAGCTGAAGGAGACGGTACTTTCTCCCTGAGTGACTAGAAACTGAAAATAGAGCAAGACCAACATTTTTTTTAAATAAAGCAGGAGAAAATGGCACTGATGTCAAAAATAAAGGTACTGTTTATACTCCTAAAAAGACTTTTGCAGCTGCAACCTCTTTACCAGCCTAGAATTTAAATGAAAAGGAATTGATGTTTGGTGCCCACTGGTGCACATCTAGCACAAAAATTTTTGTTGCTCAAAGTTCTGGGGATAAAATGTGTAACAGTGTTTTCTTGACATAACTTTCAATTTTAATGGTGTTGGTGAACCAAGTAGAGAATAGACTAATTCAAAATGTGAACACTTCTAGTTTTCTTAAAGGAATTCTTTTATTTATGGAAAAAAAGTTGTTTATAATTAAATCTTTACAAGTTGATGATAAATATTTCAGATGCTGCTTACATTTACAAATTGTTCATCAAGGGTTATTTGTTTTTAAACTTTCTTTTGGGCTGGATATGAAAGATGAAATGTATGGGGAATTTATAAAAATGTTTGTCAGGCATGGTTTTGAAGTTATGGAAATGCTTACAAGGTAAATAAATGAATATTAATGTGTTACTTAAACAGGTTGAAAAATTAAACAGTGACATTTAGGCTAATTTAATTTTTGAGCAATGGGAAGGATTTTATGCTAAAGTAATCTCTAATGTTGAGGAAAAATGTGGCAAAACTTTTACATGAAAGCAAAGGAAATTAGAGACATTAAACAGTATGCAAACAATGAGGCATACCCCACTAAAAATAGAGTTTTCAATAAGAACAGGAACACGGTGACTTTTGGTGCAAGTACTAGAGCTGAATATGATAATGGTGTAGATGGCATAAATGAATGGACTTCACATTTTAGTGATATCCATAATAATATTTTTCCCCAGGGAGGTCAGAAAGGCTTACTAATTGGCAGAAAAGATGTATGGATCCCAGGATGGGGTCCTCAACAAGATTTTTCAAAGTACTGGAAATAGTAAATGAAGAACCAGGCGGGATTTAAACATGAAAATGACATTTTCTCTTTTGACAGATATAATATTAATAATTATACAGATAGACCCATCACAGTAGAACATTTCATACTTTTTCAGAAATGTTTGAAGTTTGTACCTTCCAAACACTTTAATATAGTTGACTCCCGAGTGGAATTGAAACTTTTTACTAGAAAATTAAATTTAGCCCTCTGTTTTGAGGAATCACAAGATAGATTAATATCTCCAGAAAAGGGGAATTAGTTAAGAAAAAAGCACTTTTAACCCACAGTTGCATCCCTTACTAAATATCTTTGAGAAAGCAGTTACTGAATATTTATAACTTACAGTCTACCAAGAGTACTAAATTTTTTCACTCCAATTTAAATGAGAGAGAAAAATCTGTTAGAGCCCCAGAGAAATGACAAGACCCTCTGCATAATAAAACTAGATAAGGGGGAGGGTATGGTGCTTTTTGAAACATCAGAATATTCTAACATTATATTTGGTATGTTATACAACACAAACCTACTCACCTGTATCAAGGAATGAAATAAATACATGTTACCAAAGAAATGGCTCTTATTTAGAAGAATATTTATTAGATCAGAGTACAAGTCCTGAATTATACAACACCCTTAACATAGGGAACCCTACAATTCCAATTATATTCAGCACCTCCAAAAATCCACATGAATGTGAACCAACCTCTATTTCGACCCATAGTAGCTGCTCAGGGGTCAGAAACTTACTCCCTGGCAGTTATGTGGATAGGTATTTAAAACAGATATATAAAATTTCACATTTGATTATATTCATGTGGGATTTTTTGGGGATATTAAATGCTGAATTATGGGATCAGGAGTGTATCTTTCTTACAATACATGACATGGACTAATTTATGGTCATCTCGAAGGGATAAGGATTAGAAGCCTTTTATAACTTTATTGTCCAGTATACCACATTTTCAAATAAGATCAATTTAATTTTAGAACTTATGACTATGATCTTAGAAAACAACTTCATTTACTTTGAAGGTGAAATCTTTAAACAGAATAGAGGTGTTGCTATGGGGCTCCTCTTGTGCCCCCATTTTTGCAAATTTGTTTTACTGAACTGGGAGAACAACTTTGTGTTAATTCTGAGTTCTTTACTAACATAATTTTTGAAGGTATCTGTCCAGGACCCACTTCAAAGAAGAAATATATCAAAGTTTGAGTATTTGAATAACACTTCTGATTATCAAAAATTTACTTCTAATATTAGGAAGGATGAGATTAATTATCTCAACACTCTCATTTCTCACATTGACAGAGGATTTTGATGTAAAGTATATAAAAAATCAAGTTTTAGCAACTCATATCTCCATTTTTTCGAGCTGTCACCCCCTAGACCAAAAGAAAAGTTTGGTGAAAGGACACTGCACATGTATAGCAGGAATGACTTCCTACCATGAAGATCTAGGAGGAGAACTCGACAAGCTGGCTAATGTTTTTAGACAGGGGTTATCCTAGCTCCCTGGTAGAGAGCATTAGGCATCAAATGAATGAGGTGCTAGATATAAGTCACTATTGGGTATTAAGTTACCCTCAATATCCAGGCCCCACTAGCAAAAAACTATAACTCTAGTACAGTAGAGTCAATTATCCAAACTAATTGGAGCCTAGGGTAGTTCAGATAATCAAATTGTTCAGATAATCAAACATACATTGAACCAGATAAACTTCTAAAATATTGTTTTTTCTGCATGTAGAGAATTCACTTTTCAACCATTAGGTGATTCCATGGACAATAACAAATATTTTTTGCACACAAATGGGCTACAAGCTCAAAAAACATACACTAGCAAATATGCATATTTACATATTCAGACCTGATTTTTCCTACCCGAAAACTTTGAAAGGCTTAGTTTGGATAACTGACATTTCTGATAATCAATGTTCAGATAATAGACTCTGCTGTAGTTCAATACAGTTCTCAGTCAGTTGAAATTAACATTATTTGAAAAAACTGTAACATTTTTAAGGCTAGTCCAAATGTGCTGAACCACCTAGGGGAAGAACTCTTATTCTTTCACAAGACTGGATTCAATATAAAAAAAAAAGTTTGAGGGACGGTCAAATAGTCTAATTCGAACATGAAAAGATAGGTATTGTAAAATGTGGTACATACAATAAGTGCTCATTCATTCTAGGACAAAAGCTTGGTTTTAGAAAACAGTGTTCACTCAAGTATCCTGTTTTTCCACCTGAGAAATGGTTAAGAAATGACTTACAGTTTCAGAGCAGTCCTTGGTCAGTTGTGATTGTTTCTTAAAACACAAACTTGTCTTTGCTTTGTCTCATTAGCAGCAGTACAAAGAACTGCCTGCTCACACCCTTGTTCTCCCCTCCCCCTTCCCTTTTTATTAGCTTAAGACAATCCCAAAGTTAATAAATATTACCGGTGGCAGGCAAAATTTTTAAAACTACAACCACCCTTGTCACTATCATATGTTCATTTATCAGTTAACTCTGTTACCTGATTGTTTCCAGCCCCCTCATAACAACAACTAACAGGGTCACTACCCGCTACGCTCCCCACCCTGCCCCCTATTCCCTCCCACCCCCAGTGGTCCCACCTTTATTACACTCACAAACCCCTCCCATCTTTCCAGTAGCCAACCACAGCACTAACCCAACACTACCTCCTCCATCTTCCCACTACTATCACACCTCCTCAACTAACATGCACAAGCATACCTTACCTATGCTCACTGCATGCACTCTCCTTGCATATCTTACATCCTACTAAAGCTCCATCATTCCCCCACTCAACCACTACCACTGTACTATTACTCACACCACCACTCATGTCTCACCCTCGCTCAGCTCCCCTCCCACCAACTCAAGAAACATCCCTATGCACCCCCCCACATATTCTACCAACTATATTACTCAAACATAAAGCATCCCTACAACTAACACAGTAACCCTCCCACCATACCTATTACCCAAAGAGCACAATCATAATGTTTCCCTTATAAACAAACACATTCAAAAACTGAGAAAACTAATAACCTCATGCATATCTAAACTAGCCCTAACTGGAGATATCCACCCCAACCCTGGCCCTACCATCTCCAACCTCAATCCTCATAATCAGACTAGAAACCACAACTTATCCCATATTACAGCCAATAGAAAGCCAAGTGACTTCCTTCTACTAAGCCTAAATTTTAGAAGTATATCCAACAAAGTCCATGAACTCCATGCCACCATAGACTTGTACTACCCAGATATAGTCATCCTGACCGAAAATTGGCTAAAACCTCACATTACCAGTGAGCAAATATTCCCTACAGGTTATGACATACTAAGAGTAGACCAGCTAAACAAGAAAGGAGGCGGTGTAGCTATAATATTTAAACAGCATCTAAACATCCAGATCTTAAAATCAACAGCTCCACAAATAGGCAATGAAGAAATAATATATAACAACCTCAAAATAAACCAAAACAAAACCATCAACATAATTGGATGCTACTTCCCACCTGGCCAAAACATCCCTCCACTAGAAAACCTCCTCAGCTGGTCTACCCACCATCTCCCCCAAGAAACTATAATTTTAGGTGATTTCAATAATGACTGGCAATCCTGTTCTGGCAACCATCCAACCCATCATGTAAACCTTCATGGCTTCACCCAACTAGTCCAATCGCCAACCAGGATAAATAAAACCTCCAGCAAGCACACTACCCTGGACTGGATACTAGTCAGTAAGAGCCCCCAGTCATATATAACAGGCTGCTTATCAGATAGTCTCAGTGATCACTCCCCAACATTCCTACTCATAAAACACCTATACTAAGCTAAACCTGTCATCTACCATCAAATACATAAAAAACTAAACTTTAACCCACTCACATTCATCTCATCCCTCAAAGAATGTAACTGGCATTCTCTAAAGTACCTCAGTCTTGATGACGCAGTTGAATTTTTTAATACTACTTTCCTGAGCATCCTTAATTACCATGCCCCCATAAGACTTTCCAGAATCGAAGCACAACCCTTCCCATGGCTACAGAAAACCACTAAGTCAGAAATGAAAAACGGGGATAAAGCCTGGGAGCACTGGCACAAAACCAAAACCCCCTCAACTAGACAGAAATTCCTAGAACTACGCAATAGAGTCAAAAAGCTAATAAAACAGGACAAATTCCAGTACTACCAGTCTGCCCTAGACTCCTCCCAACACAGCCCCAAACAATTCTGGTCCTCCATAAACTCCATCCTCCACCCAGGAAAAGTCAGTAACCCTCCTCCTAGCATCCCTCACTCCTCAGAAAATATTGCTACCTCATTCAACACACACTTCACACAAACCATACTATCACTAGCTAAACAACACAACCCCCCTCCCCTCCAACCCACACCTTCAACTAGTAATCTCCCCACTGCCTTCTCTTTTTCTCCTGTACCTACCTCCAATATAAAAAACTCTTAACTAAACTTAAGCCCACCAGATTAGCAGCAGACAACCTCCCAAGTGAATACCTACAAATCGCAGCTGATGCTCTGGCCTACCCAGTATCCATCTTGATTAACCGATCTCTGTCAGAAAGTTACGTTCCCGCACTGTGGAAAGTATCACATATAATTCCCCTCCACAAAGGCGGACCCTCCACAGAACTAACCAATTACCGCCCCCATAGCTATTCTCTCTCCATTCTCCAAAATACTAGAGAGAGGCATACACTCTCAGGTCTCAGACTACCTCCTTACTAACAACCTCCTTTCCAATACTCAGCATGGTTTCCAACCAAACCATAGCACCACCACTGCCTTACTCTCCTTTACTAACACTATCCTTCAGCATAAAAACAATGGCTATCTCTCCTCTGCTACTTTCCTAGACCTATCTAAAGCATTTGACATGGTCCCACACAAACAACTTATCTCTGTCCTCAATAACCTATCCTTCTTACAATCAGTCACCAACTAGTTTCAGAGTTACCTGTCTGACCGCCAACAATCCGTTGTATGGCAGAATGACATATCTCCCCAACTACCTGTCTCCATAGGGGTTCCCCAGAGATCCATCCTTGGACCCCTACTCTTCTCTGTTTTCACCAATAATCTAGCCTCTGCCACCAAACATGGCATACTCATACAATACGCAGATGACTCAATCATCATCTGCTCAGCCCAGTCCCTACCCAAACTGCAAAAAGTCACAAAGGAAGCCTTTTCCTCTATTGAAACTTGGCTATCCGATGCCCAATTAATACTCAACCCAAACTAAACTACTCATATTCCAACCCACCAAATATACTCAAAACAACTCTCACTTTAACATCACAGCAAAAGACAACACCACTATATACCCAACTGAAAACACCAAATTCTTGGAGTGAAAATAGACAATAAACTAAAATTTGACATTCACATATACATGACCATAACAAAAGTCCACAAAAAAACTAGGAACGCTATACAGAAATAAGCAACGTCTCACCAAAGCAGCAAAGATTTCAATAGCAAATTCCCACCTTATCTCCACCCTACTTTTTGCCTGTCCAATATATACCAACCTAAGGCAATGCGATCTAAACAAGCTAGAGACCTTCTACAACAAAATCGTCAAATTCACCACAGGGGCATCCTACCGTAGTCACCACTGTCTCTCACTTGCTGAACTGGGCTGGCTTGAACTCCCTCACCTCCTTCAATGGTATTAACTCTCACTTGCCCACAAACTAGTAAATCATCCACTAAATGTCCCATCCCTCCAGAATCTACTCCAACCCTATCTCACCACCAGACCACTAAGATCCAGCAACAAAAATCACTTGCAGATCACTAAAGCCAATAACTCTGCTGGTGAAGCACTATTCTCTTGCACCAGAGCCAAATTATGGAACTCCCTCCCACCCACAATTACCTCCATACCATCATGCACCCACTTCAAAACTTTACTAAAAGCGCACCTAAAAACATGCTGGCTATGCCCTTGCAACTCCCACTGTAATATCACCCTCCCCATCCAACCACTACCTTTCTTTCCACTCCACTAACTACCTTGATTATAGCAAGCTCAGATGCTCATAAGCCTAGTACTTATTATACAGCAGGAAATTCTTCTTGTAACATTTGTTAATGTCTGTTATGTACTTCACAGATAAAGATTCTAGTTGTCTACTGATGTACTATGTTCTTCATCTGTAAATATATTGTAATTGCTATGTAAATTGTTAATCGCTATGTAATCCAATGTAACTACTGTCTATTTTAACTGTGGAACTTTTCTCCCCAGGCCTCCGCTGAAAATGGACCTATGTCCAGTCGGATACTCCCAGTCAACAAATATAAATAAATATAAATAAATAAATAAAGTATATTTTTGCCAAGGCAACTGCCATTCAAAACTAGTGGTATAGCTTTGCTAAAAGTTCAGGATGCCCTGCATTTTCTGTAGGGAAAACTGAACACAGTCTTTGTAAAAGAATACACAAACATTGTTATATTTCTAAGCACAATGAAAATCATGCTTTTTTTAAGCACTCAACTTGACTGTCTTTTTCAAAGTTTAAATTTGCAATTTTGGATTATGTCACTTTGAACCTCAGAGGTGGGGATGTTAAAACAGCATTAGAAGACAGAGAATAAATAACTTGGATGGCAACTTATGCTACATGCCATGCATTACCCAGGAATTAATGAGTATGCATCTATTCAGCCTGTTCTGATATTGAGAGCTACTAAACTACAGTAAAGATTCACCTAAGAGGTCATTTTTAAAGTTTATACAAGTATTGATTTAAGTGTTGGTTGAATTTTAATGTATCTAGTCATTGTATTAAAATTATATTTTATGTCTTTAAATCTTTCAAGCAATTATTCAATTAGTTACATTTCTAATCATATAAATTGTAGTCTGTATGGTATTATGGGACATTCTGATGAAGTTCTTTCTGTGAGAGGATGAAAGCCTTAAATAAACATCCTTTTTTATACCTTGAATCTTGCTTGGGAAGTTCCTTGGAAATCTGGATCTAGCATTATTTTGTTTGAATATTTGGTTTTACTATAATTCTACACTTGTGTTTTTACTATGTGGGTGGAAATAACCTGAGATATATTTCCCTAGACTAGACTGCGGTGGTGGTGCTGCGGTAGCGTTGTCGCCTCACAGTTAGACGTTGCCCGTTCGATTCTCAGAGCGTCTACTGTGTGACAACATGCGTGAATGGGCGTTCCTTCGTTGAAGGTTGTGCTTTAGGCCTGGCAAGCCAGCACGTAAAACTCTACTGCCAATCATTAGCGGACCGGAGTTCCGCTGTGGTGACCCCTAACTGGGAAAAGCCGAAAGACACACACAATACTTCCCTAGACTATACGAAGAGAGGGGTCTCCTTCAGATCGAAAGCTCAAAAGACTGAATACCTAAATATCTAAAATTCAAAATATCAAAAATGGAATTTGTCCCTTCTCCACTGTTGTGCAATCTTGGAGTTGGTATAGAGAATTAGCAGGGGGTGTGGGAGACGCAACCACCCCACCACCCCACATGAGGGGAGCAAGAGGGCTTGCTTCCTGCAATAAAATGTTTTCAATATTTTGACTTTTTGATATTTTGATTTTCACTATCTTGAACTTTTGATCTTCTGATAGAACCAGAGAGAGACATCAAGGACCTCTCAAAATGCATGAGCTAGGCTGGTATGAGCCTAGCATTGAGCAGCATTTTACCTTCTCCAGGGATGATGCCACAATATGAACAAAAGATGACTGACTTTAATAAAAGGATTAGTTTCTGGTGTCATTCTAAGGAGGTGCAATATTTGTCAGCATGGAAGAAGACTGTCAGACCATGCTTATTTGCCAGGGATGGTCTGTTCCTCTCCCCGCTAGTCTTTTGAAATTAGCTAAAAAACTGTCCTCCACCATAGTACCTCTTTTAGGCAATACCAAACAAAGTACTCCTGACATAGAAAATCAAAAGCAAGAAAGTCTAAAGGTTTTACTGATCAATGCTAGGAGTCTAAACAAAAAAAAATTCCACTCCCTAGAAGTTCTCTTCACCATAGAGACTGCCGTCATCTGTGTGGTCACTGAGACATGGTTTAAAGCCAAGGACAGCACACTGAGTGCAAGGTTATAATGCGTTCCACACATTTAGACCATCTACTACATAGACAGGGATTAAAGGTGGAGGTGTCTTGATTTACATCAAAAATACGTATACCTCAAGGCTGCTCAAACAGCACAATGTACTTGGGCTTCTAAGTGTTGAAATCACCATAGGCAAAATCCAATGCCACTTCCTAGTAAGCTGCAAGTCTCCTCTATGACCCAGGAAAACATTGCCAAGTATTTAACCTTATTGGAAACACCAGCCATCCAAACTAATAACATATTCATGGGCAACTTTAATTATCCCACTATTAACTGGGAATTATCTACACCACCAAACACAGAGGCCCACAAATTCCTGGATTCTGTAAACGTAAAGCTCCCTGGACCAAATTGCTAATACACCAACAAGGGGTGCAACCTTACTGGATCAGGTCATTATTAATATGGGAGAGTGCTGCACACCCCCTAGTGTAATGTCTTCAATGGTGAGATCAGACCACAAAATGGTCTCTTTTAAAGTAAAAATGCAACCTCAAACCCCAGCTACCACTGGAATACTCAAGAACTACTCCAAGGCTAACTTCCTACTATTAAGTGATAAACCTTGCAAAATGTCAAGCCCCCATACCCCCCCCCCCCGAGGACACTGCTGCCTTGACAGAACTGTTCACAGAAACCCTATACAAGCATTTTAATAAATGCATAGAGCCATCTATACCCACCAGGAAATAGTACAGAACTAACTCGAAATACAAGCCACCCAGGTGGAATCACATCATCCATAGGCTGTATGAAGGAAGAAAATCATGTCATAAATTAGAAGGTCCAGCACCCATCAGGATAAAAGCACACTCAAAACTAAAAACTCAGAAGACAAATAAAGTCTATCAAAGCCAAATTTGAGGTAAACTTGGCCTCTCAGGCCAGGGGCTACCACAAGGCATTCTTTAGCTATGTCAGCAACCTCAAAGGCTATACACAATTGTGTGCAAAGCTCATTGTAAGTGGAGCCACCTATATTGAGGCAGAAGATGAGGCAAACCTACTGGCTGACAAATTCAGCTCCAACTTTACCCTTCTCTCCCCCCTCAACCTTCCCTCAGGAAATACCATCAAATTCAGCTCCCCCTGGTATCATTAGGAAACAGGTCCTTAATGTTCCAAGGCTAAGAGCACTGCATCAGTGGGCCCAGACAATATCCCAGGATGCCTTCTAAATAGCATGAAACATGACCTATCAGGACCTCTAGAACTGCTCTAACTGTAGCCTCCAAACAGACTTAATATGTCTCATGAATGGAGAACAACAGTCATCCCTCTGCACAAAGGTGGGCCATCTACAGACCCGTAATTCTCACTAGTCTCATATACAAAGCCATCGAAACAATTATCATGTAAATAATCAATAATGACATAGGAAACCTCCAGGCTCTGGACCCACCCCATTTGGTTTCACATAAAGGGCAGCTCATGCCTACTCAATGTGGTTGACTTCTTTGAAAAGGTCACCAAAGCAATGGATGATGGCAGAATGGCTCACACTGTTACCTTCACCTGGTCAAAGCATTTGACACAATCTCCCACTCCAGCATTGTCAAACTTCAGAGGTCAAGTACAAACCCTTACCTCACCTGGTGAATAGTAGGCAGACTCACAGACAGGACACAGGAAGTTACAATTGGGAGTCCACCTTTACAAAGAGACCAGACAGAAGTGACATCCCTCAGGGATCAGTCCTTGGACTGCTTTTTTTTGGCATTTACGTCTCTGACATCAAGGCCAATGTTAATGGATTCTAGCTGACTAAATTTGCAGATGATTGCAAATTAGGAGTGGTCACTGAATTGCCCACTAACACAAATGTTTTTCAGGAAGGGCCAACTCAGGCAATCAAATGGTGCCAGAGCCATGGACTAAAACTAAATGCAAAGAAATGCACAATAGTATATTTTGGGAAGGCATCCACCCCTGGTAACTATCATATTGACAACACATTCCTAAGAGTTCACCCAGTACTTAGGGACATGGGGGGGGGGGCACCGACAGTAATTTAGACTGAAATATTCCCAATACTCCGATTCCAGGTGGTAAAAAAGAGCTGGGAAAGCAGTTTATTTCTGACATGGGACAAATGCACTCCAGTCCTACTAGTTGCTTAATGTCGATTTCATTAACTGCAACTTTGCAAATTTTAGCCCTCTTAAAATTGAGTCACATTAATTGCTACAATGCAGCATTCAGAATCAGATTACTATTCCCAATCCTCCCTCTTCTTAACCTTCTATACAAATCTATCACATATCTTCTGAAGGTCCAACCACTATGTTTTCTCCTAGGAAGCAAATTAAATATTTTGCTACAGATCACACCAGTGGGTATACAAATGAGTTCCCTACATTAGACCAACAGCTCGGAAGATCGACACTTAACACAGACGCCAGAAGAACGAAACCTCAAAAACACGAAAGTTCACATGCCCGACACAGCACAATCCTGACACTTAACAAAACAAAAAGTTCACTGTTACACACAACACAAGCACACTAACAACCTAAAAACCTACACTACACCTTACACAAAACTATCTATGCACTAACCTTAACCCAAACCCTAACCCTTAGGTCCGTAACTATCGCACACTCACCTTACCCGCTCCCTAACCCTAAGGTCCCTAACTATCACACACTCACTTTACCCACACCCTAACCCTAAGTCCCTCACTATCGCACACTAAGCTTACCTGCACCCTAACCCTAAGTCCCTCACTATCGCACACTTATCTTACCCACACCCTAACCCTAAGTCCCTCACTATTGCACACTTACCAGGTCGCGTTCACAAGTTACCCTTGTCAGTGTTTTTGCTGTTGGGATTACGACTTGTCAGTCATCTGCTTCGTCGTTCTTCTGGCGTCAGTGTTTTGAGTGTCAATCTAACGTAGGGAACCCATAAAAACACCCTAAAACACTATCATTTTTCAATTAACCAAATTCATTTTCCAAGCCTATTCAGCCAACACCTTTCTCAGACTACCCAATTCTTTCATGGTTCGAGATGCCTAGATCCCCAAATATTTTTATTCAGCATCTGAGATTGCCAGTCCTACCCCAGCTTTAAATTTACTTTTTTAATCATAAGCACAAACATTTCACACATCTGTTTTGTCAGTAAACAGTTTAAAATGCACAATATCTCTAAGTAAATAATTCCACATCTCCCAGCAACATTACTTTGTAATCCATCAATAGATTACTCCTACTTGTCTTCACTCCTCATCTTTACTGCCCAAGAATGCTTTGCTCCATTGTGCAAGGATCTTCACAAGTATCCAAAAAATAGCACAGATAATGCCCCTTTCCTCTTTTAAAGATACGTGATATTTGACTATGCTCTGACTACCATGATCCACATATTACGGGTACTCACAAACTTGATATATCCTGTAAAACATCCTCCTCTCAGAACTTGCTTCACTATACACAATCACGGTGGACAATGTCATGGGTGTTCAGACTTTGCATAATGGTGATATTTACCATACAGACTGAAGATGCATGGTTTGATTCTTTCTTTTGAGAAGCATGGCTATGTTTAAACAGGCTCCCTAGGGTCATTAGCCTACTAATTACCTATTAACAAATATTTATGTTTATTAGGATTTCTGTCTTCCCTTGATTTTCTGTTTCTGCCTCAGTCATAAAGTTCAATAGCAAAAGCCATTGAACCAATGAGGATCTTCTCATAACAAAGCCTACCTGATAATGGCCTATAACTCTGCATCCAAGCTGTAAGAGCAGTGGTGAAAAAGTTTGCATCAACTTTACATAAACAGACTGGTCTAAATATTACTAGGCCTTCCAGTTCCGTTTTCCTCTTTGTCAGTGCTATTGTTCCATTATAGTATCAGATAGCCACCTCTCCACCATTTTGCTGTGCAGCACACCTATCATGGACTGTCCAGTCTCTAAGCATACAACTTTACAAAACTCGAATCTCATCTCTAAGCATGCTACTTGACAGAACTCAAATCCCATCTCTAAGCATTCTACTTTAAAGAACTCAAAGCCATTCAAGCCTCCTGGCCTGCTTGCTCTCATATGTTTTATAACTTCAAGATTTCCCTACCATCATAGACTTGCTGAGCTCATCTTTCTCCTCTGATGTCAAAGACAGAACCAACAGTCAGAGATCCCTTGTTAGGTTGGCTGCTCTTTATGCAGGTCATCACAGCACTAAAACAAATATCCAGTTTCTTTACTCCTAGTGATGACATTTCTGATTCACCTCTCTCATGCAACTTTTTCTTTTCCATCCTCTTCACCATCATCTTAATATCAACATAATCTTTAATCTCCGAATGCGCTCCTCTCGCCCTGCTTGGACACAAACTGTGCCTCTTTCATACTTTTTATTCACTCTTTAAAATGGATTTGATCCTCTCCATTCACATGCTTCTAATTTCCTTCTCCTGCTCTCTTTTCAATAAACCTCTTCTCTTAATTTGCTTTGCTGTTTCTATGATGCAACTAGCTTTTTATACTGTCCTCTGCTACTTTTATTCCATTCCACTCATTTATAAATCCATCTACTGACCTCTTCATTTATCTGCACCACTCAGTTCACAAATCCTTTTAACCATGCCATCTGACCTGCACATCTCTACTTGGATTCCGTCTCCATTACTAGTCCTTATTTACGCAACCAATCATAACCATCACACAGCATGTCAGATTGCACTATAAAATGGCCACTATCTTCCCTCCTGTGTCAGACATCTACCAATTTCCCATCTCATCTCCCTGCCTCCTGTCTTCTAAGTCTTATAAATATAAATTGGCTTTATACTCCCACTTACACTTCCAGACATCTACAAATCAGAGTTAATTCATAACTTCCCTAAGTAACCTCTTGTCACCCTCTTGTGAAAGGCCACAGCTAACTAAACCTGTCAAACCCCATGGTTGTTCTGATGATTGCTTTACCTTCATTGATAGCTTTTAGAATATATTCCAAATGCCTTTCCAGCATTTTGAAGTCATCCAAATTTGGATCATCGTATGCTTCAAAGCAACCCCCCCCCCTCAAGTCTTACAACATGACACCACCCATCTGTCTTCCTAGCCAGAAAATTCTCTTCTCTTCCTATCCTAACTCATCTCTTATCACAGTCCTCACTCGTTACCCCATCCCACCCCCCATTTGACATGTATGTAATTCAGCCGTGTCTTCTTTTTTATATACTTTCCTCATTTTCATAGGCCTTATTTTTCTCTCTTAATAATGCGACATCCACAGTCTCTGTACAACCTGAATACCCTTTTCTTAATTTGATTTATTCCCTATACTCCAAGTTATAACATGTAAGATATCTTTATCTGTAGATTTGATTAAGCTCCTCACTGTGAGAAGGGCCTTAAAAGCATAGGCACTGGAACCATAGAGTGAGGGGGGGAGACCCCTCACTTTTGCAGATCATAACTATACCTCCCAACTGTCCAGTTTGAATTCTTTTTGTGCGTTTAGCTGATGTGACATCATCGCACACAGCGCGCACATATTTCCGGGCGGGAATGGACGATTTACATTTAGCTGCTGCTATTTCCGGGTTTCCGAGTGCTGTCGTTTAGCAGCTGAGAGAAAGAATGGAATTATTTGTATGCTACTGCAGACGTAGCTGCCAGGATGCATTGTCAGCTGGGAGGAATCAGAGTTGCAGACTCGAGTGAGTACACTCGGTTTTACTTATTATCAGAGGTGTGTGTGTATTTTAGACTACACCAGCTGAATGCCTGCAATCCAATCAAATCAGATTACTAATGTGAAAAGATAAAGTCTGGTTCTGAAAGCCTTCATAAACAGCATTTTCATGTTACTGTTTGTCCTTCTTTCATGCCTTTCCTGTAGACTTATTGAAATGCAGAATCAATAATGCCTCTCAGTCAGCCTAATAACTTTCCATCGATTACAAGTCCAAAGTTTTGCTTCATTTGCTGAGATGATGGTCAGCTTCAGTAAGAAGCTGAGATCCCTCATAAAATCCTCCAAAGCTAGTTATGAAAACAAAATTGCCACTGACTTTAAAGACAACCACAAAGCATTCTATAGCTATGTCAAGAATCTCAATGGCAACACTCAGATCTGCTCTGAGTTACAGTACAATGGCACTAAATATACAGAACCAACTGATATTGCCAACATCCTGGCAGATAGGTTCAGTGCTAACTTTACCCCTCTGTCATCCCCTAAAGGGCCCATCTCTATACCAGAAGAATGCAAAGTTCCTGTAATCATGGCTGCACAGGTAAAAAACACACTATACAAAGCCAAGAACACAGCATCCATGGGACCTGACGACATCCCAGGCTGTGTTCTACATGAACTACAAAACGAACTGGCACCACACCTAAGTACCATGTTCAACCATAGCCTCACCTCAGGCTATGTGCCCACTCCATGGTGCATAGCGACAGTTATCCCACTCCACAAAGGGGGAGCCACCCACCACAGACCCCAGAAACTACCTCCCAATTAGCCTAACGAGCCTGGTCTGCAAGGCTATGGAGCATATCATCATGGAACTTATAAACAATGACATTGGTAATCTCCAAACTCAGGACCCCACCCAGTTCAGGTTTGTAAAAGGCAGATCATGTCTCCTAAACCTGATAGACTTCTTTGAAGCAGTCACCAAAGCTGTAGATGAGGGTAAGGTGGTTCACACAGCCTATCTAGATCTCGCCAAGGCTTTTGACACCATCCCCCACTCTGGAATTATAGATAAACTCACTAAACTAGGTATAAATCCCTATGTCACAAGATGGGTTGCCAACTGGCTCACTGACAGAACCCACACTGTGAAAGTAGCAGACTCCAAATCCAGCTTCAGACCAGTGAAAAATGGAGTACCACAGAGTTCAGTCCTGGGTCCTCTCCTGTTTGGTATCTACTTCTCTGAAGTACAGGCCAACACAGAAGGTCCTTGGCTAATGAAGTTCGCAGATGACTGCAAACTAGGAGCCATAATCAAAACTCCAAAAGATGTGGACATCCCACAAAAGGGCCTTGCTGAGACAGATGCCTGGTGTCAAAGCCATGGCCTCAAGCTCAATGCCAAAAAGTGCATTGTCATTCTTTTTGGTAAAAACTCAGTACCCATGAACTACCACATAGGTGGTAGTCTATTTAACACCGAAAGTGTGATGAGACCTTGGGACACAGGTGGACAGTAGTCTCTCCTTTGATAATCACATCACCACAGTAGTCAGGAAATCCTTCTATGTGGCTCACCTCCTCACAAAAGGTTTCTCATCCAGGAAAAAAGAGGTCATTGTTTTCCTCTACTCGTCACTCATTAGACCCATTATAGAGTACGATGCCCCTTTTGGTATGTACCTCACAAGACATCTACAACAACTGGAAAGGCCACAGAAATACCTCACAAAGAGGATTACCAGCCTCAAAGAGATGCCCTATGCAGACCGTCTCAAAAAACTGCAGCTTTACTCCATTGCATATCGCCTACTCACAAAGCTATGTCAAACACAGAGCTTTTAGACATGCTCCACTTAAAGAAATCCCAATCCCTATGAGCTACATGCTCTAGGGACCCAAACCTTGTCACCACAATAAACAGAACATGCTGGAGGGATAGATTCCTGTCCCAGAGACTTCCCATACTCTGGAACAAACTACCTATCTATATCAAACAAAGCTCCTCATTAGCACTGTTCAAGAAAAATCTTGATGACTGAATGGGAGATAGGAAATTCACCCCGGGGATCACTTCTGTGGCTCTGCTCGACAGTGGCACAGGAAAATAATTTTCTTGGGTGGCGAAAGCCAGGGTACCTTTGGCTAGGCTTGTATAGGCCCTAGGGCCAATAGCCTAGTACCTACCTATGAACCTATGAACCTATGGTGTAAGGTTTCCAATAGGGAAGCAAAGGATTCTGGACTTTTTCTGTTCCACAACCGAATACTTTTTAATTTCTTCTAAGGTAATATCAATAATAGATTCACAAGTTTCCTATGAATAAAAAATGTTAGTAGTTTTTTTATTAATTAAAACTAGGTTACAAAGGGAGACATGACTGGGTAAAGCAACAGACACTGCTGAAATCTGTCTAACAAGGATTTGTTTATGTTGTGCTTGGTCAAAAAATGCCAACATTTCTAGAGGTAAAAAGCTAATTTTTTTGTTCCTTTTCTGCAGAAGTTTTGTTCCCAACACAGCCTAGTGCATTATTAATACATTTCTTGTTGTACTTACCCTAAAATGCACCTATACAAAGAAAGGTACAGTTAATGTTGTAAATATTTTGTCCTGCAATATTATAAATCAAGTAATCTCTGTGGTATCCCTGAAGTCTCAAAACAACCCACTAAAGTGTAGTGGGTCCAAAAACAAAACAGTGTAAGAAACTTCTCTGTGTGGAAGATTTTCAGTCCAGATATTTCTAGTTAATCACTGTATATTAATCAAATCAGACAATAGTAGTAGAAGTAGCGAACGTAAACTCATCTTAAGTCAAAACAAAACAAAAAGTAATAATAAAAAATATATAATTGTACAGCATTACTAAGTATTTGAAAGTAATCCAAGCAAGGCAGGCAGTCTGTTATCAGTCTAAAATCCTTTATTAAGTACACAGACAAGCGATCCAAGTAAAACAAAAATAGAGTAATAATTTCCTCACAAGCTTTCTAAATATATATATACTTTTTATCAGGCATGCGAGTGGTTTATTGTGCTGTAAAACAAAGTGTTATTGGTACACATGTTAAATTCACATCCCTTCCCCCATCAGTGTGACATTCAAGCTGGTTCTGCCCTACTTAGTAGCTGTCATAATAATATATAACCCTTATGTACTTTAAATAAAATTATATAATGATGTGGTACCTCTTATTTAACCAAATTATTAAGTAGATTATTAAGTCTGTGATTTTATCCAAGCAATATACTACATGGCTGGAAATATATCAACCTTAGTTCATTTGGCAATCAACAATATATATAAATATATACATATACATTTTGCATATAAAAATCAGTTTCTATTTTCATAACCTATTGTTAACAAAGATCGCTTTCGTCCTTCTAGACTTCTTCAGGTCTGTGTACAAGAACCCTAAAAACCTATATAATTGTATAATTAGTTAGTATTGTTATTACACATCATTTTGAATAAAGGGGAAAAAAAAAACAGAAAAAAAATAAAAATAAGAAAAAATGTATGCATGATGATGGAAACAAAATATACACTTAAATTTCAACTGATTTAAATGGTATTTAAAACCAATTTGTAGAATAAAATAAAATAAATGTAAACGATGTGGCAATTTTCTAAGTTCCAGTGCACTTATAATTGAACAGTAGTAGTTTAGTCCAGGCTTCCTAAAAGAGTTCAGCTTTAATTGCCACAAGTTCATGTTTCTCCAGAATGTAGGTCTATAGTTACCTGGATCAGTGGTGGGGTCTTCCTTGTGGAGTAGAATGACTACAGCAATGTTCCACACTCCCAGCACAAATCCAGCAGAGAGTCTGAGACAGAACGGTTCACTAATGAATCTATGAGGCTGTGTTGATTCTGACGTGAAGGCAGACTAGCACATTGTCTGACCCATGGAATTAGTGTTTTTGATGCTGGAGGGATCTGTCAGGACTTATTCTGGGGGGATCTGAGAGTGCCTGGACATAATGTGTGTGTGGGAGATAAGGGTGTAAAATAAGTTACATTATTCACTAATATTGTGGCTGTAAGCTCTGTGCATTACTGGGTATTGCTTTTGAGAGTTTTGTCATAGTTGAAAAAGGCCTTGTGGCTTTACTTTACATAGGTGATCATGTTTAGGTCATACTTATCTTTGAAGGATTTGATTTTGCTGCTGAATTCTTTATCCTTTTGAGTTTCAACTATCTTGTATTCAACTTTTTCAAAGGTGAGTATATGAGAAACAGTCATTTAATTTTGTATATGAAAACTACCTCATGAATAATACCCACTGCAATGTTAGAATTCTTCTAAAAATGTAGCCTTTGTTATAGCTTTCATCTGCAGTAATTTAATCTTCTTGTAAAGTGTGACCTAATTATTCTGTAAAACTTGTATTCTACGTATTCTATTTTTTCTCAATAATAACAACTATGCTACACACACAAACATTTACAACCACTGGAATGCACTTTTCACGACCAACATGTGCCCAGAGTCATAAGAAAGCCTTTTTGTACTGCACAGCTTATAAACAAATTGATTGTGACTTGAGCTAGAGATGTTGTTGTCCCCCTTTACAAATCTCTCATTATGTAGATCATTTTGTATAATGCCTGCTTTAGCATGTATCTGTCCAACCCCATGCAACAATTGGAATACCTTCAGAGATACCTTACTAAAAGGATACATGTTCTAAACAATAGGTCTTGTATGGACCACCTCAAAGATTTATTACTATACTCATTATCCTACAGAGTGCTTAGAGGTGACATGTCTGGCATACAAACCATCCTCTGACATAATACAGATGGATCTATTGAACATCAGCGAGTCAAATGGTATCAGAAATACTCAGTCCAGGTATCTAAACTGAATGTTGTGGAGAGATGGATATATATCACAGAGGCTACCACTGTTCCGGAACAGATAATCCATAAAAATAAAGCAAAGCTCATCCACCCATATTCAAATGCCACTTGGATCTAAGGATGGGTAATAGAAAATGTACTCCAGGATTTCTCCTCATGCCACTAATGGATAGAGGCAGTTCCTAAATGCTGCATCCTTTACATGGCCCCCTCAAATTATCTATGGTATGACCACAGTTGTTCTCACTAGGACTAATAAACAATTATCAGTCATGGGGATAGCTAAGATCAATCAGAAAATGTTAATTCAAGCAGCAATAGGGAATTGGCTTAGCTTAAAATGTCCTCCAAGTAAACCTATGTTGTGGTAGCAAATAGTTATAAATAAATTATCCTTTTTAGTTTACTAAGTGCTCCTGTCACCCCCACCCCCCCAGTCTTTAACAGCTTCCGGCACCTCTGCATGAAAGCCATTTTTTTTAGATCCTGTAGGACCACTTACACTATACTCATGCACATGGAAGATCTTTGGACTCTAGCAGCCTTCCCCACAAGAATGAACTCCAAATCGCTCTTCCGGTCATTTCACTGCTTCAGTGTGCGTTCCCACAACCTGCTCTTACTTCTTAGCCAAGCACTGAAGTTTTATCCTTTATCTAGCTAAATTAGCCCTTTTTAACCTAGTCTGCCCATTGCAACTGCTTTCCAATGTACCTATAACTTCCCCCTCAAAACCAGCAATCCACTGCTAGCACCTTTTCTGAAGAAAGCTGAAGTCACAAAACAATGCTCAAAACTGCTGCTTGCTACACACAAACATCTTTATACCACCTTTATTTCTGACAAAATCTGAATCACTCCTCTTTTTTAGTAAGCACATCATCCAAATCAAATTTTAGTCTGGATAATCTCCTTACTATCTTAAATGTTTCCATCTACTCCCTACCCAGCCCTTCTCTGGGACACCCCACGAGTCTGCTACTAAGTTTCTATAAATGATTTTTCCATCAAAATTTACCACCACTTTCATTATGGCAGCTCCTTCAGACTGCAGCTGCCTCCTATTAAGCCAACTGAGAATGCATGTCCTCTGGTTTGAGCCTACGTTAAGATCACTTCTTAAATACACTGGCTTCTAGACATGCTGTTCATCTTGTGCATTTCTGACACATCCATAGCTCTTGCAGTTTTGAGAATCATATAATACAGTTCCCCTAGTTTAACCCCCCAATCACTTCTTTCTTGAGAATGTCCCTTAAAATAGAGGGGTCTCCCTCACATTCTGGCCATGCTCACTTGGTTTGGATGCACTTCTCTCTTGTGCCCCATTAGCCACTTTTGGATATATCAGCCTCTTTCTGATCTGGACTGGAACTGAATTCGGACTACCTTGTGACCTTTATCTTAGTGCACTGCCTATATATGCCTACATTTGCATATCTTATCTGGCTCTAGCTTCCCACAGTTCATTATTTCCATGAAATCATTTGGTGTAACCAATAGTAACATTTGTTTGCATAATAAAGATGAATGAATAATGGATTTGGAAATAGTTTTCCTACTTTAAGTCTAACAGTATTCTTTATTAATGCAGTGATAAAAGCACTACTTCATGAAATGTATTATAACATACATTTGTTCCATAATACCCTTTTGCCCAATACACACTAATACCATCATGGTTTTGTGCAATATAAATTAAACTATTCCATATTGAAATAAAACAGCAGTATTATTCTAATGGTACAGTGCCAAAACCCAGTTTTCCACAGCAGACATACAACCATCATACTAAACTATGGGTCTGTATCGAACGCTTAGGTGATCGAACACCTAAACACCAAACTTGTAAAATTAAAAGCAAAAAACAGCAAACAGCTGATTTAACGCAGGGAAAGAATTCCCTTGGCTATTTGCCGGATTTTGACGTTTTGTCTACTAAAGAGCGATCTCGGAGTTGGTATATTTAGTTAGGGGTGTGTGTGGGGGGCACAGCCCCCCACATTAGGGTGGGTGGGTGGAAAAGCTCCCCACTTAGTTTGGGTATAAAGTTATTTTTTTCCCTGTGGCCGACTGATGTGTTTTCCTGCACCATTCAATGTTTTTGGGTTTGATATTACAAGTTTGATGTTTAGGTGTTCGATCACCTAAACATTCACTATTGTAATATAGATGCTAAACTAGGATATCCTTTAGCTAAATGCACATGAACAGTAGCATTACTTTGTACCACACAAGAATGATTTGAGCCAAAAACAAATTCAAAGTAATTCAGGAAACCAACATTTTATGGAGGAGTTCTTGTATGACAGAAAAACAATATGCAGCATTACTAAACATGCTTAAAATGTGACAAAATGGCTTCCAGATTGCAACTGCAATATTTTGTGGTCCATTTTACATTGACATGTATTTGCACTTCATGGTGTCAGGAAACAGAAATGCACTCCTTAAAAATATTTCAGGAAGCATTTTAAAATGTACAATTAAATTAAAGAAAAAATAATATACCAGTGGCAAACAAAATGGCAGCAACTTCCCTTTCAACTACATACAAGATAACTGCTCTGGAATATTAGTGCATTACTGCTTCTTACCATAACTACCAAATGTATTAAACATCCTTTGTCACAATCCATGCTGAAAGATCTGATGTTACTGTTGCAGCTGTGTGGCCGTAACTTTAAATTTAGAACTTTCAGTTCACTTTCAAAGGAATTTGTTGCTTTTTTTTATAAGTGTTTTGTGCAATTTTCTTTTTTTGTGAGTGCATGTTATAATGTCCAATAAGTTTGTATTTTGGAATTTGCTTACATGGGTTCATAGGTAGGTACTAGGTTATCGGCCCAAGGGCCCATGTAAGCCTAGCCAACAAGGTTGCCTGGCTTATGCCACCCAAGAAAGTTAATTTCCTGTGCCCCTGTTGAGCAGAGCCACAGAAGTGATCCCCAGGGTGTATTTCTTATTTCCCATCCACTCATCAAGATTTTTCTTGAAGAGTGCTAATGAGAAACTTTGCTTGACATAGATGGGTAGCTTGTTCCACAGTATAGGAAGTCTCTGGGACAGGAATCTATCCCTCCAGCATGTCCTATTTATTGTGGTGACAAGGTTTAGGTCCCTAGAGCGGGTAAGCTCAGAGGGATTGGGATTTCTTTAGGTGTAGCCTGTCCAACAGCTCTGGGTTTAACATAGCTTTATATGTTAGGCAGAGATCTCCTCGGAGTAGGCAATATGCTACAGAGTAAAGCTGGAGTTTCTTGAGACTCACTGTAGGGCATCTGTTTGAGGCCAGTAATCCTCTTTGTGACATACTTCTGTGGCATTTAATGCTGCTGCAGATGTCTTGTGAGGTACATTCCAAAAGGGGCTTTATACTCTATAATGGGTCTAATGAGTGCCGAGTAGAGGGGAACAATGACCTCTTTTTTCCTGGATGAGAACACTTTTGTGATGAGGTGTGCCACATAAAAGGATTTCCTGACTACTGTGACAATGTGATTATCAAAGGAGAGACTACTCTCCACTTGGGTCCCAAGGTCTCCTATCACACATTTGGCATTATGTAGACTGCCATTTATGTGACAGTTCATGGGTACAGAGCTTTTACCAAAAGGGATGGCAATGCACTTTTTGGCACTGAGCTTGAGGCCATGCCTCTAACACCAGACATTGGTCTCAGTGAGGCCCTTCTGTAGGATGTCCACATCAATTGGAGACTCTACTATGGCTCCTAGTTTGCAGTCATCTGCGAACTTCATTAGCCAGAGGCCTTCTGTGTTAGCCTGTACTTCAGAGAAGTAGATACCAAACAGGAGAGGTTCTAGGACTGAACCCTGTGGTACTCCACTTAAACTCCACTTGTCACTGGTTTAAAGTCAGATTTGGAGTCTGCAATTTTTACAGTGTGGGTTCCGTCAGTGAGCCAGTTGGCAACCCATCTTGTGACATAGGGATTTATATATATATATATATATATATATATATATATATATATATCAGGTTCATAAGGCATGATTTGCCTTTCACAAACCTGAACTGGGTGGGGTCCAAAGTTTGGAGGTTACCAATGTCTTTGTTTGTGATTTCCATGATGATACTTTTAGTACTTAATAAATAAGCACCTATCCAGGCATGTCTAAGGGTCAGCTCCCAGTGTTTTCTCCTGTCTACCTGATGAATCTGGGCATCTTGGGGCAATGCAGCAATTGCCTCATGTACACAGACAACCCTCTCCTCCTATCACCCAACACTACAACCTGTGAGAGATGCACTTATATTGCCAAACTGGAAGCAAAGCTCTCTTCAACCAAGACTGTACTAGACAGTCAAGAGGAGAGGGTAAACACTTGCACCACACCACACTCATCACATAGTCCCTCAAAACCTACACCACCAAAACACACATATAGAAACACAAAAACACACCTACATTCGCGGAGGCTCTCAAAAAAAATCTACCCAAGCAACAAGGACCTCCAAAGCAGAAACACAAGCAACCTCCACCCCCCAACAGAACCCAAATGACACATAGCCCACAAACTCAATGTGCCACTCAACCACAGCCCATAAGGCATAACAATGTACCCAACACTCTAGTCATAGGTGACTCTATAGTCAGGCACACTAATGTTCCACTCACCAGGCTAAACAAGGAGAAAGTTACTGTCAGCTGCCTGTCAGGTGCCAGGATCCGCCACATAACCCATGCACTCAAGTCACTCCACAACAAGTACAAATATGACTCTGTCATTGTCCATGTTAGTGTGAATGACCTGAGATGTACCTCCTTGGACTACATGAAAAGAGACATGGAGGAACTGTTTGATCTTGTAGCCCAGGCACGTATGACCCTAGCCCTGAGTAGCATCTTGCCATCACCCAGAATGATACCACAGTACAAGGACAAAATGATTGACTTCAACAATTGGCTAAACTTCTAGTGTCATTCTAAAGGGATCCAGTATCTGTCTGCATGGGATGACATGATCGACAAACCACGATGCTTTGCCAGAGATGGCCTGCACCTGTCGCCCCTATAATGCCTTTTTTAGGCAAGATTAAAATGACAAATTCACCACTGTAATAGGTACAAGCAAGCAAAATTGCAAAACAGTCTATATGTTAGTGTACAACTGTCAATCCTGTACAGACTCATATTGACATATGAAACTCACAATCTCTATTAGTATTGTGAAATTCTTCTGTATTCTGCCTTTTTGTAAGTTTACACATTTCTGTACTTATGTTGAAAATTTCTCTACTTTATAAATTTATCTATTGTTGCAAAACTCTGTATTTTTTAATATGTACCGGAGCTTTTATCCTCAGGTCTCCACTGAAAATGGGCCACAAGCCCAGCTGGACTAACCCGGTTAACAAACAATAATAAATAAATAAATAAAATAAATAAAATCTGAGGGCAATGCTACTTAATGCTAGAAGTCTACACCTCAAAATGCACTCACTCGAGGCACTCCTCAAAATGGAGAACATTGACATCTGTGCAGTGACAGAGACTTGGTTCAAGGCTCCAGAAAGCACCCCTGTAATTCATACCACACCTTTTGGCCACCTAACCTGGACTGATGCACTAAAGGTGGAGGCGTGTCCATATTCATTAAGGATATCCACACCTCCAGGCTAGTTGCTCAGCATAATGCAACTAACTCTGGGCAAGACCGCAATCCAAATTGTAGCTTGCTACAGATCCCCCGCCATGCCCCAGGATTCCCACTCCTCATTTCCTGATACACTGGAAAATATTAGGGTACAACCTAACACCCTAATAATGGGCAGTTTCAACTACCCCACCATTAACTGGGAAAACTACTCATGTACCAACTTGTTGTGCTCAACATTTTCTGGAATTCATAAATTCCAATGCCTTGGATCAACTTATCCACACCCCCACCAGGGGCAGCAATATCCTAGACCTGGTCATTACCAACATGGGTGACCGGTGTTCCACACCAGAGGTCAATTCCTTGTTGGTCAGATCCGACCACAAGCAAATCACCCTAGACATCCACATCCCACCCCCACCCCCCATTAGGGAAGCCACCGTAAAAAATTTCTCCAAAGCCAACTTCACGCTTCTTAAGACAGAAGTGGCAAACTTCACAACACCCATGCTGATGGGCAATAGAGGTACGACTGCTGAATCCTATGCAATTGCATTTTATAAGCACTTACACGAGTGCATGGATCGTGCATTCCCTAACAGAATCAAGATGCTATCCTCCAAAAAAAGGAAGCCAATCTGGTGGTCCCCTACTATAAACAAGCTCTACAACAGAAGAAAGAAACTGTTGCAAAAAGTGTAAAATACCATGATTGGAGAAACTCCATGGTCAGCCTCAGTAAGAAGCTGAGATCCCTCATAAAATCCTCCAAAGCTAGTTAGGAAAACAAAATCACCAGTGATTCTAAAGACAACCACAAAGCATTCTATAGCTGTGTCAAAAATCTCAAAGGCAAAACTCATATCTGCTCTGAGTTACAGCACAATGGCACTAAATATACAGAACCAACTGATATTGCCAACATCCTGGCAGATAGGTTCAGTGCTAACTTTACCCCTCTCTCATCCCCTATCTCTATACCAGAAGAATGCAAAGTTCCTGTAATCACGGCTGCACAGGTAAAAAAAAATCACACTCTCCAAAGCCAAGAACACAGCATCCATGGGACCTGACAACATCCCAGGCTGCATTCTACTTGAACTACAGAACAAACTGGCACTCCATCTAAGTACCATGTTCAGTCATAGCCTCACCTCAGGCTTTGTGCCCACTGAATGGCACACAGCAACAGTTATCCCACTCCACAAAGGGGGAGCCACCATGGACCCCGGGAACTACCGCCTCATTAGCCTGACGAGCTTGGTCTGCAAGGCTATGGAACATATCATCATGGAACTTATAAACAATGACATTGGTAGTCTCCAAACTCTAGACCCTACCCAGTTCGGGTTTGTAAAAGGCAGATCATGTCTCAAACCTGATAGACTTCTTTGAAGTGGTCACCAAAGCCGTAGATGAGGTTAAGGTGGTTCACACAGCCTATCTAGATCTCACTAAGGCTTTTGACACCATCCCCCACTCTGGAATTATAGATAAACTCACTAAACTAGGTATAAATCCCTGTGTCACAAGATAGGTTGCCAGCTGGATCACTGACAGAACCCACACTGTGAAAGCAGCAGACAATAAATCCAACTTCAGACAAGTGAAGTACCATGGGGTTCAGTCCTAGGTCCTCTCCTGTTTGGTATCTACTTCTCTGAAGTACAGGCTAACACAGAAGGCCTCTGGCTAATGAAGTTCGTGGATAACTGCAAACTAGGAGCCATAGTAGAGTCTCCAATTGATGTGGACATCCTACAGAAGGGCCTCACTGAGACAGATGCTTGGTGTCAAAGCCATGGCCTCAAGCTCAATGCCAAAAAGTGCATTGTCATCCCTTTTGGTAAAAACTCTGTATCCATGAACTGCTACATAGTCAGTAGTCTACTTAACACTGAAAGTGTGATAAGAGACCTTGGGACACAGGTGGACAGTAGTCTCTGCTTTGATAATCACATCGCCACAGTAGTCAGGAAATCCTTCTACGTAGCACACCATCGCAAAAGGTTTCTCATCCAGGAAAAAAGAGGTCATTGTTCCCCTCTACTCATCACTCATTAGACCCATTATAGAGTACAACGCCCCTTTTGGTATGTACCTCACAAGACATCTACAGCAACTGGAAAGGCCACAGAAATACCTCAAAAACAGGATTACCAGCCTCAAACAGATGCCCTACGCAGACTGTCTCAAAAAACTCCAGCTTTACTCTGTCGCATATCACCTACTCAAAGGCGAGCTCTGCCTAACATACAAAGCTATGTCAAAACCAGAGCTGTTGGACATGGTCCACGTAAAGAAATCCCAATCCCTCCAAGCTACATGCTCTAGGGACCTAAACCTTGTCACCACAATAAAAAGAACATGCTGGAGGGATAGATTCCTGTCCCAGAGACTTCCCATACTCTGGAACAAACTACCTATCTATATCAAACAAAGCTCCTCATTAGCACTCAAAGAAAAAATCTTGATGATTGGATGGGAGATAGGAAATTCACCCCGGGGATCGCTTCTGTGGCTCTGCTTGACAGGGGCACAGGAAAATGATTTTCTTGGGTGGCAAAAGCCAGGGTACTGTTTGACTAGACTTATATAGGCCCTAGGACCAATAGCCTAGTACCTACCTATGAAGCCATACCTTCCATGGCCTTGCAGGCCAGGCTCGTCAGGCTAATAGGGTGATAGTTCAGAGGATAAGTGGTGGCTCCCCCTTTGTGGACTGGGATAACTGTTGCTGTGTGCCATTCATTGGGCACAAAGCCTGACAAGAGACTATGATTGAACATGGTGCTTAGGTGGGGAGCCAGTTCATTCTGAAGTTCATGTAAAACGGAGCCTGGGATGTTGTCCTGTCCCATGGATGCTGTGTTTTTGGTTTTAGAGAGTGCAGCTTTTAACCTGCATAGATGTGATTACAGGGACACTGCATTCTTCCTGTATAGATATGGGCCCATTCAGGGGTAAGAGGGGGGTAAAGGTAGCACTGAACCTATCTGCCAGGATGTTGGCAATATTAGTTGGTTCTGTACTTTTTTGAGCCATTGTGATGCAACTCAGAGCAGATCTGGGTGTTGCCATCGAGATTCTTGACGTAGCTATAGAATGCTTTGTGGTTGCCCTTAGAATCAGTGGTGATTTTGTTTTCGTAGCTAGCTTTAGAGGATCTTATAAGGGATCTCAGCTTCTTACTGAGGCTGACCAGGGAGCTCCTCCACTCATGGGTTTTTACTCTTTTGCAACAGTTTCTTCCTTTTGTTGTAGAGTTTGTTTATGGTAGGGGACCACCAGATTGGCTTCCTTTTTTTGGAGGATAGCATCTTGCTTCTGTTAGGGATAGATGATCCATGCACTCATGTAAGTGCTTATAGAGTGCATTTGTGCAGGATTCAGCAGTCGTAACTGTATTGTCCATCTGCATGGGTGTCATGACGTTCGCCACTTCTGTCTTAAGAAGCATGAAGTTGGCTTTGGAGAAATTTTTTACCATGGTTTCCTTAATGGTGAGTGAGGTCAGGATGCAGATGTCTAGGGTGATTAGCTTAAGGTCGGATCTGACCAACGAGGAGTTGACTTTAGGTGTGGAACACCGGTCACTCATGTTGGTAATGACTAGGTCTAGGATATTGTTGGCCCTGGTGGGGGTGTGGAGAAGTTGATCCAGGGCATTGGAATTTATGAATTCCAGAAAGCATTGAGCGAAGGAGTTGGTACATGAGTAGTTTTCCCAGTTAATGGTGGGGTAGTTGAAATCGCCCATTATTAGGGTGTTTGGTTGAACCCTAAGAAGATCTCTTTAAGCATTTCACTACTCTTACAGCCCACAAAGTATACTCTCTTACTCTTTCCTGTTTAGGCATCATTCGGACAAGTACCTTTCAGTGTGCATTGGTTCTGTAGCAGTTACAGGTTTTATGGGCTAATGTTGCTAGCCCAAGGCCCGAACCTCCTTAGAGGGTACATGACAGACACAAGCACACACTCACACCTAGGGCCAATTTAGTGTGTCCAGTCCACCTACTGCATTGTCTTTGGAATGTGAGAGGAAACCAGAGCTTACGGATGAAACCCAAGCAAACACAGAGAGTACATGCATACTCTGTACAGAAGGCACCCTAGCCAAGAATTGAACTGGAGAACTTCTTGCTGTGAGGTGACAGTGCTAACCAATACACCACTATGCCAGCCAACAAAGTATACTAGAGCAATGAATTGCTTGCACAGTGTACAAGTCCGCACAAAAAAGATGTGGCTTTATAACTCAGTACCTGCTACATGTGTGTAATTAGCTCTCCCTCTGCCTTTAAAGGAAATCTAACCCAAGGATGAAATTAAAAAAACTGCCATGTTCTTGGAATCTTTTAGATGTAGGGGGATGATCCTGACTTGGCTTGTTGTGCTTATTCTGGTGTTAGTTGAAATAATCTCAGTACCCTCCCATACCTTTTGCCTAGATTGTGTGTACACAATGGCCATTGTGTTTAATGCAAATAGAATAATCAGCTGGTTTGTAAAGACTGTACTTCAGTTGCCATCTTTCAGGTATTAAACACATGTGCCTTTGTGGTTTCTTCCTTAATGTAGAGTGCTATGCAATTAACATGGTTGTATAGGGTAAAAAAGTAAACATATTATTTAAAGTTTTCCATTAAAGGAGTCTGACTCACTTCATTAGAGTTCCTTTTATAAAAGCACATTCCAATGAGCAAAATAAATGCTGCTCGGTAATGTAACTATGCAGACCAAAAGGTCTCCTGGAGGAATAAAGCTACAGATCCAATTCATTTTGAATCAGATTGGCTAGACAGAGGAACCAAGCTAGGAAAAAATGTGCAGCAGGTAAAGGTGATAAAGGATAATGAGGGAAACCATACTTACAAGCAAGAAAAGTGTATTGAGCCGATGGAAAGAGTACTTTGAGGGGTTGACGAATGAAGAGAATGAGAGGGAGAGAAGGTTGGATGATGTGGGGATAGTGAATCATGAAGTGCAATGGATTAGCAAGTAGGAAGTAAGGATAGCTATGAAGAGGATGAGGAATGGAAAGGCTGTTGGTCCAGATGACACACCTGTGGAAGCATGGAGGTGTTTAGGTGAAATGGCAGTGGAGTTTTTAACCAGATTATTTAATGAAATTTTGGAAAGTGAGAGGATGCCTGAGAAATTGGAAAAAGTGTTTTGGTACCGATTTTTAAGAATAAGAGTGATGTGCAGAGCTGTAGTAACTACATAGGGATTAAATTGATCAGTCACAGCATGAAATTATGGGAAAGAGTAGTGGAAGCTAGGTTAAGAAGGGACATGATGATTAGTGATCAGCAGTATGGTTTCATGCCAGGAAAGTGCACTACAGATGCGATGTTTGCTCTGAGAGTGTTGATGGAGAAGTACAGAGAAGGTCAGAAGGAGGTGCATTGTGTTTTTGTAGACTTAGAGAAAGCATATGACAGGGTGCCTAGAGAGGAGTTGTGGTATTGTATGAGGAAGTCGGGAGTGTCAGAGAAGTATGTAAGAGTGGTACAGGATATGTACGAGGGTAGTGTGACAGCGGTGAGGTCTGCGGTGGGAGTGATGGATGCATTTAAGGTGGAGGTGGGATTACATCAAGGATCAGCTCTGAGCCCTTTCTTATTTGCAATGGTGATGGACAGGTTGACAGACGAGATCAGACAGGAGTCCCCGTGGACTATGATGTTTGCAGATGACATTGTGATCTGTAGTGAGAGAAGGAAGCAGGTGTAAGAGACCCTGGAGAGATAGAGATAGAGATATGCTCTAGAGAGAAGAGGAATGAAGGTCAGCAGGACTAAGACAGAATATATGTGTGTGAATGAGAGGGAGGATAGAGGAATGGTGAGGATGCAAGAAGTAGAGGTGGCAAAGGTGGATGAGTTTAAATACTTGAGATCAATAGTTCAGAGTAATGGTGAGTGAGGAAGAGAGGTGAAGAAGAGGGTACAGGCAGGATTGAGGGGTGGAGTGATTTGTGACAGACTAGTACCAGTGAGAGTGAAAGGGAAGGTCTATAAGAGGGTAGTGAGACCAGCTATGTTATATGGGTTGGAGACAGTGGCATTGACAAAAAGGCAGGAGTTAGAGCTAGATGTGGCAGAGTTAAAGATGTTAAGATTTGCACTGGGTGTGACAAGGGTGGACAGGATTAGGAATAAGTATATTAGAGGGTCAGCCCAGGTTGGAAGGTTTGGAGACAAAGCCAGAGAGGCAAGATTACAGTGGCTTGGACATGTGCTGAGGAGGGATGCTGAGTATTTTGTGAAAAAGATAATGATGAAGCTACCAGGTAACAGGAAAAGAGGAAGGCCTAAGATAAGGTTTATGGATGTGGTGAGAGAGGACATGCAGGTGGGTTGGTGTGACAGAACAAGATGCAGAGGACAGGAAGAAATGGAAACAGATGATCCATTGTGGCGACCCCTAATGGGAACAGCAGAAAGATGATGATGATCCAATTATTCATTTTGTTTGAGAAAAATCAGAACTCCTAAATTTTATTTTATTTGACATTTGTTTACCAGAAAAGTCCGGCTGGACACATGTCCTTTTTTGGTGGAGGCCCAAGCAGAAAAGCACCATATTGAACATAAAGTAATAACTAATTCAGTAGTATACATGGTACAAGTGAAATACATGCTTAGAGTAAGTTAGATAATATACGATAAGTTTAAACAATTGCTAGGGAATCACAAAATTAAACAGATAAATATAATGAACATTACAACAAATTTGCAGTGATCTCGGTTGTACAACTGTTTTTGTCAGCCTTTACACCTCAGATGAACAGAAAAACAACAACCCAACACCTGAAGGGAGTGGAAATGGATCATTGTGGGTTTATCCACTTGAGGGTGGATGTGGGGAAGCAGTCCAGTTTGCAAATGTCTCGGCATCTACTAAAAGGAAAGGTGTACTACAAACAGTATATGGATCAGAGGTATGTTTTAGGTTTTGCTAAAGCACATCTGTGTGGTAGTCTTCATGGGACTTCAGCAGAAGCACACATGTTCTCAAAAGAATGCATAGGAGGGTCTTACATTTGACAGCATGCACATCATTTTCTAGGAGTGGGATTAGAGCTGAAAACTGAAAGCTTCCTCATGGCTGCCTGAACAGCTGGGCCATAATCAGCTCTCTCTGTCTGGTGATCATGAGCAGACTGATGATTGTGGCAGAGCCTACATGGTCAGCAGGAAGACAAAAATAGGATTTACATCTACCTCAGTTTTATGCATCAAACTTACTTATGCATTGTTTCTTGCATTTTCCCAGTTGTAAAATATGTACAATATGTACTCATGGAAGCAGCATTTTGCTTTATTACTGCAGCGATAGTACTAAAACAATTTGCTGGTGAAAGTCTCATGGAAAAGTCTCTTTGATTCATCACTTTCGGGTTGGAACATACAAATGTTGTGTAAATTTTGTGTATTTCCGGTATCATGAAAAGGAAGAGAAATTGAAAATGGCAGTACTTTTCAGTCACAGTTTATGTTAGTGTGAACATTAAGTCCAGCTCTTAATTTTTACTGATGTTTTTACTGGAAAACTTAGTTTCATTGTACTAAGAGTTCTTGTAGTAGTTTCACAAATAACTGACGTAACCTTTTAGTTATTTGGTGGCAGTGGTCTGCTACTGGGGAAATTTAGACTCAGGATTAAAATATTTAAATTGCAACACTTTTAATGGCTGCAACCTTTCATACTGTCTCTGTAATGAAGTGTGAAACTGTGACAGAAAATGTAAAAATGAGGGTTTTACAAAAAACAGATAACTTCCCCTTCCAAAACTGGCAATGCTTAAACCCTCCATCCTTGGATAAAGCAATGGGCTGTCACACATCAGTTGAGGAAACCGCATTAGTTCATCATGAATTAGTAGGGGGTTCAGTTTTCTAGAAATGTTTCAGTTGCACTTGTCCTGTATTTAAGAATTCAAGCCAATATGGTTATGTTGCAATTAAAATGCCAATTGCAAACGAAAAGAGCCACAGTTCATCCCGTTTAAGCAATGCTTTCTTACGTTTCTGCCTGCCCTGATGGAAGTAAACATACTGTTTTAGTGCAGAGTTAGAGAGGATACATGCGAGACTGATAATGAAAACAAGTTAATCTTAAGTAGTAAACATGCAAATGCATGCACAGAAAAGTCAACATACACATGCACCCGAACATAAAATGTACACACCCATACACAATCGCAAGTAGTCGCACAGCACCCGAACATAAAATGTACACACCCATACACAATCGCAAGTAGTCGCACACAAATACTCAAAATTACAAGCTCACTCAACATTAAGCTAAAATACTTGCTGGTATCAGTGAAGATCAAGATATCAAACCTCCTCTCCCAACTTCCCTTTCATTGTGATGCATAAACGGCTAGCTACTTAAACTCCTTATTAACGCCCTCTCTAAAGAGGCATGGAATTATTGCTTACTCTTGTGTTCTCATTATAGAAATCTAAATCTTGACATACCAACTTAGACTCACTACAAATACATAAAAAAACAAAACTAGAAATGTTTAAGTAAAATGAACTAGTGGCTTGTGTTCTTTGAGATGCTGCTTTCCACTCACTCGTCATAGTAATTTAATTAGGTCTTACTTTGCTTGTCTACTCCATATTGCAATGAAAAACTATGGCAGTCATTTAAGGCCATTTTCCATCATTTCCTGATTTCGGTACCACCTTCCAGATATTAATTTCTTTGTCATCTCAGACAGGTTCACAAAGGTGATGAACATCGTAGTATAGAATGTGCAGTCCAAATCTTTCTTAAAGAAATGTGTCAATGCATCCAGCTAATATGGACACTGTCAAAGCACTTGCAGACAGAACATGGCTTGGCAAACTAGACTCAACAACTAAATGGCAGAAACAAAAATGTAACTGTTTAAAGAATATCAGGCTGTGGGATTTCCTGCTAATTACTCACTACTGTATCAATTTGGTCTTCTGAGTGGTCATTTTATCTGTGAGGACAATTCTTTGCTATTCAACTGAATTTACACACCCACAAATTAGAAAATAATGTTCATATGCTTATGCATTCATTCCCCGATGGCCATTTAATCCAATTTGTGATGCAGGAGGACAACTAGAGACTATCCTGGTGCTTGAGGCACCAGGTTTAGAAGCTCATCCTGAGTGAGGTTTGACAGCCAACTGAAGAGCAATACTCATGCCTATGAAAAACCTAAGGCTTGCCAATGTTCGTCCAGCAGAAGCAAAACATAAATTATTTGTGTTGCAGCACATCTCCTTTACAGATACAACGCTGAATGAGATAGATGAGAAATACAATATAGGTGATGCTAATATTAGTGCCACATTCTGGATGGAGCAAAGAAAACATTTAAGTATTCTGCAGTGACAAAAGCAGGGGCAGGTAGTTCACAACAGAATGTTATGTTGATGTCAGTAGAAGAAAAATGCAAGTTTAGGTCTTCATCTTAAGTAATTTAAATTAAATCCCATGAGCTGATCCGCCATCTGTGTAGCATGCGTCACCGCTGCAGCAGAAGACAAATCTCAGCTCCATGGCAGTATGATATCCAGTTCTCCCTCGTCCCACTACTGCCAACTCTGATCAGGCATTAGTGGTACAATCAGTGGAGTTTGATTAATGTACTTTTGTACATATACTTCTAAAGGTAAAATGGACACTGGAGACACGTCACTCAAAGCCTCATTACTCAAGTGAATCACAAATGAAATGAGCAGAATAAAACCATACATAAAGATGATGTATACCACAAAAACAAAATGAGAACTAGATTTGAGAATTTAAAAGCAGATACAAAACTTTTCTGTTTTGTCATTTACGAAACAGAAAT
This sequence comes from Protopterus annectens, assembly GCF_019279795.1. NCBI lineage: Eukaryota > Metazoa > Chordata > Ceratodontiformes > Protopteridae > Protopterus > Protopterus annectens. The sequence goes on from NC_056750.1 coordinate 686,709,123, forward strand.
ATAGTACCCTATAACTATCTTAACATGGGTTTACTGTGAATATATATCTGTGTGTGTGTGTGTGTGTGTGTATGTATGTATGCGTGTGTGTATGTATGCGTGTGTGTATGTATGCATGTGTGTATGTATGTATGTATGTATGTGGGTGTGTGTGTGTGTGTGTGTGTGTGTGTGTGTGTGTGTGTGTGTGTGTGTGTGTGTGTGTGTGTGTGTGTGTGCGTGAATATTCACCTCACCAGCACCCTTCAGACAAGAAATGCTTAATACTCATCTGTTCTAAAAGCTCACTGTAATTGGTAATTTTTGACCCATACATACTTACCTAGCAGTTGTGTTACCGCACTGCTCCATGATGTGCAAATACAAATGTACCCACATTGTACAGCCAGTTACAAGAAGATAAACATAACAGTTTATGCATGGTCTGAGGAGTCGCACTCAGTGTGAATAAGCTGCGAGATGGAGAATGTGACCCACACGTGGAGGTGAAGTCAGAGCTAAACTCTAAGAACATATGGGCTCCACTATTCAGTTATCTAATTCCATGGAATTTAGCTTTCATTTTAAAAAAAATGGCAGAAGCAAATTCAGCCTGCCTTGCTATGGTTGTGATCATGGTAGATGTAGTTAAAAATGGGATAACGCAACTGCTTAGGGTATGAATATACTGGAATAAAGCTTGCAGACAAAATCTAGTAGAAAGAGAATGACAGTGAGCTGGATTAGTAAGAAAAAACAAATTAAGAAATGCCATTAGAGTAGCCATGAGAAGTATTTTAGGGATTAGTAATAAGAGAGTGATTTTCTTTAGATATTGCAAGTCTTTTGACTCAGTAATGCCTAATGGAAAAGGCACAAGGATCCCACTCTGTGTTATTCTGTGGGGTGTGGCAATTTACTGGAAATGCTATTTACTTGCTACTGGGTGATTGTATCTGGCAGATGTTTGGTTTCATAACAAAACATAATTGGCAAGTTACTAAAAATGTCAAGAGGGGGTAGAGCCATTTATGACATTGTTCTTGAATATGCAGAAAATACAGTAGATAAAATTGTTCGTGTTCCTTTTGAATTGTCAATTGAGTACCAAATACTTTTGTTCTTCACTGCAAGCTATATTTTGTAAAGTCCTAATAAATACATAGTTCAGCAAGTTCCACATTTTCAAGATGTTCAGATTACTGTATGCCTTAGGTATCCTGCTAACATGCTATGAAGAACTTGCAGAAATGAGAGAGATTTTCTGGCAAGCATTACAGCCATCACAGTAGTCTTCAGGTTGAACTTTCCTGATCTTACTCAAATACCTTTACTGAGGACTTTTAATAGAAACTACATATCAAAGTAGACAATTAACATGGTCAGAATGAAGCACAGACTAAATCTGGATAGATTTGGTGACTGGTACATAGTTTGATATGCGTTACTCCCATACATCTAAAACCCTGTTGTGTGCTGCCCAACTGAGTAATGGGTTTCAAATGGTACTTTGCATATTGAGTTCTCTTTTTTCTGTGCTTATGGCACCATTTCTGCTTTTCAGATGGATTATTTATTGGCATCTGTTGACCGAGAAAGTCCAATGGGAAAAAAAAACATTTTCAGTGGAGGCCTGGGGAGAAAAGCTCCATATTTATACAAATAAAAGCAAAATATTATAGAGTTTAAAAATACAGGTCTGGGGAGAAAAGGCTCCACAGTTAAGACAAACTAATATCACAGAACATAATTGCAAACATATGTTATACAAATTAATATACAAGCATATCACAGGTAAACTATATCACAGAAAATAGTAACATAGTAATAGACAAAAAGTATTTCAACTCAATGGAGTCGATTAGAAACATGAATACAAATACATATAAAGCAAGAAAACCGTGCTAAATAAACGCACTGGAAGATGAAAATGGAAAGGATCAGTAAACAGTTCCATATGAGGTAACGATGTATAGCTTAAAGAGGCTCGGTGTTATGATTTTATTGTGTACAGTCTTCCTCATTTGTTAAAATCTTTCTGCTTAAGGTGAAAAATAATCCTGGGCTTTGGGACCAGAAACTGGCTGTACTGCAAAGGCACCACTGTCTGCTCTTTTTTTCATATGAAATACTGTTGCACAAGAAATGAAGGCACAGCTGGCCTGCCTCACGGAGATTTGCCTGGTATTAATTTATGCTTAACTAATAATGCATAGAATCAGAATGAAGCATTCTGCAATCAGTTTTCTTTTTTGGTGTTATTTAAGGGCAAGTATTTGAGTGCCTTGGGAGAAGTTATAATACATGGCTCTAGCTGCATTCATATCACATGTCATGGAAACTCTGAGCTTCACACAGTAAAACAACTTGTTTTTTTACTAATGTATTTTGAAACGGAATTTAAACACAAAACAATGAGGGAAGTACCTTTCCAAAGAGTATATTTTAGTACAATGCCAGATGAATGAGTAATACAAGAAACTGAGAAGACTGTATAAAACAAAACTGACAAAATGGGAGCTGATCTGATATAAGATATAAACTAAGGATGCCACGATCTTCCAACAGACAATGATCCTTTGGCTATAAATGCATCGTCTCCTTTTGGGAGCAATAATGTTTAATGTGAGTTCTAAAGCACAGCAAGCATCTATTTATAGGATATTGATATGTCCTGCAAAAAACAAAAATGAAGCACCAGTTATTAAATAAATCATATACTCCTGGATGTCCATTGAAATCCTATACATTTATTAAGCATTGTTTTCTTATTCACTATTGTACACGTTAATAGTTTCAATAAAATTTAAATGGGTTGAGAATGGAAATCTCTTTTCCACAAAGAGAAGTAAATCAAATGGAGTTTCTCATATCAAATGAAATGTAAAATTTCTTGTTAGAATTTTTATAATTATAAATATTGTTTTAAACACCCTCCAAAAAAAAGCTAACATACTGAAAATGTGTTCGACTTTTAGTGATTGTGATTAGCAGAACTTTGAGTCCATAGTGTTGTCTACATTGTGTCATTCTGGTATAATGTAAACAACTTTTTCCCCAGTCACTAGCAAGCTGTATTTTTATATTTTATATAGATATATATATATATATATTTCTTTTTTTGTTTTGTAAGGATTGTAAACTTCTCAAAATTAGTTGTACACCATTTTCCTTTTGCAAAGGTTTTGCAGTTATACACCTGTACTTCTGTACAAGAAGATACCTATTGAAGTGACCAGGATCACATAACACATAATGCACTTTTAATTTATTTTGCACAATGAGTTGTACTAGAAAAACAAAAACTTAAAAACTTGATACATTTGTGATGGTTTTATGTTAAGCTAAATATTTTGTTAAATTACATTTTTCCAGAGTGTTTGCTTGACTAAAATTTTTTATTCTGTTTCATCCTGTCATTTATTTTATTTACTGTAAAGGCAATATTCTGAAGACAAGTATATAGTTCCAAAAAATCTGTCAAAACTCATCAGGTAAACTCTTGTACACAATAGAACAAATTTCTTTATTAGCTTTTGCTCCACAACCTTTAACTCAAACACTTCCAAGAAAAAAACATCACCAGTGGTAATTCTGAGCTATGCATGAATCAATGTTCATTTCATTTTTCTTGTTGGGTCTTTGTGAAAAACGTCTAGAAAAGGATTTCTAAAACAACCACACAGATTCAAATCTTACATACATATATACATATGTATGTATGTATGTAAGATTTGAATCTGTGTGGTTGTTTCAGATATCCTGTTCTAGTTCACGAACACTTGTTCACCGAACCGGACCAAAAAAAAAAAAAAAAACAATGCAAACACACTTCTGCAGGGGGCAAGCCCCCCTGCATCCCCTATATGGGGGGATGCAACCCCACACCCCCACTACTTACATATACTAACTCTGAGATCACACTACGGTAGTGAAACGGGTATATTTCCTTAATCCCACTGTGCCATGCTTTGGTGATGCATTTTTTTTTTAATGTCTGGTTCTGTGAACCGGTGTTTGCAAAACTATACTTCACAAAAGTGCACGTTTGCTGAAATGGGGTCGTACTTCTGTTATTCGAAAAAACGTGTTTTCGATTAACAGAAATAGACCTCTATATATATATATATATATATATATATATATATATATATATATATAAATATATATATATAAACAATATACATACACAAACACACACACAAACAGACACAGACACACACACATATATATATATATATATATATATATATATATATATATATATATATATATATATATATATGTACACACACACACACATGCACACACACTTGCATGTATATATATATATATATATATATATATTTAGAAAGATCGCCATTACACACATGCACTCGCACTCTTATTTGAAAATTTAGCAGAGCCAACACTGCAGATGCTTGTCATTGGAGTAGCAGTGGCACATGACAGTCAACGATGCTGATGAGTAAAGATCGTGATGTGGTGCTGATTTTCCAAAGGAAATAAAAGTAAAGCTGATAGGTGGTGCAGAATGACAACAGAAAAAAGAAGACATTAAGAAAGGCTAGCACTAATGTGTACACCATGACCCAATTACAAAACACCATCTTTACACAAAGCAACAAGTATAAGGAACTTTGGAGACATCACTGTTAAACTAGATTCAGTGCTAACTTTAACCACCTCTCACCCCCTAAAGGGCCCATCTTTATACCAGAAGAATGCAAAGTTCCTGTAATCATGGCTGCATGGGTAAAAACCTCACTCTCCAAAGCCAAGAACACAGCATCCATGGGACCTGACAGCATCTCAGGCTGCCGTCTACATGAACTACAGAATGAACTGGCACCCCACCTAAGTACCATGTTCAATCATAGCCTGACCTCAGGCTTTGCCCATTGAATGGCGCACCATGACAGTTATCTCACTCCACAAAGGGGGGGGGGCCACAACAGACCCCAGGAACTACCGCCCCATTAGCCTGATCAGCCTGGTCTGCAAGGCCATGGAACGTATCATCATGGAACTCATAAACAAAGACATTGGAGATCTCCAAACTCTGGACCCCATGCAGTTCAGGTTTGTAGAAGGCAGATCATGTCTCCTAAACCTGCTAGACTTCTTTGAAGCAGTCACCAAAGCCATAGATGAGGGTAAGGTGGTTCACACAACCTATCTAGATCTCGCCAAGGCATTCAACACCATCCCCCACTCTGGAATTATAGATAAACTCACTAAACTAGGTATAAATCCCTATATCACAAGATGGGTTGCCATCTGGCTTACTGACAGAACCCACACTGAGAAAGTAGCAGACTCGAAATCAGACTTCAGACCAGTGACAAGTGGAGTACCACAGGGTTCAGTCCTGGGTCCTCTCCTTTTTGGTATCTACTTCTCTGAAGTACAGGCTAACACAGGTCATCTTTGGCTAACTAAATTCGCAGATGACTGCAAACTAGGAGCTATAATCTAAACTCCTAATGATGTGAACATCCTACAAAAGGGCCTCACTGAGACAGATGCCTGGTGTCAAAGCCATGGTCTCATGCTCAATGCCAAAAAGTGCACTGTCAACCCCTTTGGTAAAAACTCTGTACCCATGAACTACCACATAGGCAGTAGTCCACCTAACACCAAAAGTGTGATAAGAGACCTAGGGACACAGGTGGACAGTAGTCTCTCCTTTGATAATCACATCGCCACAGTGGTCAGGAAATCCTTCTATGTGACACACCTCATCACAAAAGGTTTCTCATCCAGAAAAAAAGAGGTCATTGCTCCCCTCTACTCATCACTCATTAGACTCATTATAGAGTACAACGCCCCTTTTGGTATGTACCTCACAAGATATCTACAACAACTAGAAAGGCCACAGAAATACCTCACAATGAGGATTACTGGCCTCAAACAGATGCCTTATGCAGACCGACTCAAAAAACTCCAGCTTTACTCTGTCACATATCGCCTACTCAGAGGCGATCTCTGCCTAACATACAAAGATATGTCAAACCCAGAGGTGTTGGACATGTTCCACTTAAAGAAATCCCAATCCCTCTGAGCTACATGCTCTAGGGACCTAAACCTTGTCACCACAATAAACAGAACATGCTGGAGGGATAGATTCCTGTCCCAGAGACTTCCCATATTCTGGAACAGACTACCTATGTCAAACAGAACTCCTCATTAGCACTCTTCAAGAAAAATCTTGATGATTGGATGGTTAATAGGAAATTCACCCTGGGGATCACTTCTGTGGTTCTGCTTGACAGGGGCACAGGAAAATAATTTTCTTGGGTACCTTTTTGGCTAGGCTTGTATAGGCCCTAGGGCAATAGCCTAGTACCTACCTATGAATCTATGAAGTAGTGGCAATAATGACTATGGTATTGTGAAAACTCAAGATTGAAAGATATCCAATCACGAAGGCCACAGGATGGGTCAAAGACTGCTGAATGGATTAATGCCTTGATATATATATATAATATAACCATCTGACTCAGTCAATCAAAGCAAAGATAAAAAGAAGTCAAAGCATAGCACCTTCATGATGCACTGGCTGAAGATGATTTGCAACATCTCCAAACAGTGTTCGCTACCATATATGTATTACACTAAGATAATGTAAAACGTTCATGACCAGCACCCACTCAGCACGTATTGAACAATTCAGTGAAAAAAAAGCAGTGCACTAGCAATTAAAGGCTGGAACCCAGAATTATCCCATAAATTTAAAATTAAATTATATCAAGAGAAATTTTAGAAAACTGAACTCAGTAGACAGAAATACAACACGTAACTCTTTCAGGCTATATGAGCCATTTGTGATGCAGGTTCCCAAAGCTCTTCTCTGCTGTGATTTCAAGTCAGTTTGAGACTCGGACTGAAATGATACCACTCAAGCAGACTTCTTTACTTACTATCTGGGACAAATACTGCTGCCCTATCTATATCCGAGCACCCTTAAACAAATAGTGTCAAGTCTTCTACCTAGGAATTAAGGTTTACTGTTAAGCCAAGAACAACAAAGCTGTTGGAAAGTAGGCGTGCTGCCAGTCCCCTGATGCAATGAGGAGTTTTTAGAGGATTTAAGAAATGCTTGGCCTAGTATGAGAAAGGGACTGCAGCATTACTTTAATATACTTTATATATTCCCTACTAAAATAAAATGCTGGAATCTCACTCCAGCCAGGTCATCCTGTAAAACTATCAACATGAATTTCTTTGCTGTCATTTCTCTCAAGGGCATTGTAAAGACCATCATAAGGACCTGTAGGTGACTTCAGTATGAAAAACTCATTTAAAGGTATCGGTTGTGAAAGCTTGTAAAAGGTCATGTTTAGATTTGGCTGTCCTGCAAGTGTAAATACCCAAGGTTTCTTTGGCAAAGAGGAAACTCCTAGTGTGCATCACCGTGTTTCAATGTCTGTGCCCAATTGTCATCAAAAATGAGGTCAAGCAAGGGTGCATGATTCATTTCCTAACTTATTTCCAATCAGAACCTCAGCATAGACCACATTTTCACTTATTGCCATTTGCTGAATGGAGAGAGGTCTTCCTTCCTTGATGAGTGTGAAGAAATTGATCAGAATACTCACCAGTGGCTGAGAATGACTTTGCCATATACATGCTACCAAAATAAACAGCAGCGCAGGCCACTAAGGCAAAAATAATTGAACAACATCAGTAATGAAACCTTTCACAAACTTACCATGAAGGTACTTGCACCTCCTACAAACTCCATTTTAAAGATACATAATTCAATTGATATAATGAAGCAGTTTGTTTCTTTGTACGTTTGACCTGTAAATCAGATGTGTTTTTTTTGTGGATTCCAAATTTGCTGACCATTAACTTAGTGCTAGGACATGTGACATTAATGTTTAAGGAGTTTTCCCAGGTCTGTATTATTTGAATGAAGTTTTATAACTTTGAATACCATATGGGTGACACCATATGGTCGAAGTTATAAAACTTCGAATAGTGAAAAAAAAAAAAGACTAAACCCTAAACTAAGGGTTGTAGGTAGGGGGTAAGCCCTCCTGCACCCCCCACACCCCCGCACTTTAAATACAACTCAGAGACCGCACTATAATGCAGTAAAGGGAAGACTTCCCTTTACTTCACTGTAGTGCGATCTTGGAGTTGGTATATTTAACGAGCAGGGGGGGTATGGGGGATGCAGGGGGGGGGCTTGCCCCCCTGCTTTAACACGTTAGGTGACTTTTTTCTTTTTTTTTTTCACTATTCAAAGTTTTATAACTTCGACCATAGTTTGTATATGGTAGCAAGAATGTGGGAAGCATTTTGTTTTTAATGTTAAATGCTCATTCAGTTGAATATGCATTTTCTGAAGTGTCAGCATTTTGAGTGTTGAAAATATAATGTAATTTGACTAATATAATTATATTTCTTCTCTTGCGTTTCACTGATTGTCACTACTATCAAATTATAACTAGTGTTTTAGTCTAAATTCACTCCTATAATAATGTATTATATTTATTGGAATAATTCCTACTTGTAACTTAATATTCTTCTGTTTTTAACATGCTTTATTATATATTTTATTGCCAAATTTCTGTATTAATGTTTCTTTTTACATGTATTTAGAGCTTTTCTCCCAGGGCCTCTGCTGAAAATGGGTCTCCCTGGATCCAGTCAGACTTTCCCAGTAATCAAATGTCAAATAAATACACAGACACTCTCTCTCTCTCTCTCTCTCTCTCTCTATATATATATATATATATATATATATATACATACATACATACATACACACATATATACACATATGGATCCCCTTCAAAAGATTAAAAGTGCAAAAGACAGAACCAAAATATCAAACTAAACATATCGAAAAAGGAATTTGCTCTTTCTCCAGTGTTGCGTGATCTTGGAGTTAGTATTTTTATTTATTTTATTTTATTTTACATTTGTTGACTGGGCTAGTCCAACTGGATACATGTCCATTTTCAGTGCAGGCTCGGGGAGAAAAGCTCAAGTTAAAAGCATACTATAAAACATACTAAAAAACATACAGAAACATCTAATACAAAAATTAGAAAATGACATTATAGAATAAATCATCTTCAGTTTAACAAAATTTACAAAAGGACTGAAAAAAAATGACTGGAAGAGTTAAGCATGTTAAGTGGTACTCAGGAGTGACAGTGTTAGGAATTAAGAAGAAAGGTTAGTTTAAAGAATGGTTGCATGAAGAGTTATGTTTGAGAATGTTATGTTTTGAGGGTATCAGATAATTAGAGAATAACAGTTAGTCAGGGTTGGTACAAGAGCATAACCAGTGGTTAGAGAAGAACAGTTTTAGGTTAGTTTTAAATAGTGGGAGAGAGGTTAGGGTTGTAAGGTCTTGTGGTAAGTGATTCCATATTTTACCGAGTTAGAGAATATGGAGTCGCCTGCTAAGTTATATGATAAGGAAGTGTGAATCAAAATTTTGTTAGCGGAATGTAGAATCCTCAGATTATTATATGACCTTATGAGGGTAGAAAGAATTGGGGTGTTGTTGGGTTGGTATAGGGCTTTGTGGGCAATTATAAGTTGGTTAAATTGTAATTGGTGAGGTAATTCAAGCCAGCCTAGTTGTTTTAGATTCTGACAGTGATGAGTCCTGTATGGAGAGTTTGTAGCAAATCTGGCAATATTGTTATATGATCTAGCTAGTTTGTTAAGATTATTTTTAGAAAGATTGGTATATATGGGGGAAGCATATAATAGGTTAAAGATTAAGTGGGTTCTAGCTATTGTAATTCTAGCTACTGGTGTCAGGAAAGGTTTGATTCTATAGAGGGATCCAAGTTTTTTGTTAATAGATTTTATTGTAGTATTTATGTGAGTGTCAAACTTTAGTTGATTGTCAATTGTAATTCCTAGGAGTTTGGTGGTGGGGTCTGGAGAGATAACGGTATCATTGTTGGATGTAAGTGTGAAATGAAGAGGGGGGAGACAAATTAGAGGGTGTAAAGAGCAATAGTTTGGTTATTTTTGGGTTGAGGAGAAGACAGTGGTTGGAGAACCATTGTTCTATAGTGGTGAAGGCTTTTTGTGTGAGAGAATGAAGTTCAGTTTGGGATGAGGCAGAACAAATGATAGTAGAGTCATCAGCATATTGAATGCAGGTAGAGAGTGGAGTAGAGAGATGAAGGTCATTTATGAAAATGGAAAACAGTAGTGGACCTAAAATGGAGCCCTGTGGGACACCTAGGGAGGTGGGAAGGAGGTCTGAAAGATGGTTTTGCCAGAGAACTACTTGTTTTCGGTTTTCCAGGTAGGATGTAAACCAGTTCATAGCAGGATTATCAAGAGAGAGGGACTTCAGTAGGTGGAGGAGAAGTTGATGATTGACCATGTCGAAGGCTTTAGATAGGAACAAGTAAAAATGAAGAGCAGGAACACGATAAGAGAAAGCTTAAAATAAAATGGTGATTTATTAAATCCAGGTAAAACGTAAGCGCTTTCAGCCAGAGCAATCTCCAGCCTTCATCAGACAAACAGCATAGGAGTGTGTGTTAAAACTTTAAATAGTGTAACAAGAATTTACTTTGCCAATCAACATGAAGTGCATTTCCTAGTACACTGTTACCATAGGAACATTAAAGCAGAAATACATTTACAAAGGAAATTTTCCGAAATGTTGTTTATATCTGAAAATAATAATGAAAATATGTTAAACCTAGTTTTTAAACAATTACTAAAATCCGTAACTATTGTTTACTGTATATGGAATGTGCAAACCAGTGAACAAACAAGTGCTGTAACAATAGTTACGGATTTTCATATGGAATACCTTAGTAATTGTTTAAAAACTAGGTTTAACATATTTTCATTATTATTTTCAGATATAAACAACATTTCTGAAAATTTCCTTTGTAAATGTATTTCTGCTTTAATGTTCCTATGGTAACAGTGTACTAGGAAATGCACTTCATGTTGATTGGCAAAGTAAATTCTTGTTACACTATTTAAAGTTTTAACACACACTCCTATGCTGTTTGTCTGATGAAGGCTGGAGATTGCTCTGGCTGAAAGCGCCACGCTTACCTGGATTTAATAAATCACCATTTTATTTTAAGCTTTCTCTTATCGTGTTCCTGCTCTTCATTTTTACTTGTTCCTGTGGATTTTACCAGTTTATTCGAAGGCTTTAGATAGGTCTACAAAGAATACTGAGGAAAGAATATTATTGTTGCGATTTTTGTTGATACAGTTGGTAAAGGATAGCAAGGCTGTGGTGGTACTGTGGAATGGCCGGAAACCATGTTGACAGTTAGCTAGGAGATTATAGCGAAGTAGGTGGGTTATTAATTGTTTGTGGATGCATTTCTCCATTATTTTAGCAAGTGGAGAGAGTAGAGCTATGGGGCAAAAGTTGGAGTACTCAGTGGAGTCACCACCTTTGTGAAGAGGAATAATGTGTGAGATTTTCCAAATAGATGGGATAGTGCCTTCTTTTATGGTTCTATTGATCAATATGGAGATTGGGTAGGCAATGGCTTTGGCTCCTATTTGGAGGTATTCTGCTGGTAATTTATCAGCTGAGGGGGTAGTAGGTTTTAATTTTTGAAGTAAGGAAGAGATATAGGAGGTGGGTATAGGTTCAAGGTGGAAAGGGGGAGGAATGGAGCTTGGACTGGGCAAATTGGAGGTATCAGGGTTTTGTTGATTTGCTAGATTTAGTATAGCAGTAGTAAAGAAAGTATTAAAGGCATTTGCTGTTTGTATTGGACAGTCAGGGTTGGAGTCTAGTGGATTAGGCGTGGCTACTTTGCCTGGGGATAGTAGTGTGTTAATAGTAGACCAGAACTTTTGTGGTTGTTGAAGGGATGATTGTTGTAGTTGGATATAAAAGTTATTTTTGTCTTGTAGGATAACTTTTTTTGTTATGTTTCTTTGTTGTCTAAAAGTTTGGTGATCAATCTTGTCCTTTGTGGTACGCCATTTAGCCCAAGATTTATTTCTACTAAGGATTAGTTTCTTAGTATGATTTGAGAGCCATGGGGCTGTTTTATTTTTCATTCTTATGGTACGCATTGGGGCATGATGATCTATAATTGCTAGGAAAGTGGTATTGAAGTAATTAACTGCTTCATTTATAGGGAGGGACTTAAGCGGTGACCAGTTGCATTGTTTAAGTTCGGTTAGAAACAGTTTGTGGTCAAAATGTTTTTTGCTACGGGCAGTTCTGACTGAAGTAGAGATATTTAAACTTGTTTTATGTCTGATAATATATATTAGAGAGTGGTCACTAAGGTCATATGGGAGGGTTCCTGTTGTATAGTTTTGCTGTGGACAATTTGTTAGTATCCAATCCAGGATGCTTTCTTTATTATTAAGTTTATTTGTTCTAGTTGGAGAGTTTATAGCTTGTGAGAAGCCATACAGGTTGATCAGTGTGGATGGATTGGTGTTGTTACATAAATTCCAGTCAATATTAAAAGTCTTCTAGTAGTATTGTTTCTTGAGGGAGATTTGAAGAAAGCCAGTTTAGTAAGTCTTTTAGTATTGTAGGATTTTTACCTAGTGGAAGGTAGGTGCAGATGATGTTAACTGATTTTTGGGAGTTAAGCTGCAGTTTAGAAATAATTATTTCTACATTGTTATCTGAAGGTAGTTTATGATTTATTTTGCTGATTTGTAGTCCTTCTTTATAGAGAATTGCTACCCATCCACTTTTTTTTATTTATGCGGTCTTGTCGAAGGATACTATAGCCTGGGGGGGGGGGGTAATTTCAATATCTTTTATTGTGGGTTTGAGCCATGTTTCAGTTAAGCAGAGGATGTCGAACTGCTGAACACCCAGAAGAGCATGAATTTGTGGTATTTTGTTGTATATACTACGTATGTTTAGATGGGCTATTGAGAGTGATTTGGAGGGTTTGGTTGATGGTAAAGGGATTGTATTATATTGGTTGCAGTTAGGAGGGGATGGAGGAGGGTTTGGGCCTAGGTTGGGGTGAATGTCTCCATCTGTTAAGGAGTGGAGTAATATAAAGTTGTATTATTGGGGAAGTTTACAATGGTAGTCAAATAATTTTCTATTGTTTAGAATTGAGTATTTTTAGTTGATGATATTTAGCTTGAAAGTAACTGGGCTTGTAGATGGCATTGAGAAAGCTTGTAGATAAAGCTGGAAAAGGTGTTACAGTTTGTTTGGAAGGGATGATAAGAGTAGAGAAGAGGGGTTGTTCATAGGAGGTTAAGAGGTAAGTAGTGGTAAGAGTAGTCAGGAGTGAGAGTACTAGTAAACATTGGTGTTGGTAAGGCATGGTAGAAGAATGTATAGTAGATATTAAAGGAGAAGGAGAAGAGTAGGGGTTAACTTTTGGAAAATTAGGCGGGTGGTAGTGGGAGGAGATTTATACTTGAGGGGAGTGGAGGTATAGATGTAGGGTGTGGCTGGTAGTGATTCTATGATTGTTTTTTGGTTAAGGGGGTGTGATTATGAGGGTATAAGTTTAGAGACACTGGGGGCGGGTGAGAATTGGGGGCAGGGTAGGGGAGCGGAGTGAGTCCAAAGGGCGAACGGAGTGGGAAGACACAAGAGAGTGGATTACTAAGGAAAACAATCTATGGAATGGAAGAAACAGCAGGTAGGTCAGAGAGTGAGAGATAGTATAAATGGTAAAGTCAGCTAATCTGTAGAGATATACTAAGTTATTGTACTAGAGTGTGGTATAGCAAGGTGAGGGAGGGGAGGGTGAAAAAAGGAGAAGGTCAGGGAAAGAGACTCCGTTTAAAAGACTAGTAAGTAAGGTATAAGGGAGGTTAGAAAAAAAGTCTATGAGGAGAATATAGAGAAGTGGTGAGGCGCCACCTTGTGGCCAGTTATATAACTGCAATGACTTGTTCCTAAGCAAGGGGCTAAAAACAGTAGGGAGAGAGGAAAGATACTATAAAAAAGTAGTATATATAATTGCATTAAACATATTATGAGTTTTAGATATTTTGGTTTTCTGTCTGTTGAACTTTTGATCTTCTGACTTAGACACGTGTATATATATATATATATATATATATATATATATATATATATATATATATATATATACACACACACACACACACACACACACACACACACACACACACACACACACACAGATATAGATATATACTAGTATATATGTGGTTTCTCACTCTTGTTTGCAGTTCATGATTTGCTACTAATCCAGACAGACGAAGACAGATTTTTTTTTAAACACTGCCTTTATATTTTTTAATACTCACTTAAAATGTGCATTTTCCCTTACATATAGTTAGGGCCACTGTAGCAGATTTGGTGCCTCATACCAGTCAAGGTAAATCAACATTTTTACATATTCAAAAGCAATTAAACATGGCATAACATGGTGTACGTGCCCTTTACGGAGCCAACTTGATGATATACTTAATTATTCATTCATAACAAAGGTCAATCTATTTGAATTATAGAATACAGTTTTGTATGTTTAGTGGATAAAAATGGTCTGAACTTTGTTGGGTATCAGGTGATTCACTGGGTTTAGGCAATGCTATAATAACTGAATGGGACAGATGATGACATACCTACTTATTATAAATATACTGAAAATAAATAACAGAACAATTATCAGGTAATCCTGTAACAGCATTCAAAATTGCATTTAAGCCATCCATCCCCCAGTAGTTTTACCTCCAAGACTCAGTTTCATTTCTTAACCTACTGTTAACAGAGTTAGCTACTGAAGTTCACTGATAAAATATTTTATTTTTAAGTTTGCTTTTTATTTTAACATGGCAGATGCTTGTTTATATAAGGTTTGTAAATAAAGCTTAAGAGTCTTGCAGTAGCACATTTCTAACTGTGTTGGACTATAAATATGATTTTAAGCCATTTTGATGTACAATACTTTCATTGTCTGTTATTGATTTCCTTCACAAAAATAGCTCAGACTATTCCTCACAAGCTGTTTTCAATTTCAGAATACAATGATCAGATGTGGAAGAGATTATTTTTCAGTTGTATGTATGAGATAAACTTGATTTTTGAAATAAAAACAAATCTACTCTGCTTCCTCAAGAAGTCAAAAGAATGAAAATGCATATTTAGTATGTTGTGTAGTCTTCTGTACATCTAATTCAAGGACATTTATTTTGTAGAAAGAACGGTTATTTTATATTTTCAGAATGAGCATTGTTTATTTTATATATACAATATATATGTAATTAAAATAATCAGGAAAATGAACAGAAAGCTGATCACAGGATTTGCAGTACACTGCATTCAATAACATAAAATATATATTTTCTGTGCTAGTATTTTTGCAACACAATCATTCATCTTTCAGAGGGATGGAGTTTTCTAAAGACCATTAAGTGCTTTAGAAAGAAATCGTAGCTAGTCTCGCTTTGACAACTTTAGTCTATTCTGCAATATTCTTTAAATGTAAAATATCAGTATCAGCATTCATTTTATAGAGCAATTGCTCGTTTAAATTTGTAAATGAATCACTAAAATGCTTTACTAAACACAATGTTTACTGTTTTTAGAGACATCATAGAATTTGTTAAAGTTTTTAACAGCATATTTTTAAATAAAAAACAAGTTTACCACATTTTAAGTTTAATTTCAAGTAAAAAGACTTGTTAATCTGTACTTTTTAAAATATAAGATTTGCATTTTCATAGCGTGTTCAGACATCTGAGATTCTAGGAAGTAAAACAAACATTCATACTAAACCAAAGAAGGAAACACACACACACACACACACACACACACACACACACACACACACACACACACACACACACACACACACACACACACACACACACACACAAACTCTACAGAAGAAGAATGTAAATATCTGCAGTTGTACGAACAGTGGTGTTACGATTTATTATTACATCTTCTCTTTTCATAGACCTATCAAAAGCTTTTGATATGGTTAATCATACACTTCTTCTGCACACACTACAATCTCTGGCCCTGGATCCCTCTTCCTTAACCTGGTTTTCATCCTATCTTGAAAACCGTCAGCAAGCCATACTCTGGAAAAACTCACTATCTGCTCTCCTCCCTATTTCTTTAGGAGTACCTCAAGGGTCTATCCTAGGCCCACTTCTATTTTCCATCTTTATTAACGACCTCCAATCATCTATCCCTAACACTACCTGCATACAATATGCAGATGATTCCACTATTATTTGCACTGCTTCTTCTCAAACCGAACTCCAGATTCAAACTCAATCAGCCTTCTCAGCTGTAGAACAGTGGTTCTCCAATCGCTGTCTACTCCTTAACCCTAAGAAAACTAAGTTATTACTCTTTTCACCTACCCATAAATCGACTTTGTCAAACTTCTGTATTACAGCAACTGACAACACCATAATTTCTCCTGATTCCACAACTAAACTTCTTGGTGTTATTATCGATAATAATCTTAACTATGATTGTCAAATCAACAGCACAATAAAAGCAGTTAATAAAAAAATTGGATCTCTGTACAGGATAAAGCCCCTCCTCACACCTGAAGCTAGGACAACCTTAGCCCAAACACACCTTATCTCTACCCTTCTGTATGCTTCCCCTATTTACACTAATCTATCTAAAAGTAACCTTAAGAAACTTACTACATCTTACCATAATATTGCCAGATTTGCCACCTTATCCCAATTTAGAGCCCACCACTGTCTAAACCTAAAACAACTACACTGGCTAGAACTCCCCAACAAGCTCATTTTTCAACAACTTTTAATAGCACACACAATTCTATACCAACCTTCTAAAACACCAGCTCTTTGTAACCTCTTGACTCCCTATATTAACCTGAAACAACTACGTTCCTCTGATAAACTACTTGTTAATATTACCAAAATTAATTCTGCAGGCAACTGCCTTTTTTCTAACTCAGTAGGTAAAATATGGAATAATCTTCCATCTGACATTTCCTCTTTGCCCACTCTTCCACTCTTTAAGAAACAACTTTTAATACATCTTAATAATTTCTGGCTTTGCTCTTGTACCAACCCAGACTAACCTGTTTGCACCTTACTCTATCATAAACCTTTCTTAACCACTTGGATTTCCTCATCTACCTCAACTCTTCAACTGACAAATTATCCATTTTCTTTGTAAATATTACTTTATTCACTATAATATTTCCTACCTTCTTTTTTTGCATTGCTAGTAGTTAACCTCTAACTTAATCATTTTCTGATTTAGCATTATTTTAGTTAGTTAAGATCTATAATATATGTAATAACATTGTATTTTTCCCATTGCTTAACACATTTGTACTATGTCTTCTTGTATTTCTAAAACTGATTTTACCTCTGGAGCTTTTCTCCCCAGGCCTCCACTGAAAATAGACCTAAATCTAGCTGGACTAGCCCGGTCAACAAATGTAAAATAAAAATAAATAAATAAAAAATTATGGTTAGAATCATGAAATGTAGTGTACCATTGTTGTGATGTAGGATTGTAAATTATGAGTGCATTTGTTGGTGGGTAATTGTTATCTTACCAATTTAAAAAAAACAAATGAGCACTTAAACTTACCTGAGCTCTTGATGTCAACGTTATTTTAAAAATACTAGAAAAATGTGTATACATTAAATTAGTTGGAGTTCATCTGTCATTACCTAACAAAGTGTAGTTTACATTTCAGACTTACAGTTACAAATGAAATAACATTACATGGAGTCATTTATTTGAAAGAAACTTGATTGTGATCTAGACAGGGTTGTAGTGTCACATCATGTTAGCATCACAGTAGAAACTGGAGATATACAACAAATATTACAATACAGAAGCTTCCCCTTCAGTGTCGGTCTGCAGTAACACCTAATTGCCGATACATGGCGGACTGCTGACAGAAACATATATTAACATTTTGAGTGTAGTTTAGAAACTTTTGGCTTCAAAAATGATGAATGATCAAATTACAAACTAAACAGTGACCTACATTTTCTTGCCAGTTGCTCTATGACTGAGTTAGATTTTAGTACTGCCACAATTCCAAAGAAATGTTCTTTGTCTCAGAATTGTGGCAGCCTTAGATATAACTATAATAGCAGGAGAAATCAGAGGTTAAGGGTGGAGGGTTGGTCCCACATAAACGCATGTTTTATATTATTCAGTTTGGTAGACTATGTTATGGCATTCTACCAATGACGTTTGATTGATATTCTGTTTGCAAGATAAGAGTTCATTAACAGTACGAGAGGATGAAGGTAACATATCCAATGGAGGACATATGGAAATGGTAAGAGGTGAGGAAATTTGACTAAATGTGATGAAATACATGTTTGTGGATGGCAACACAAGGGGAAGAGATATGACTTTTAACCTACACCGATAAACGAAGTGTTAATATTGGAATCACAGTGCTAAATATGAATAGATTGTAGGAAACAGTTTGGGGGGATCTAGGCAGAATCCTTAAAAATATAAAGAAGAGCCAAGATCACCTGGGGTACATGCAGAGATACCTTAAGACAAAAACTAAAGGAGCAATAACAAATGTATGGCATTTTTCATGCAGTAGGTTGGTGATAAACAAATAAAAGGGAAAAATGAATAAAGTTGGGACAAGGTTGCAAGACCACCCCCAAATGTGTATGGTACAGTGCTAAAACACATGGAATTTGCATCAAAGTTTGCTTAGTTAATCATTTAATATCCCAATAGGCATATTACTCTTGTAGACCATTTTCACTCCTGACCCTGGTCATCAAGGGCAAAGGTAAACACAAAGTATATTTGTAGAAAATCTGGAGTAGCTAATCAAACAGCAGGCTTTGGAAGCAAATCAAAGCACTCAGAAGAAATCCATGCCGGCAAGAGTGTACACTCATGGAAACAATTTCAGATCTGGAATAAATTGGAGTTTTGGAGCTGGGAGACACCACACAGATCACTTTTGTACACTTAAAGGGCCGAATACTTAGATTGAGGATACAGGAAATACAGCCAGTGACAGCAAATGCAAAAGATGGATTTGGAAGGTGGTTTGGGGGGAGCTGCATGGGGAGCATAGAATGACCACAAATTTGTGAGGAAGGAGAGGAAATGATTGAGAGTTCTGAACATTTGTTTGTGATGTTGGAGAATAAGAATTTGGGAGAAGTAATGCAAGAATAAACTGGAATGACTAATGACTGAAATCACAAAAATTCAGGAGGTAGGGGATGAAAGCAGATCTAACATCCCAGTTTTGCAAGAACTTATTCTATTTTCATGGCTAGTTTACCCCCACGCATTGTGTACCTATTTTTGGAGGCATGTTCCTATTTTCTGATTTCATTTACCCCTACATAATTTTTTGAATTCCCCTTATCACACGTAGTTTCTGAAGATGTCTAGTATACAGAAAACCACACTGCATGACCAACATACTACTGACATCAATAACGTAGAGAGGACAGCTATATAATTCCAGTTTATTCCAGATCTGAAATTGTTTCCACGAGTGTGCACTCTTGCCAGCATGGATTTCTTCTGAGTGCTTTGATTTGCTTCCAAAGCCTGCTGTTTGATTAGCTACTCCAGATTTTCTACAAATATACTTTGTGCTTAAAAAGAAAGAGGTAGCTAACTGGTTCACTGATAGAACCCACCTGGTCAAACTAAGGAAAGCCACCTCAAGCAGTAGAGCCGTATCAAGTGACGCACCCCAGGGTTAAGTCTTGGGGCCTCTGTTATTTGGGATATACCTTTATGAGGTGCAGGCCAAAACCAGTGTGTTATGGCTGACCAAGTTTGTAGACTACTGCAAGTTGGGTGCTGTCATCAATTTCCCTAGTGATCTGGACATCCTCCAAAAGGGTCTCACCCAAACAAATGACTGGTGCCAGAAACATGTCCTCAAACTGAATACAAAAAATGCATCATCTTCCCCTTTGGGGAAAGTCATTTCCCCACAAATTATCAAATTAAAAAGAATGCCCTAAGCATGCAGTCAGTCGTGAGGGATTTGGGCACCCAGATTGATAGCAACCTGACTTTTGAC
Source organism: Protopterus annectens (assembly GCF_019279795.1). Taxonomy (NCBI): domain Eukaryota; kingdom Metazoa; phylum Chordata; order Ceratodontiformes; family Protopteridae; genus Protopterus; species Protopterus annectens. The sequence goes on from NC_056750.1 coordinate 686,729,096, forward strand.
CACCATGTTGCTTACACTGGATGGAAAGCTTTCTACACAGTCCACCTCATAAGCGAGTGTATCTCATCCAGGGACAAGGTGGTCATAAAATCCCTGTATTCTTCTCTTATAAGGCCCATTATTGAGTACTGTGCCCCATTTGGCATGTACCTCACAAAGCACGTGCAGCAGCTAGAGACACCACAGAGGTTCCTCACCAGAAGAATCCAGAGCCTCAAAAATCTTCCCTACACAGATAGGCTAAAAGCCCTATCCTTCTACTCCATTTCATACAGACTCCTCAGAGGTGATGTCTGTCTGGCATACAAGGCTATATTAATCCCCTTCTTGATGCGACTTGTGGGTGGGACAGATGTATGCAACTCCTTATGAATTACAGAAGTCAGCTCTGGGTTCAGGTATGGTACAGATACATGCAACTTCTTAGAAATTACAGAAGTCAGTTCTGGGAACACTGCAAGTGCTATGAAGGGCACTTTTGGCCAACATCAAAGATTGAAATACTAATTTCCTGAACTTTAATCATACTTTGATTTAGGACTGGGGTCCATTCCAGTCATGGTACTTGAAACCCAAGAGACTTTGGGATAATAAGAGTACTCTTGGCTAACCACAAAGACTGAACAATAATTTCATTTATTTAAATTGTACCCTGACTTAAACCACAACACTTGGAGAAATTAAATAGAGCTAGATCCATACTATGTAGGACAACACTCATTACTCATGGTTACGCTCAACTTCTATATCAATCATTGACCAATCTCATGTCTGTCTAAAACTTCAAAATATACTATCACAATAAAGTCAAATTTGGAGCTAATTTGGCACATAAAACTCAACATTGCTAAACACTGCACCAACTAGGATTGTTGGAAATTCAAAACACACATTCTAAATCAACTTAAAGCAGTATATAATACCCTCAACAAATAAAACAAACATCCTGTTCTACAATTAGTACAAATATATAATCCTAGGAGGGTACTGATCACTTAAAACCAAACAGTTGCATTTAAATCCACTGCATAACTGCCTATACCCTAGCAGTGCTGCAAAACAATAATTTGATTCTTGCCCATATAAGTCTATACTACAAAACACAAATAACTTAACTACCACAAAGAGCAACTTTTCAACAAATGAAAATGCTTTTGTATAGAATAAAAGCCTTAACTTTTCTTCCCTTGTAGAACAGTAGTAATATACAAGCATAAACTTACTCCTGTTTCACGTCACCCTATTACTACCCACTTACCTCCACATCTTTTAATACTAAGGACTACTCTGCAAATTACTCACTTATGGTATTGCATAGTAAACAGGTTTTACAATACCTACTGCACTTAACTGCAAATATAAAATATAATTTATATACTATATATATATATATATATATATATATATATATATATATATATACACACACACACGCGCATCCTATCTGCATATATAAGCATCACCTTTATTTTTGTATTTTTGCTTTTATATAAATTTCTAATCTGTCATATAAGGAAATGTATATATATATACTACAGAGTGCAAGCATGATAATAGCATTAGATTTATTATCTGTTCTTTATGTTACTGTATTTGATGGAGCTTTCCTCCCTAGGACTTCACTGAAGAGAGGCTTTCAGGTCAGCTGGAATATTCTGGTTAACAAATGGAAACAAACAAACTTCTATAGACACCTAGAGCTATTTATGATAGTATGTTAACTTCCAGCAGCATGGAGAGCTCATACAATTAGAGATCATCCATTCACAAATCCTTTCTCCCATTTTTACACATGGAGTCGGTGTGTTAAACAAACAATGACAATCTGGAACCAATGTTCACACCACCAGGTGAGCTAACCCTGCTGTAGCACTGCAGCATTAGATGTCATCTCACAGCAAATTTAGTATGCAAGCATAGCTTACTTACCACTCCCAATGCCCAGAACTCTCAAGTCAAAAATATTCTTATTCGAGGGGGCGTGGTCAAGATGCCAAGGTGATAGCAGCACTTTTCTGATGCTCTGCCTATGAAGACTATTTCTGACAGGATTTGTGTTTATCATCTTTAAAAACTTTGAACATTTTTTTCCACAAGTTATATTTCTTGATATTGTGGATTATCTGTGAAGAAAACTCAGGTTTTCAGAGACTTTTGTCAAGAAAATTATTGTCAGAATTTCTACTGCTTAGTACAACTGGATATAGCCATGAATCACACAAGAGCCTCTCCTCAGGACAGTTCCATGAAAAAAGAACTTTACACAATTTCCAGTATACAGGACCTCTCTGTGAAAATGGATAACTTAAGAAAAATCATGGAGAGCATGGAAAAAGGAAAGTAACAAACACATAGAAGACATAAAAGAAATAATTGCTAAACACTCTGATCAACTAGCAGCCAGAGAAGAATCTGTAAATGAAATTGATGGGAGACAGATGGAAACTGATAGATTTCCTTCTAAAACAAAGTCAACTATTAGAGAAAGTTGAAGACCCTGAGTCCAGATCCAATTGGAACAATATTAGAATATATGGAGTTCCAGGAAAGATGGAAGGAATCAACATGATCCTGTTCTTAAATGAATGGATCAACATGATCCTGTTCTTAAATGAATGAATCAACATGATCCTGTTCTTAAATGAATGGATCAACATGATCATGTTCTTAAATGAATGGATCAACAAGATCCTGTTCTTAAATGAATGAATCAACATGATCCTGTTCTTAAATAAATGGCTGCCTAAGATACTGAATCTTCTTGAATCCTACTAAGTTGGGAATGAGAGGGCTCATAGGTCTCTTTCCAATTCATCTCTCTCCAAGAATCCAGCTACAGTAAAATCTATTATTGTAAAGTTTTATCAACACAAGACAAAGACTTAGTACTGAGAACAGCCTGGTGGGGGAAATCCAATACAAGCCAATGGGAAAAATATAAGATTTGATAATGACTACACTTCCACTACAATAACAAAAAGAAAATAATGTGTTACTTTTATCAAAAACTTGAAAAAAGCTGATGTAAAAGCTCAGATCTTTTTTCCAGCAAGAATCAAGATTACACTCTCAGATGGTCAAAAAGTATTTACCTTGAAGAAGCAACAGAATCTGTGAAGAAAAGCAAACTGTTGGACAAAATAGAAGATATGGACATTTCATTACCAAGTTTGAAAAGACAAGCTATTAATGGCAAATTATCCACAATTGACAAAACTAATAAAAAACAAAGGGGAATAAATTAAATAATTTTCATCTGTAACACTATCGAGCATACAGAATCTGTATGTATTATGAAACAAACCTTAAGGTAAATGAAAATCTCTTCTTTATATATATATATATATATATATATATATATATATTTTTTTTTCTCTCTCTCTCTCTCTCTCACTTGTAAATATAAAATTTGAAATTCATATGAACAGGGTGATTTAAATTGCATCCAGCTTCCCAACACTTGGTTAGAAGCATAGATAATTTTACAGCAATGAAGTAATGATGGAAGTTTATTTACACATACTCATAGTACCTTTAACTGGATTACAAACCTAAGACGAAATATGATATATAACACTCTGGGAACAAGGTTCCCCCATGGTGGTATATGTGGGCATTTAAATTTAATGTTAAAAACAATCAGACATTTATATGCTTTACACAATAGTTGAATGGGGAAGGCAATACTTTGCATTACCTAAACAATAGCTTTGTGCACCTCAGGATGAAAAAGGGGGGGAGCAGTGAAGATGTAGTTGTCAACAAATCGATTTGATTTTGTTATACTGAAAGCTGAGAGCAGAAATATAAAGAAATTAAAGTTGTTCATGTTTAGAATTATGTTTAAACAGCATGATAACTTTGTGGTGTCTCTATAGGCACATTTGATGCTATTAGAATGCATATAATTGTTGCATCTAACATGACAAGTTTTTTTTCCATCATCACGATGGCTGTATGCATTCAATCATTCTTTTTTCCTTAACGTATAAAATCATGGCTAGTGCTGCTCTCGAGACTCTGCTTGCTGGTAGAACTTTCAAAAGCTTTACTTTTTTAGAGTCTCAAGCACAGCGCAGATGTTTCTCTGCATACAGCAGCTGTTTATTGAAGCATAGCATGAAGGAACCAGCAACATGACCTCTGAACCCTCATCACCACTCTATAACACTATGCAATGGAAAAGATGGAGGAACCTTGCAATCATGCTTCAACAGAAAGCAGTACGGATAAATCCAGACACCAGAAATGTAAACTCCTAAGAAAACAAACAGTTAAACGTATGAAAAAAAGATGTGACATTAGTTTAATTAGAAATATAAAAAAGGTCATCCTAAATACAAAAATAACAGGATTGGATAATTAAATAGAAGCATACAACAGCATACAAGTTTACAATGGTAAAACTGTTATGGAAAACTGAAGTTAAGCTATTGGTAGCAAATAGACTGCTGTATATAGGGGTTACAAACACATACTGTTATTTATTAAAAGTAAAATACATTTATTCATTTGGAAATGTATGCAAGTAATGTTCTAGTCAAATATAAACAAATTTAATGGATATGTGGTACTAAGCAAAGCTGTATGAACAATTCAGACCTCAGAATTGTAACCCCCTACGAAAAGGAGCAGATAAAGATTTGGAAAAGAAAACGTGATACTACTTTGACAGAAATATAAAAAAGGTCATCCTGAATATGAAAAATATAGGATCAGATAATTAAATAGATACATATAGCAGAGCACGAGTTTACAATGGTTAGACTGTCATGGCAGATTGGAATTAAGTTATTGGCAGTAAATAGAATGATGCGGTGTACAAGGTTTACAAGTACATACTGTAATCTACGAAAAGCATAAGCATTCACCTATATGCTTAGAAATGTATGTAAGTAATGTCCTAGTTAAACATATACAAACCTAATAGATATGTGGTAATATGCAAATTCAGATTATAAAACTTAGACATTTGCCCCCCCCTTTCTCTGGGGAATGGGAGGAGGAATGAAATGGAGCAGAAGTCACACAATGGCTTAACTCATATAAATAATATGCACTGCCAACTTTTTGGTATATATGTGGTATATATAAAATGATGAGACGTGAGGGGGAAATTTGAAATAAGCCTCATACAAACGAATGGTATGATATGAAAGGATCAAAGCTATTAGAAGTGTTTTGTTGAACCCTTACAAATGCCTTCCTCTGATAATATACTTACTGTTGACTTAAAAAGTTTTGACTAACATATAACCCTCACAATAGTCACTTGGAATCTGTATTCAACACTAGCTTTGTTAAAACAAGGAGGTCATTATGCTTACTACACTCTATTATGACAATAATCTGTCAGTTGAAATAACAAATTTAGTTGGTTTGATATAAAAATGTTAGTCATCTAAAATAACCAGTATAAAATAAACACAAGGTTTTGTTCATTCCATTAGTAATGAGTAATAAATGTTATACTACCCGGAGATTTAAAATCTTCACCATTTGAAATAGAGTGGCTTCATGATATTGTCGATAGCTACTACACTTACTACTTATGGTTGTCTATTAGAGATAACTAATAGTTAATTTAATGATGATAAAGCTGATCAACTAGCTGTCTTATACATATTAGGAGAGATGTTATTTTTTGTTATATATTGTACTATTGGTCAAACCAAGGCAGAAGCATTAGGCTGATATAGACTAATTACGGTAAGATGGAAGAAGTGGTTTTGATGACTTGTTCATCAAACCAGGAATATTATACTTCATGTTTGGAGTTGTATATAGTTTCGAATATACATTAGTTATGTTTAAAGTTAAATTCTTGTCCATGACAGAATTCATAACACAAAATTGCATCTATAAATATGTCTTCATATAAATGTTTTTCACTTAATGTCAATGGCCTTAATAATAATATAAGGAGAGGAAGTTTAAGTACTTAAAAATAAAGTGGATATTGCTTTTATACAAGAAACTCATAATAGGAAAAGAAGTGAACAGAATGTCTTAATCGATACTCGATACTTGTAGAATCTCACTACCAGACCAAGAGAAGGGGCACTATGATCTTGTGGGGGAAAATCTTTGCCTGTACCAATTATTGATTCATATTCAGACAAAACTGGTATGCTGAGTATGGTAACATTGAAGATAAATAGAAACTACATCACATTAGTTAACATATATTGGATACCGGATATAGGAGCTGAAACCGCAAATAAATATTTAGAATTAGTATCAGTTAAAGCTAATGGAGAAATCATATGTGTAGGAGACTTTAATTGCATCCTTTCTAAGAATGACACTACCAAAAATGATAATTTTAGAATGTCTGCTTCAGCCAAAAAGCTAAATAATTTTATAAGCATTTCAAATATGAGACATTTATGGTATAAAAGAATTGGAGTCCCTCAAATACACACATTATTCATATAGGTTTGGTACGCAAACAACTATAGATATTTGTTACTAACAGTCTGATATGGAAAATTTAAGAAGTTTTAATTAGCTCATGTCCACTATCTGACCACAATGCTATTTTCTTTAAAGTGAATATAACACCAAGATATCTGATTTTTTGGCAGACGCTACCTGCATATATTACTAAACTAAAGGATTCCAGAGAATGGCTGTTAAAAGAAATAAAATCATTCCTGGACATTAATGATAATAATGAGACATCTAGAATTATTCTTTGGCATACATTAAAATCATATCTATGTGGTAAAATTAAAGGTTGGTATTTAAACAAAAGGAAGGAATGGGATAAGAAGCTAATAAAAATACAATCAAAAATCGATACGTTGAAAAAGAACTTGGATACTAAAGACAGCTATAATTTCAGAACTAAAACAGCTAAATCTATCATACACAGAAATTTTGAATCACAAAGTAGGAATACATTTGGAGACAAAGTTACAAGCTTATTCAACTAACCCTAAACACATGCACAGATTTGCAGTTAAATCAAAAAGCTTAAACATCACTCATATTAAAGAAAGCATAGATAATTCCAAGAATAAACCTAAACACAAGTCTTTAGAACACATCATGAAAACGTGAATAACACCAATCTAAGTACTATTGACAATACCCTAAAAGACAAGTTCTTGAAAGACAACATAAATGAACTAACAAAGGAACAAAACGCTAAACCTTTTAAATCAATATCATTAAAGGAACTTAAGGAAAGAATACAAAACATTAAAAATAACAAGGCTCCAGGTCTTGATGGATTAGTAGGAGAAATATACAAAATACTTGCAGATGATACTATAATGATTTTAATTGGAGCCTTTGAAGAATTTAAAGAGAATGACCATTATTTTTCCTTCAAGGAAATATGCCATGATATCACCTATCCTAAAGCATGACAAAGATCCTAAACTAGTGACTTCTTATCACCCTACCTCTCTTGTGAAAGTGGACTATAAAATATTTGCGTCAGTTTTAGCTAACAGATTAAACCACTTCATGCCAAAATTAATAGATGATCAAACGGGGTTTATTTTACACAGAAAAGTCCGAGATAATGTCATTAGACTTCTAACCTTATTAGAATATGCAAATAAGAAAAAAGAATCCTCAGTTATCAACTTGGGATCATAAAACCAGAGGTGGCTAACTTCATGGCACCCGTGCAAATGAAGAATAGTTGCATGACCACAGAATCATACACCAATGCACTGTATGAACATGTACACAAATGCATGGATCTCACCATACCCAATAGAACCAAGACACTCTCCTCCAAATAAAGGAAGCCAGTCTGGTGGACCCCTGCCATAAACAAACTCTACAACAGAAGGAGGAAACTGATGCAAAATAAGGTGAAGTCCCAAGATTGGAAAAAACTCCCTTATCAGCCTCAACAAAAGGTTGAGATCCCTCATCAAATCCTCTAAAGCTAGTATGAAAACAGAATTGCAGCAGATAGTAAAGACAACCCATAAGGCCTTCTACAGTTAAGTAAAGAATTTCTACGGCAATACCCAGACATGCTCTGAGCTACTGCACTATGGTACCTCCTATACTGAGCCAACAGATATTGCCAGTATACTGGCAGGCCGATTCAGTCCCAACTTATCCCTCTCTCTCCCCAAAGGACCAATAACAATACCAGTTGACTGCCAGGCACCCAGTATTACTGCTGCATAGGTTAAACCACTGTCCAAGGCCAAGAATACAGCTTCTATGGGACCTGACAATATCCCTGCTTGTGTTCTACTTGAACTACAGAGTGAACTGGCACCTCACCTGTGTGCCCTGTTCAATCACAGCCTCACCTCATCAGGTTTTATCCCTGCCAAATGGCGCACTGCTACAGTCATCCTCTCTCCACAAAGTAGCGACTACAGACCCTAGGAAATACTGCCCCATTAGCCTGACTGGTCTGATATGCCAAGCTATGGATTGCATCATCATGGAACTAATAAACAAGGATATAGGGAATCTCCGAACTCTGGATCTCACACAGTTTAGTTTTGTAAAGGGTAGATCATGCCTGCTCAACTTGGTCAACTTCTTTGAGTCTGTCACCAGAGCTATTGGTGAAGGCAAGGTGGTTCATACAGTCTACCTTGATCTAGCAAAGGCTTTTGATACCATTCCTCACTCAGGAAGCATAGAAAAACTCACTAAGCTTGGCATCAACCCCTATATCACTAGGTGGGTTGAAAACTGGCTCACAGATAAAACTTACAGTGTGAAAGTAACTGGCTCCAAGTTAGACTGCCAATTAGTCTTGGGGAGTTAACTCCCAACTTGCAATCGTCTGCGAACTTTGTCAGCCAGAGTCCTTTCATGTTGGCCTTGACTTCAGAGAAGTAGATACCAAACAGGAGAGGACCCAGGACCAAACCCTGTGGGACTCCATTTATGACTAATTGGCAGTCTGACTTGGAGCCAGTTACTTTCACACTGTAAGTTTTATCTGTGAGCCAGTTTTCAATCCACCTAGTGATATAGGGTGACATCATACAGAATGGCCTCACTGTGACCAACAACTGGTGTCAGAACCATGGCCTAAAGCTCAATGCCAAAAAATGTGTCGTCATCGCCTCAGGGAAAAAACCAGTTCCCATGAATTACCACATCGATGGTAGTCCACTGAACACAAAAGGAATTATAAAAAAAAGATCTGTGAACACAGGCTGACAGCAACCTTTCTTTTGATCACCACATTGACACTGTGGTCATTAAGTCCTATGTGGCACATCTCATTACTAAGGGTTTTGCATCCAGGAAGAAAGAGGCCATTGTCTTTCTCTACTCATCCCTCGTTAGGCCAATCATCGAGTACAATACCCCATTTGGCATGTACCTCACTAGAAACTTGCAACACCTGGAGAGGCCACAAATGTACCTCACAAAGAGGATCCTAGGCCTTAAACACTTGTCCTATATTGTCTGTCTGACTCAAAAACTCCAACTATTCTCTGTCTCATATCACCTAGAGGTGATCTCTGCTTGACTTACAAAGCCATGTCTGACCCAGCTTGGTTAGAAATGCTACATCTAAAGAAATCCCAATCTCTTTATACCACACACTCCAGGTACCTCAACTCATTACCACAATTAACAGAACATGCTGGAGGGACAGGTTCATAACCTAGAGACTGCCTATGCAATTGAACAGACTTCTCATACATGTCAAGCAGAGCACCTCGCTGACCCTCCAAGAGAAATCTTGATGAGTGGATGGGAAACAGAAAATTCATCCCAGGGATAACTCCAGTGGCTCTACTCGACAGAGGCACTGGGAACTAAGGTCATGTGGCACTATGCCAGTGTAATATTATGGCTAGGCTTGTAAAGGCCCCTGGGCCATTAGCCTAGTACACACCTATGAACCTATAAAAGCTTTTGATTCTATAAATTGGTTGCATTTATTTAAAGTATTAGAAATGTATAATTTTCCCCCCAATTTTATAAAGCTGTTAAATTATACACTACTTCCATATCATATATCAAAACTGGAGCTTTTTTATCAAGACCACTTAAAATACTGAAAGGCACCAAGCAAGGCTGTCCTTTGTCACCTTTATTATTTGCCCAATCAGTGGAAGCATTAGTTAATTATATAAGAACTAATGACAATATAAATAGCTTTTCAATTAACCCAAACTATGGTTCCAAACTACAGCTTTTTTGCTGACAATATCTTACTAACAATTGGAAATATAGATTCTTCAATAGAACACATTATAAAATCATTGCATAATTTTGAAAATATTTCAGGCTTAAATTTTAATCATAACAAAACTGAAACTATTTTGCTGAACAAAAAAAACTCCACCCTGGAAAAATATGAAAACTTTAACTGGGCGAATACTGCATTTAAGTATTTAGGGGTATATATAAAACCAAACTGGAAAGATACTATAGAAATAAATTATACAAGTTAATAAATACTGTCAAAGAACACCTGAATAAATGGAATAAAATGTTATTTACCATGGAAGAAAGATTAGCCTTGATTAAAATAATTACCTAAAATCTTATACATTTTCCAAACTATAATAGCATCTCCTTCTAAAAAATTAATGAAGCAACTTAACTTCCTATTAGTTAAATTTCTATGGTTTCCACAAAACCCAAAAATTAGACACACATGGCATTACAGAATTTAGGAAGAGGGTGGGATAGCTTTTCCACACTTAGAACTATATGCAGAATCAACCATCCTCAATATCATAAGTCAATGGCTAAATCATAAGTATACATCTAATTGGAAAAACTAATATAAAACAATTTTAGCATTTAATAGTGGGGAAAAACAATGTTATTCACAGAAACAGAAAAAAATGTATCTAGTCATAAAACATTTTAGTTATAATACAAATATTTTTTTTTCTCTCCCGTTAACTACATAGTAAAGAATTTTAAACAAATAATGTACAAATATTATAAGATGAGAAACTTTATTTTTTTAATATTTCCTATAGCATTTACAAACAAATGTTTGGACTCGACATGAAAAGATGGAAGAAATGAAAGGAAATGGGTTATACATATATACACACACACACACACACACACACACACACACACACACACACACACACACACACACACACATATATATATATATATGTATATACACACACAAGGCCACTTCCTTATAGCAAGATACAACATAAACCAAAACAATTGGCTAAATATACAAGCATTCAGAGAGTATATAGTAAATGAATACAAAGTATGTCAAACAGTAAAATCCACACCTAGACGAAAACTTTTCTCTCTCTTGCAAAATGAGTACATTGTGTAATAATGATGGGTTTTCATTGTCAAGAGTATACAGAACACAATGTGCTGACTTAGAAATCTCAGATGAATCCTTATGGAACTTCGCAGAAAATGTTAATTTAGTTTTTCAGAAAATGAGAAAACATTAATATTTAAGTCAGTTAGTAACACTACATCTTCCCTTTTGGAAAATCTACACATGGAAGTTCATTCACAGAAGATTTTTACTCCTCATAAAATAGCATTGATATCAGGAAGTGAAATATCTGAATGTTGGAAATATGAAGAAACAGTATGTGCAGACTGGTCACATATGTTTATAGTGTGTGAAACTAATTCCATTCTGGTTGGAATTTAAATCTTTTATAAAAGCATCGTGGTCGGATAAATGTGAAGTGACTGACTCACTGTTATTATTTAATGTACCAATACCAGAGTATATTCGAGGAACACAAGGGCACCTTCTCTAGTCCCTCCTTGCAATAGCAAGAAAAATTATTACCTCAAACTGGAAAACTTAAAAAATTCTATGATTTGTGGAAGTTCTCATTGGCCAAAATTGTATGCAATAGATAATTAACTATAACCTCAAGAGTGACACAAGCAACTGGTCTGGTTAAAACCTAAAAAACTGCTAGATAAAATGGGAATATATGCACAAAAGCATATCTGTTATGGACAGTGTATATAGTTTTGTTCATTTTACATTGTTTAATAGTTTTTTGTTATACTTGTATTTATAAAAACAATAAATTATGTGAAAAAGATATTCTTATTCCACAAAATGAATATGCTCTTCTCCTCATAACACTTTTTCCATTATTCAATACTTAATTGGTCCAAATGACATCAACTAAAATGCCTTGTTTAACTCTGGTTTCATGATGTACATGGATAAAGCCCTATCTGTAACCTAGATGGCCAAGTGTGGAACAGCTCAGGTGCTACAAGCACCCAGTGTTGAGGATAGAAATCAATAATGCTGGCTTAGCCTTTCTGCAAGTACAGAATGGGTGAATGGACCACAGGTGGTGGGTATGGTGCTACAAGCCTATGACAATACAGCTCACTGAACATATGGATGGGGGAACACCTGCAAGTGGAAGGCATAGTAGACCCCTGTGGTGATATGACTGCCCATTGTCAGTTAAGGACAGATGATGACCAAAACAGAAACAGCTTCACATTCTGTATGTGGGATAATTCAGCCATGGAATGGAGGTGTCAAGTTACTCCCCCAACCCAAGGACACTTAGGGCCAAGTCTTAGAATACATGGAATTATTCATCAAGTACAATGCTAAATGTATTGATGAACTCACAGTGGAAGTTTTGTCTTTGGATAACAGCATTATTTTGACCAATATAGGTATGACTATACCAGAATTTACTCCAGTATAGATGAACAAATATGGATAATAAAGAACAGAAAAATCAACAAACTGGAAAGGGATAATGTGGATTAGTTCCACCAGTCTGTCATCCTTGGGGGAAAAATTCAACTGGCAGGGTACTGGGTAGCCAAATTCATCTGTCATTCCCGAGGATAGAACCACTGGTGGAATTACTGTGGGTGAAACCAAACAAATACCCCCTGCCTACAACAAGTATCCACCATTACGATGGTCAGAGAGACTTAAAATGAGGATCACCAATGACCAATGGGACAATCACCCCCCCCTCCCACCCAGCCATTTCCACCAAGGGGACAGCCCAGTGGAAGAACCACAGGAAGGACATCTGCAGACAGAACCAATTAAAGTTACTGTTTAAAAATATTATCACATAACTAATACAAAAGGTGATTTTAATATATATAATTTTTCAAGTTATATGGTATCAGTGGTAGGATGCACTGGGGGACAAATGAAGAAACGAAGACATAAGAGCAGAAGCCAAAGCAGCTCTAATTGCAGAAAAGATCAAACAGATTACAGTGGTTTGGACACGTGCAGAAAAGCAGAAGACAATCCATTGAGGAAGATTTGGGACAGTCGGGGAAAAAGGCTAGAGGAAGCGAGGACATCCAGCAAAGAGGTGGATGGTTTGTGTGAAAGAAGATCTGCGACAGTCAGGCAGGAGTGTGGCATTGAATCAAGAGAGTTGGCAACAGTTAACACAATACCCCGAGCCCGTGTAGAATAAATGGGAAAAAGGGGGCTGATGATGATGGTTAATCATGCTTGTGGGGACTTATTTGCAAAAGACATGCCATTTATTCCCAATAAAAGAGCAAATTTGCCTTGGATATGAAAGAGTAACAGAAAACTAAACTTTAGTATACTTTTTGTTAACACTTCTGAATCTTTGGGTTTTCCAAGGGTATAAAATACAAACAACCCAGCTATACACCCAACATTAATGCTTTTAGAATGTGTTTGTGAATTAGACTTGTGAAATGCTTTAATAAATTTATGATAAAAGAAAATATAAACAAATGAGACAAGGAACTTCTTAATGAATCAAAGGACAATAACTTGAGAATTATGACACCTGATAAGGCAAGTGGGATTTTTATTATGGAAATGTGCTATTATACTAAGAGAAGGCTAAATGATCGCTATATGGAGGTATCACTGAATAATGCATACCACAGAATTAGAAATGCTTTAAATGATATGTTTATTCAGGAACAAGTTTAGATGAGTACCACTATCTTGAAGTAATAATATCCACTATTCCTGTCATTTTTGGTCTACCCAAAATTCATAAGAGCACCCACAATCCATCAATGAGATTAATAGTGGATGCTAGAGGTTCCATTACCCACCTCTGTACCAGACTCCTAGATGAAAAATTAAACACATTTCTAAGGCAAGAAAACTACATTTGCAAGAGAGACGGCACCTTCTTGACAATAGATGTCAATGACCGGTATACTTTGATCCCACATAATATTGTTTTAAGTTGGCTTACTGCGAACTTACTTGAAAAAGGAGTCAGACAGGGTGAGATTAATGTTTTTGAAACTTTCCTTGACATTATTTTGAAAACTGTTTTACAATTCAATGATAGATACCACTTACAGTGTACAGTGATAGTGACGGGGTGAGCATATGGGGGGGGGGCTCGTTGGTAACAACATAATGATACAGTGGGATAAAAAATATTTACTACATTCTGAAGACTTTAAAACATGCGAGTTATACATCCAGTACCTGGATGACATCTTTATTGTTTGGGACAACAGGGATGAAACAGACGAGAGAAGTTAGTTGGGGTTCATGGAATTCATCAAGAATACCACAGATTTTTTTAAAATTTATGTAACAATATAGCAATTCCAATACTGCATATTTATACATTTGGATAATGAAGCATATAACAGCAGGGAAATACATTTCTAGAATATGCAGAAAGTCAACATATTCAAATACTTACCACCATTATACTAGTTCCCACCTGCAGACAAAAGTAGGCAGTAGTAAAAGGACAATTTGTCCGAGTTGCCCATATGACTTCCATGTTTGAAAACTTTCTAGATGTGTGTAAACATTAAAACATGTTCCTGGCTAAAGAATACCCAAATGGGTTTATTGATAAACTGATGTTTAAAGTCATAAATAAAAGAGAGCAATTTCTATAAACCCATACCGGACACAGAGAACAAACCAAACATTCATGCCACAAGTTATAGGCTTCATGAAACTGAAATGGCGCTTCACAGTACTCAGTAATAACATTCATTGTACATCTCACTCTACACACACATTTAGAACTCATTTATCACCACTTTTAACACAGGTAGTACTACAATTAAGGACGTCATAGAAAAAGAAACCTGGTATGTTTTGGGAGACAAGTCCTTACGAGAAAAAATAAGTACAAGGCCACAGATTGTTTATAGAAAAGGACTTAACTTAAACATAGTTGAATGTTCCATTATGGAGGCTAAAGGTAAACCAATCTATGAAAATGAACAAATGTGGCAGATGTTCTTATTGTAGACACATTTTGGTGTCAGACTTTTAAAATAAAGAACACTTTCCATGTTAAGTGGAGCATGTAACTGAAACATCAAAGATGGTATATGCTGCCTTATGCCAGGAGTGTCCTTGTTTTGACATTGATTCAGGGAACGTATTTGTGAACACCAATATATCAGAAATATTAATGAAAAAATGCCTTAGCAAAACAACTTAAGGAACATTTCAGTCATAGTTTTAAATTTGTGGTAATAGAACAAGTAGAGAAAAAAATACAGGGAGCCACTTGGCAATTGTTACTTGAAAAATGAAGAGTTACACTGGCAGCTAAACCTGAATGCCAGTACATGGCCAGGCCTTAATGAAGAAACATCCATCAGTTATCTATTAATATTTATTTATATTTTATTTATTTATTGCATTTGTTGACTGGGAAAGTCCACTGGGCCTAGAAGAGCCCATTTTCAGTGGAGGCCCGGGGAAAAAAGCTCCACAAAATTAAAATTAACATACAAAATATATAGACAATATTTAAATACAATGTTGATACACAGATATTAGGATACAAGGTTGCAAATAAAAACACAAGTTTAACAGTGATATCATTTCATTAATTACAAACAAAGGTCTTGATCTATGAGAGAGAGAGAGAGAGAGAAAAAGAAAGAAAGATATTAAATAGAAATTAAATATTAAAAGCTTTAGTGAGGTTAACTACAAAATTAGAAAACATATTTATAGTATGACATGCATATTTTTCTGTACAATGATTTTTTTAAAAAAATGTACATGAATTTTACAAATAAATGCATACAGACAATATTACTTTAGATGTATCATAATTCATGTTTTTATACTTTTGTGCAATTTACTAAGATTTTCAGCTGTGTATTCGTTAGCCAAATGCATTGAAGTTGTATGTGTGTTTAGAATGGGGTACACAATAAATTTTGTCATGTCCCTTTAAATGTACTTTGAATGCACCACCTGTTGCTTCACAATGATCATGTAATCTTAACCAGGAAATTTAAATCATCAGTTTCTCCATTACCTGATGAAGTTTGTTATGGAATAAATGAAACCGTTAATCTACAAGTTTCTGTTGCTAATTTTCTGAATTGGAATACACATTTGTGAGATTGTGACAGGTCAGTGTCTCAAAGGTGTGTACTAGGCTAATGGCTCCGGAGCCTTTACAAGCCTAGCCCACAGGATTACCCCGGCATCGTGCCACCCAATTTTAGTTCCCAGTGCCTCTGTCAATTAAAGCCACTGGAGTGATCCCTGGGATGAATTTTCTATTTCCCATCCACCATCAATATTTCTCTTGAAGAGGGCCAGTGAGGTGCTCTGCTTGACATGTATGGGAAGTCTATTCCATAGCATGGGCAGTTTTTGGGTTATGAACCTGTCCTGCACGTATGTTCTGTTGATTGTGGTAATGAGGTTGAGGTCTCTGGAGCATGTGGTGTGGAGGGATTGGAATTTCTTTACATGTAGCATTTCTAACAGCGTTGGGTCAGACATGGCTTTGTAAGTCAAGGAGAGATTGCATCTACATAGGCGATATGAGACAGAGAATAGTTGGAGTTTTTTTGAGTCTGTCCATATAGGACAAATGTTTAAGGCCTAGGATCCTCTTTGTGAGGTACTTTTGCGGCCTCTCCAGTTTTTGCAGGTGTTTAGTGAGGTACATGCCAAATGGGGCATTGTACTCCATGACTGGCCTAATGAGGAAAGAATAGAGTGAAACAATGACCTCTTTCTTCCTGGATGCAAAACCCTTAGTAATGAGATGTGCCACACAAGAACTTTCTGACCACAGTGGCAATGTGGTGGTCAAAAGAGAGGTTGCTGTCAACCTTTGTTACCAGATCTCTTATAACACCTTCTGTGTTCAGTGGACTACCATTGATGTGGTAATTCATGGGAACCAGGTTTTTCCCAAAGGGGATGAGACTTTTTTGGCTTTGAGCTTAAGGTCATGATGCTGACACCAGTAATTGGTCTCAGTGAGGTCTTTCTGTAGCATGTCAACATCACTTGGGGAGTTAATAATAGCTCCCAACTTGCAATAGTCTGCAAACTTTGTGAGCCAGACTCCCTTCATGTTGGCCTAGACTCCAGAGAAGTAGATACCAAACAGAAGAGGACCCAGGACTGAACCCTGTGGGACTCCACTCATGACTGGTCAGCAGTCTGACTTGGAGTCAGCCACTTTCACACTGTGGGTTCTACCTGTGAGCCAGTTTGCAACCCACCTAGTGATATAGGGGTTGATGCCTAGCATAGTGAGTTTTTTTATGATTCCTGAGTGGGGAATGGTTTCAAAGACATTGGCCAGATCAAGGTAGGCTGTATGAACCATCTTGCTTTCATCCACAGTTCTGGTGACTCAAAGAAGTTGACCAAGTGGACCAGGCACAAGCTATTCTTCACAAAACCAAACTGTGTGGGATCCAGAATTTGGAGAGTCCCTATATCCTTCTTTATTACGTCCATGATAATGCATTCCATAGCTTTGCATATCAGGCTAATGGGGTGATAGATCCCAGGGTCTGTAGTCGCTCCTCCTTTGTGGAGAGGGATGACTGTAGCAGTACACCATCTGGTAGGGACAAAGGCTGAGGTGAGGCTGTGATTGAACAGGGCACACAGGTGAGGTGCCAGTTCACTCTGTAGTTCATGTAGAACACAGTCAGGAATATTTGTCATGTCCCATAGAAGCTGTATTCTTGGCCTTGGACAGTGCTGTTTTAAACTGTGAAGCAGTAATACTGGGTCCTGACAATCTACTGGTATTGTGACTGGTCCTTTGGGGGGGGGGGGGTAAAGTTGGCACTAGCATGGAGAAAATCGATATCTCTGCAGTAACAGAAACCTGGTTCAAGGCTCCAGAGAGCACCCCAGCACTACCAGGTTATACCTCATACCATGCTTTTCAGCCCCAAAACTTGGACCGTACCACAAAAGGGAGTATCAATATTAAGTCAAAGATACCCACACCTCCAGGTTG